>NC_071511.1:125461946-125764977 GCF_027887155.1 Malaclemys terrapin pileata
TTTTGTTTTTTCACACTCCGCTAACTGGAACTCTGTCCACCTGTGCACAAGGAAAAAGTGAGCTTTGAGCGAGAGCAAGAGAGATTTCAGCACAAACGATCTAGTGTGAATGCATTGGGTCATTATACCAGCCAGAAAACTCCAGCTTACAGCGGAAGTGCTGTCTTGGTCGTAACCAGAGAGGTGCGTTGTTCTAACAGCTGGGTCGGTAAGAGCCTGTATGCTGGCGTGGGAGGATGGAGGGATTAGGAACGGCGTTTGGCTTGAGGCGTTTCCTCTCAGTGCCATTTGCTTAGATTCATCCCCAATCAGTGGTGGATGAAAATTGTTCCTCTTCTGTTCAGTCTAGATTCTTATACCGCCCTGATCACCGTAGTCCCGGGGTCGGCAACGTTTGGCACGCAGCTCACCAGGGTAAGCACCCTAGCGGGCCGGGCCAGTTTATTTACCTGCTGACGCGGCAGGTTCGGCCGATCGCAGCCCCCACTGGCCGCGGTTCGCCGTCCTGGGCCAATGGGGGCGGCGGGAAGCTGCGGTCAGCACATCCCTCGCCCGCGCCGCTTCCCGCCGCCCCCATTGGCCTGGGACAGCGAACCGCGGCCAGTGGGGGCCGCGATCCGCCGAACCTGCCACGTCAGCAGGTAAATAAACTGGCCCGGCCCGCCAGGGTGCTTACCCTGGCAAGCCGCGTGCCAAACGTTGCGACCCCTGCCGTAGTCTATGGTCTGGCCTTTGTGTGAAATGAGGAGATGGTCTCAGTCTAGAACCTTCTAGACAACAATCCAGGCCGCAGAGCTACCAGCTCAGGTGGTAAAACCACCTCCTCACGGGCAGTCGTAGCGTAGAAGTAACGGATTGTCTGGGCCTTTGAGACTGAACTGCTCCCTTCCCTTGGGAATGGTCCTTCCTTATGGATGTTTGTTTCATGTCTGGCTCAGCGGTCTTGTCGATACATCCTCCAGTGGTGACCATATCAGCTGTGGGTGACCTTGTAAGGGCAGACCCATGATGGAGGTCATATTTAAAAGGCTGGTTTGAGGACCAGGCAGAGAAGGTTCCATCAGTGTGCTCAGTGTTATTCAACACACAGAGGGAGACCTGGTGAAACGTGCGCCAAGGAACTCTGGTTCTAAACAGGGCAGATAGAAGAGTTAATACATGGATAAGCAGATGCAGCTCTAGACTGTGGGAGGTTTCCTCTGTTTTTAATTGTTGGTGGCTGGTCCCTTTTTCAAAGAGAGATTGGACTCTTTCAACTGGGAGCTCTAGTTTGCAAGAGGATTTTGAATGAAGAGAGAAGGCAGTTGATGAAATGCACAAGAAGGAAGACAGCAGAGGAAGGGTAACATAGAATCCCACAGGGCCCTGCCCTGAAGCTCCTTATTCAAGAACGGAAATCAACGGGGGCTTTGCCTGAGTAAGGACTTTGGGATTGGGTCCACAACCTTGATCCCCTATAATGTCAGGTGACTACCTGATTCTTTCTGTCCCAGTCATGCAGCAATTACTTTTGGACCTGAGAAGCGTAACACGCCTCTGAAGGATTGGGCAGAGATGTGATCACTGTGTAGTTGAGTGGGTATTCGCCAAGCAAACCCTCTCGTGTAGTTACGATGTAAGTCAAGAGTATTTACAGGAGATCTCACTGCCTGTAACTTAAAGCTTTAGCGAAACAAATTGGAATTGCCTTCTGGAGGCCATTGTTATAAATTACAGACCCAACATCTGCAATGTCTAGACATCCCGTCTCAGATACAAGAGTGAGTCTGGGGAGAGAGGGGTTGGAGTAACAAAGGGACTACACCAGTGCCACATCAACCCTCCTCCCCCCCCAGTCCCCTCACTAAAACCTTCAGCTTCTGATCAGATCAGGGTCTGGCCCCCTTTGTGCCGGGTACAAGAACTCAGCACCTGCACCAGCCACGAACGGAAGCAATTTCACAGGGCTCAGAATGTGTGGCATGGCCAGAGAGCCCCCTCCACTAGCGTATGAGTCGTCCTTGGTGTGAGTCCCACTGCAGTCAGTGCACTGACACCAAGGATGGATTTGGCCTTTGTAGCCTCTATTCACTTATTTATTACATGCTTGGCAGATGTCAAGGAAGCCAGTCCTTGAGGCAGGCTTGTTTCTTCCTGCCCCTGGCCCCTGGGCAGCGCTTGCGATGGGCCCGTCAGCTGAGCGAGGGTTTTTTTTTTTTTTAGTTCCTAGCACAAACCTTCTCATTTATATGTAAAGCAGCCATTAGTCATAGCTCCGTTCCCTCACACTGCCTGATGTACAATCACATTTTGCAGTGGATGAATCTTTCCACACAGCTGCTCTGCTATGAATAATCCGTCGCCGGGTCCATAAATCAGAAAAAAATCATGCACCTTCTTCGCCTGATCCTTACACAAAGTCATATATTTTACATGAGGACAAGCTAAATATTTATGAGGTTTTACAAGGCTTTTCCGACTCCTAGGAACTTGTTGTTAGGGTTGTTTTGTTCTGTTGGGTTTTTTGGGGGGGGAGGGGTTCGTTCTCCTTTGCACTGGTCTAAACTAGGGATGGGAACCCTGTGCCCTGCCCTTGTGACTTTCATTGAAGGATCCTGAATAATGCTTGAGCTAACCAAGGAAGGGGTGAAACTGACTGAGGTACGTCAGCAAAACCAGGTGTGAAGGTGGCCTGGGGCTGGAAAAGTGAAAGGCACTGTAGACTGGGATGAAGGTACATTTACAGAGCTGAGTTTGGGAAACTCAAGCCTGGAAGACCAGGAAGGTCCTCGAGTCAGGATTAAGGTACATCAGCGTGTGTGTGTGTGTGTGTGTGTGTGTGTGAGAGAGAGAGATTAAATTCATTCTCAAATGTTAAAAATTACAGACAGTGCCAACAAAAGGGAATTTTACACCTCTGTGGGATGGTCAAATTAAACAGTCCTGTGAGGTTGGTATTCTCAGCCTCCCTTTATAAATGGGGAACGATATGCAGCAAGAGAGGAAGAGACGTGCTCAAGGGCACAGAGCAAGTCAGTGGCAGAACTGGGACAAGAACAGAGACATCATTCCCGGAGTCCTGCCTGAACCCTCCACTCCTTCCATGGCTCTGCGATCACATTTCCCAGGCTTTTTCTCTATCATTTCACATCCCAAGCAGTTAAATCTCCAGGGGGTGTAAGAGAGAGATCACAAGCAACTGGGAGGCTGTCCGCCTGGCTCTCCCTAAAGATCTCAGTCATCAAGACTGCTGGCTGACTGCAAAGGAGGCAAAACCCCAAAGCCACCCTTTGAGTCACCTTCCTCCCTGCAGCCTCCAATACAAATACATGGCTGCTACAGCGCTCTGCTGTGCCTGCCAGCTTCCCGCTCAAGCCCTGCATCTGCTGGGAGTTAGCAGGCGCAATCAACAGCCCTGACAATACAGTTCCATGGTGAAGCCTGTTCTTGGGAGCCTTCCACCCCCAATGGAAGCACCGCAAACCTTACGAGAAAGCTGATGCGTCTGCCAGCCCAGACAATTGTGCCATAGGACAGGGGTACCGCAGAGCTCGAATACTGGTATGCCACATGCTGATCATTCTGCAGAGGGCAGGATATGCAGAGATGCTGAAAGCTCTGTGCTGCTGCCAGCGAACCCCCTGGGGAATCAGGACATCTCCCCTGTTATCACAGCCCTGACTGAAGCATCTCACAGCTTCCCCCCTCTTTTCTTTAAGCACCACTAGTCTCCTGTAGACACGTGTGGTGTTCAGGACATGTTCCTGAGTGGCGCTCTGAGCCCAGCCCAGCCCCGCGGGCAGGCAGAGCTCTTTGGAGCAGATGGCAGGTGGAGGAGAAGTTTGCCCATGTAACACCTGCTCCTGCTGAAGTCAGTGGGAGCTCGGCTGCTGAATGGAAGCACACGCTGGCCCTGAGTCTAGAAGCTCGGAGTAGGGGATGTGGCTTTGCAGGAAACTCCCCGATGTATTTGAATTGCCCCGGGAGATTTCCAGCTCAGGCTCGCCGGGCCCAGATCTTCCAAGCGCTGAGAACGGTGCTAGGCACAGATCTGGAAGGGGGAGGCCAGAAGTGACCCAGGCCCCAGCCTCCTTCATCCTGCTCTATCTTGCACTGGCTACCAAGAGCCAGTTCTGGCAGCTGGGCATCACTGCGGGGTAGGGATGCTTCGGCTAACGCTCTTTTTTTCCCTGGCAATGCACCCGGCAGGGGGCAGAGGGGCTACTATTGCAGGGCAATGACCCTGGAGGTTACTACTACACAGGCAGCAGCCCACTGGGATTAGCGGGGCTTTGGGCAGCAGGGGCAGTGCAAAGCACCCAGAGGTCGCTGCAGAAGTAGGCTTAAGAGGTTGAACTGGAAGAGTGGGGACATTTTGTTCCCCCTGCCCTTTTCAAGGGGGGGAGGGGGCTGGACTTGATGACTTCTGGAGGTCCCTTCCAGCCCTACATTTCTATGCTAATCCTTTGAGGCTTCCCAGGCCCGGCTGTCCAAGTCTCACCGTGGCCTCTCCTCCCGCAAGTGCTAGGGGGCGGGGCTGTCTAATATGGAACATTGACCGTCCTTGCCCCAAAGATCTTGCACGTCAAAGGGAATAACAAGGCCTTCTCTTGCCAATTTTCTCCTTCCCCCTCCATTCCCTTTATTTTTATTTTAATATGGGAAGAATTAAGGCCAGGGACTGCCAAAGAAGGGGAAAATAAGTCCAAACACACACAGATGGCAAGCCCACAAATTGAATTTAAAATCATCCTTTATTATTCAAAATATGAAAATTCAGGCACGAATGCCCAAAGGAACTGCTCTGATGAAAGCTCCCAAAGTCTCATGGCTGGCTCCTGCTGCTTCCTCCGAGGGTCACTGGGACAAGAAATGAAAACCCTCTGGAATGCAGAGAGGGGTAGCGAAAGACGTGCGGTAGCTCGTTTAACCAAACGTTTATTTACTGACCCAATCATCTTCACTTTAAGCAAAGCACCAGCTGTTCCTTATCCAATTAATGATTGCCGCAGCAAATTAACGTGGAGTTACACTGTGGATGTGGTCCACAGAGGCTGCACTGCACAGAGCAATGTGACAGCACAAAAATAATCCCAATCATAACATTACAGTAAGGCAGCGACTTCTAGAATGATCCCAAACTCGGCACATGGCACGTGGCTCAGCATAAAATGCTGCCACCTCTGTAGTGCTCACGACAGAATATTTTATCCCCTTGACAACTGATGCTGTTAGAGCTTTCGCCGGGACAAACATGTTGTTGTAGAAAAAGCCCTGGGCTCATTGACCACAAGTGGCGAGGACCCGACGAACGGTGATCCAAACAGTACGTTATAATGTATTTGTTTAAGATTTGCTGTGCTTTATCCTCTTGTTGTGTAATGAGTCAGGGTGAGAAAGGAGGGATGAACCCGTTTTCACTTCCCCTTCATAATTCTGGGTCCCTAAATCAGATACGGAGATCACTGTCTGTCATGCTGCCCAATATTAAGAAAATAAGAACGGCCAGATGAGATCAGACCAAAGGTCCATCTAGCCCAGTATCCTGTCTTCTGACAGTGGCCAGTGCCAGGAAATGAACAGAACAGGACAATTATCAAGTGATCCATCCCCTGTCATCCATTATCTAGGTCACCCAGAGCATAGGGTTGCATCCCTGATGGTCTTGGCTAATAGCCACTGATGGACCTGTCCTCCAGGAACTCATCTAATTCTTTTTTGAACTCAGTTATACTTTTGGCCTTCACAACAGTCTCTGGCAAGGAGTTCCACACGCTGACTGTGCGTTGTGCGAAGAAATACTTCCTTGTGTTTGTTCTTAAACCTGCTGCCTGTTAATTTCACTGGGTGACCCTCTGGTTCTTGTGTTATGAGAAGGAGTAAAGAACACTTGCTTAGTCACTTTCTCCACACCCGTCATGATTTTACAGACCTCTGTCATACCCTCCCCTTAGTTGTCTCTCTTTTTAAGATGAACAGTCCCAGTCTTTTTAATCTCTCCTCATTGGAAGCTGCTCCATCCCCATATCACTTTTGTTGCCCTTCTCTGTACCCTTTCCAATTCTAATATATCATTTTTGAGATGGGGCAACCAGATCTGCAGGCAGTATTCAAGGTGTGGGTGTACCATGGATTTATATAGTGCATTACGATATTGTTTCATTGCTTCCTAATATCCCCCCCTCTCTCTGCATCCAGCTGTTGTCTCTTATCTTGTACTTAGATTGTAATCTCTTTAGGGTAGGACCTGTCTTTTTGTTCCGTGTTTGTACAGTGCCAGACACAAAGGCACGTTGGGCCATGATTGGTGGGCCTAGGTGTTACAGTAATACAAATAGTTAATAGTTTTAATAACTCACTTCTCCTGTCCAGGCTAAATGAAGAACCTGAACTCGGACTGTATCTGGCATAGGCCCCATGTTAGACTCTAACTCTTTCTCCAGGTCTGTGCTTATGATGATCAAAAGAACTTGAGCTAGTCTAAATGACAGTGGCTACAATCCAGATAGATTAACCAGCCTTAAGGGCTTTGGGACAGTGGCATATGCTCCTGCAATATTGCACTTTTCAATTTTCCTACAATTAGGCTTGCATCAAATAGTATTGACACATAAACCACACAGTCAAAATCATCGAGCTTTTCACGCTGTGGCAGAAAGGTTCTAGTTACACAGTCGCCAACTGCATCCAAGTTTGCATCGCGGCTGGAGCACTGACCCAGAGCTTGGGACACGAGGGATCTAGGGCCTGATATGGTCGTGACTCCATTGTATTACGCCCTCATTCAGAATGACTGTTGTTTAGATAATGCTGTAAGTGTACACCGTGCTATACAGAGCTAGGAAAATACCCAGTTCCTGTTACAGTCCAATACTTAAGCTGCTGAGTCTTTGTCACTGACAAAGATTCACAGGAGCGGGTTTAAGCAGTGCTTAATTTGTGTCGGGGCTTGCCAGGGTTGAGCTCCAGCCCCTCCATGCTTGGTAGTTCATAGCTCTGGCACCTCTGGGCTCCCAGCCAGCAGCCACGGCTCTCCAGCCACCCAGCTTGGAAGGCAGCACTGCCACACCAGTGCAGAAGGGTAGCAATACACCATACCATGCCACCCTTACTTCTACCCTCCAGCAGCTCTTTCGTTACAAATGAAGCACTGGCTTTAAGAAGGGGTTCAAAGAAGAGGAAAGCGATTGGCACACAAGTTGTTTGAGGCTGTTTGGCGCATAAGGGGAGGCATGAAGGAAATCATGAAACTAAGAGTGGGAGAAGGAGGCAAAGGGCGTAGTTAGAAAAGATGATCTGGAGAAGTGATAGGATGAAGTGGCAGCAGAGAGAGATGAGGAGCAAGCAAGCAGAGCAGTGCAGAGTTTTGAGAGCCAGCCAGCGTTGCACTGTGACGTTCGGGACGTTCTTAAAGCTGTCGCTTTTAGGTCTTGTTCAGCCTACTAGATGGACCTGAGATCAGCTGACAAGATGGTAAACGCCACTTGTCCCTGTCTACACCAGGGCCAGCTCCAGGCACCAGCGTACCAAGCAGGTGCCTGGGGCGGCCAGTGAAGAGGGGGGCGGCACGTCTGGCCATTCGGCGGTAATTCGGCGGCGGGGCCATCACTCCCTCTCGGAGCGAAGGACCTGCTGCCGAATTGCTGCCGAACGATCGCGGCTTTTTTTTTTTTGCTCCTTGGGGCGGCAAAAACGCTAGAGCCGGCCCTGGTCTACGCCGACTGCGAAGTCATGTTTAACATCCTGTTATGTTACTTCTACTGTAAGTTCTTTGGAGCACGGACTGACTTTTTCTGTATTTGTACAGAGTCAAGCACAGTGGGATCCTGGGCCATGACTGATCTTCCCAGGTGCTCCCTCAGTACAACTAGTAAGTCGTAGCTACTACAGCTCCTCAAAGTTATGTTCTAACAGGACCTAGTTTTCTAGTGAAGACAAGTCCTTACACAAGTAGTTAACAACCTCTTCTTTTTTTCTTTTGTAACTGAGTAAAGCGGTTTGGGTGCCCCAGGGCCAGGGCAAACTTGATATGCTACTCCAGGAATCTGACCACCTGCATCCTGAAGTTCTGGAGCGACTGCTCCTCTTCCACCATCTCCATAACAATCTGGTCTCACCATTGAGTGCATGTTGGCTGCTGCTGCTCTGAGAATTGATCGAACAGGAATACCTGACTGGCATCAAAGCAGGGTTTCTCCTCTGGCGACTTCCTCTGCTTGCAATTGTTCTAGCTGGCACCTTGGGGCCAGTCCAATATAGCAGAATCTGACATCATAATGGACAGGAATGGTTATTCCTCTGGGCCTCATCCATAGTGGTGGGGAGCAGTCTGGAAATGGCAGGGGCAACAGTTCGGTCCTAGGATACTGGGAAAGAGCAGGGATGATGAGTGGGTGACGTCTGCTCCCCAAATTCTTTTCCGAGTTAGCAGGTCTCCCACAACAGGCCATGAAAATTGCCCACAATTCAGGGAGCCTGGTGGCCGTGCAAGGGCCTCTGGGATACTTACCTGCACTGCACCATGCTTACACTGATGCAGTGTGGCATTGTGTGGACGCCAGGGATGTTGCTTGCATGGGTGCAAACACAATAGTGTGAAATACTGAAGAGAGGGTTTCATCAGTGTATTACAGGGGTGAGTCACAGCAGTACAAGCACAGTTTTTCTCCAGCGCAGTCTGTCTGCATTAGCCACATTGACAGAACTGCTCAGCTGTGTGTCATAGGCCCTATACTCTTCAGCGACCACTAGAGATTCCCTTTTAGCTCAGATGACAAGGCTCTAGTTCTATCCTTGCTGTTGCAGTGAAGTTCTCAGCAGCTGTGGGTTGCACCATACTGACATTGAAATCTTCTGTGGCCTGGCACTAGGCTGCAGAACTCGCCTTAACCATCCCTCCCCGACAGGGGCATCATTTCAGAAAAATTCAGGGGTATGAGGCTGGGCATGGGGGTTTACCGGGCTGGTCCCATCTCAGAGGGAGGCAGCCTGGTCCTATTCCGGGGAGGGGGGGGCATGTTGGGGCGTGTCTCACTGGTGGCCGGCAAGGGGCAGAGATCAGGGCCTAACTCACTCTGTGGTCAGCTCTGGCCCATGCTACTGCTGCAGCTTCCTGCCTGGCCAGGGGGAAACGAGGGTGGTGCTGACACTGCAGCATGGGCTGGTGAGGAGCCATGAAAAAGCAACTGCCTCTCCCCACCCTATAGCGAATGATGCTCCCAAGCACTCCACCCATTCAGCCCTGGAGCAGGGAGGCCCTGGCCACGATGTCATATCCCAGTGCCATACTGGGACACTTGCAGACACATCCTCCCAGGCAGCGGCAGCTACTTGGTGTCATTGGCAAGGCCGTTCGTGGTCTATCCCCACCCTACCTGTCATCTCCCACACGCTACTTCTGTCTCTGCTCTGCCAATGCCTTGAGCCTTTGTCACCCCCTCGTCAACGTCTCCTATACCACCTCTCGCACTCGGGAGGAGCACGTCATAAGCCTCTACAAACCTACTCACCGCCCTCTGTTAAAACCCTCCTTCGCTGCAACAACTCCCTACAAAAGCGCAGCGCCTGCTGTGCTGTGAGACAGCCTCCCAGCGCTCAGACCAGCCTCGTCTCGTCGTTTCCTTCTGCTCCCCGTCGGTCTGCCTGTAGCCACCTGTTGGCTGTAGATTGCAAGCTGTTTGGGGCAGAGACCAGTTCTATGTCTGTACAGCGCCTAGCGTAACGGGGGGCTGGGCCTTAGTGCAGTGAAGACAGTGAGGATAATGGGGAATTGCTAACTTGGGAGCATCAAAAAGTTATGAGTCAGGCCTGGCAAAACCCAGAGACAAACACTGGGCGGGCACATGAGTCACCAAGCTACACCTGGCCCCGCTTGCAACTTCCTTCCACAACCACCAGGGCTAGAAACTTCCTTAAAAAAAAAAGAAGAAGCCAAGGCCCCCCTCATCACATGACTCCAGGAGCCAGGCCAAGAAGAGAAAGATCAGCAGATGCATGGGAGTCCTTGTAGTGATACTGCAGGGGTAGGCAACCTATGGCACGCGTGTCAAAGGCGGCACGGAGCTGATTTGCAGTGGCACTCACACTGCCCGGCTCCTGGCCACCGGCCCGGGGGGCTCTGCATTTTAATTTAATTTTAAATGAAGCTTCTTAAACATTTTAAAAACCTTATTTACTTTACAGACAACAGTAGTTTAGTTCTATATTATAGACTCATAGAAAGAGACCTTCTAAAAACGTTAGAATATATGACTGGCACGTGAAACCTTAAATCAGAGTGAATAAATGAAGACTTGGCACACCACTTCTGAAAGGTGGCCGACCCCTGTCAAACTGCATAGACTTGCTCACCTAAAGCCCCTAAGAGACTACATCTCCCATCAGCCACCGCTGCCCCCCCCCCCCCGGCTTGGCATGCGCAGAGCTGCTGCGGGACCGGGATGGGCTGTCGCCGCGCGGCATGCCGGGAGCTGTAGTGCCGCTGTGCCGCCCAGGCGCTTGCCTGGGCCGCGGCCGGGGACTACATTTCCCGTGGGTCTGCGGGCGGCGCGTGCGCCCTGCCGGGGGAAGCGGCGGTTCCTGCTTGCGCTGGCTGCGGCCTGCCTGGCACTGAGGGAGGGGGCGGCCCAGGCCCCGGACCGGCGGAGCAGCGGGGCGGGACTATGGACCCGGCGGAGGCCGTGCTGCAGGAGAAGGCCCTGAAGTTCATGGTGAGGGGCGGCGGCGCCGGGGGGCAAAGGGCCGGAGCCCCTGGTGGGCTACAGGGCGGGTGTGGGGCCGACTAGGGGGAGGGGCAAGTGATGGGGGGGGCGTGCGGAGCTTGGGGGGGCCAGAGCTGGGGGTGGGGGCGTGGGGGCAAGTGGGGGGGAGAGGAGGAGGAGCAGCGCTGACCTATAGGAGGGCTGGGGGAGGGGGTATGGGGCAAGTGGGGGGGGAGAGGAGGAGGACATCTGGGGGAGCGCTGACCTATGGGAGGGCTGGGGGAGGGAGCAGGTGGGGGGGAGGAGGAGGACACCTGGGGGAGGGAGGGGGAGCGCTGACCTATAGGAGGGCTGGGGGAGGGGGCATGGGGGCAAGTGGGGGGGAGGAGGAGGAGGATACCTGGCGGAGGGAGGGGGAGCGCTGACCTATAGGAGGGCTGGGGGAGGGGGCATGGGGGCAAGTGGGGGGGAGGAGGAGGAGGAGGATACCTGGGGGAGGGAGGGGGAGCGCTGACCTATGGGAGGGCTGGGGGAGGGGGCATGGGGCATGTGGGGGGGAGGAGGAGGACACCTGTGGGGGGGAGAGAGGGGGAGAGCTGACATATGGGAGGGCTGGGGGAGAGGTATCTGTTGGGTCACAGGAGGGGGGGGGGCTCCTGGAAGGGAGGGGTAAGTTTTTTGGGGAGCCAGGCATTTGAGGGGTAGATGAGGATGGGGGGGATAAAGGGCTGGGGAACAGGACATGTGTGGGGGGGTGGGAGGCAAAGGCCTGGGGAAGGTAGTATTGGGGGAGGGGAGGCGATGGGTGGGCACCTGAGGGTGTAGGAGCAGGTGGTGATGGTGAAGAAGGTATTTGGTGTTCACCCTCTGAGACTCCCGAGTGTTGAAGCATGGGGGGCACTTAGGGTACAATTGGGTGGGGAAATATGCCAGGGTGCTGAGTCAGGAAGAGGGCAAGTTCTGGAGTATGAGAGACAGGGGTCTTGGAGGAACGGTGAGTGCTGGTATGGGACGACGACACCTGAGCCTTTGTAAAGTTGCACTGAGATCTTTGGCCGGTGTTGGCAGTACCTAGTGAGACAAGTAGTAGGGCTTGGGGTATCTTTTGGCTGGGTTGGGGGATGCTCGTGATGGGAATAGGGCTTACCTATAGAAGGTGGGGTTAAATGCTGGGATTTGGGTGCAAGAGCATGTGGACAAGAGACATTGCGCTGGGGGACAGGGAGGCACCTGCAGATGTGGCAGGAGGGCACCTGCAGGTATGTTTGCAATTCTCTGGTGGTCTTAGAGATCCTAAACAAGATTTCTGGCCTGATTTGGTGGTAAGAGGTGACCCATCAAGCACTGGTGCCTGGGAGAGGTGAAGTTTTTGTTCTGCATGTAGTGTGTGGGGTGTATTAGTTTTATCTGCACATCTGCTCGCCATAGTTTTTTTTGTTTTTTTCCCCACCTTATGACCCTTTTTATCCTGGGTGCAGAATTGTATATATTGACATTTTAATCAGTTATGTTTTCCTGCTATATATCCTTGTTAATAGAGTTGATGTAAAGAGCCTTTATATTGTCTTGGTTTATAAATTGGCCTGTGGCACAGAAAATAACTTTGGGCATCAGTAGCCAAATCCGTTTTCAAATGTGACTGGTCTGTTTAGATTTGGGATAATATACCAAGTGAAACAACAGTTATATTCCTTTTTTTATCGTTGATATTTCTAGATTGTTTGCTTCACTTTCTTGATGCTATTTTCCAACCAAACAGTGATGCCAGCTTAATTGAATGCTAATTTTAGATGCTCTAAACTGTTCTGCTTCTAAGAATACATTTCAAGTGACTGGCAACATTTGTTGAAGGTTTATTTGTTGTGGATTAATGATTCAGTGGCACAGAATTAAATCTTTAATCATAAAGAACCTAAAATACAGCTATGCTTTCAAAATTTATGCCCAACGTGGAAATATTGAAAAACTAGATACAAATCTTGGCTTTCATTTGCACTTCAAAAGGTAGTAGAAAGTCTAAACTCTTAATTAGCTTCTGTTTTTTATCTTGTAGTATTGGTATCTGTTTTTAAATCTCTTGTTTCTGTTCAGATCATTGAATTCTTTTGCCAGTTCTTTGTATTTTTGTCAGGTTTATGGAATCTTAGGCTGAAGAGGTTAAAAAGATATTGGATGTCAAAATATCCTTGGCAGCAAAAAAATGCCCTCTCCATATGTGATTGACTAGAAGAGTGTGCCATATCCTGTTGGATATAGATCTGGCCATAGTAATCCACTCATTTGTGACCTCTAGGCTTGATAATTACAACTCATTGTAACTAGGAGTCATGAAGTCTTGCACCTTGAAAAAATTCCAAGTGTCTACTTAGTAGTACAGAGCACCATGTTGATGCTCCTGCTTCTGCATTGGCTCCCTATTGAATAAAGAGTCCAGTTCAAGACCTCTGACCTGATATTTGGAGCCCTCCATGGTATTGACCCTAGCTATCTGATGGAATACCTGACCCTCCATGACCACAGCCTGGCTATGTTCTGCTGGAACAATGAAACATCAATGAATTGGGAGAGGCGTGTCAGTGTGGGGGAGAGAACTTTCACAGGAATAAGCCATAGACTGTTGAACTCACTCTGAGTGTTGAGTGACCAAGGACTTCACTGCATTGAGGAATAAATGACAGAGTGCTTTGATTTTTAGTTTTCCCTAAAAGAGTTCTTCACACACAGACACGCAAGAGACACAAACAAACAAAAAAAGCAATCAAACAAGAAAAATGATAAAGTAAGCATTTTCTTTTATAGATTGGAAGGGAAGAGAGACTTTTATTTGCAGAATTGCTAACAGTGGTATGTAACCTGTCGCTTAAATCAGCTTCTGTGCCAGTTGACTGGAGGATCATTAATGTGATGCCAGTTTTAAATAAGTTCCAGAGGTGATCCTGGCAATTGTAGGACACTAAACCTAACTTCAGAAGCAGGCAAATTGGTAGAAACTATAGTAAAGAACAGAATTATTGGCCATATAGATGAACATGATTTGTTGGGGAAAGTCAAAACTGCTTTTGTAAAGGGAAATCATGCCTCACCAATCTATTAGAATTCTTCAAGGGGGTCAACAAACATGTGAACAAGGGTGATCCAGTGGATATAGTGTACTTGGACATTCAGAAAGCCTTTCACAGGGTCCCTCACCAAAGGCTCTTAAGCAAAATAAGTTGTCATGGGATAAGATGGAAGGTTCTCTCATGGATCAGTAATTGGTTAAAAGATAGGAAACAAAGGGTAGGAATAAATAGTCCATTTTCAGGATGGGGAGAGGTAAATAACGGTGTCCCTCAGGGATCTGTACTGACCAGTGCTGTTCAACATATTCATAAATGATCTGAAAATAAGGGGTAAACAGGTGGCAAAATTTGCAGATGATACAAAATTACTCAAGATAGTTAAATCCAAAGCTGACTGCGAAGAGTTCTGAAGGGACCTCACAAAACTGGGTGGCTGGGCAACACAATGGCAGATGAAATTCAATGCTGATAAATGCAAAGTAATGTGCATTGGAATACATAATTCCAACTATACATACAAAATGATGGGGTCTAAATTAGCTGTTGCCACTCAAGAAAGTAATCTTGGGGTCATCCTGGATAGTTCTCAGTGTGCAGTGGTAGTCAAAAAAGCTAACAATGTTATGAACCATTAGGAAAGAGAGAGATGGTAAGGCAGAAAATATCATAATGCCACTATATAAATCCATGGTATGCCCACAACTTGAATACTCCCAGCAGTTACGGTCGCCCCATCTCAAAAAAGATATATTAGAATTGGAAAAGGTACAGAGAAGGGCAACAAAAAAGAGTATAGAACAACTTTGGTATGATGAGAGATTTAAAAGACTGGGATTTTTCAGCTTGGAAGAGATGAATAAAGGGGGATACGACAGAAGTCTATAAAATCATGAATGGTGTGGAGAAAGAATAAGGAAGTGTTATTTACCCCTTCCCATAACACAAGAACCAGGGGTCACCCAATGAAATTAATAGGCAGCAGGTTTAAAACAAACAAAAGGAAGTCCTACTTCACACAACACAGTCAACCTGTTGCCAGGGGATGTTGTGAAGGCCAAAAGTATAAGTGGGTACAAAAAAGAATTAGATATGGATGCTCAGTCCATCAATGGCTATTAGCCAAGACCATCAGGGATGCAATCCTATGCCCTGTGTGTCCTAAACCTCTAACTGCCAGAAGCTGGGAATGGGCGACAGGGGATGGATCACTTGATAATTGCCCTGTTCTGTTCATTCCCTCTGACGCATCTGGCACCTGCCACTGTCAGAAGATAGGATACTGTGCTAGATGGATTGTTGGTCTGACCCAATATGGCCATTCTTAAGTTCTTATCTTATTTATATCTGTTTGGGGGGTGGGGGGGTTGTTATATTGGGACCCTTCACTATAGTTTCTGTGCACTTCCCACTTTAATTAGATCGGCAAAGCAAGGTCCCTAATGGGACTTCTTGGGGTCTTCTGCTCTTCTCACATCCCTGATTATGGGGGCTCTGCATAGAGCAGGTTTTTTGGAGGAGGTACAAGGGGCAATTGTACATGCTAACCAGGCCATGCTGGAAAACTGGTTTGGTGTTTTCTCTCTCTCTAAATGCTTGGGAGGTGCTTAGATATTGTGGTGATGGCAGCCATATAAGTACCTACATAGATCTGGGAAGATGCATTCTAGTTCATCCAGTGGCAGATCATCCACAGTATACTCTCCTGTACGTCCAAGTGGATGATATGCTTGGTATACCATCACTCTGACTGACTAAATGGGTCATAGATTGGGCCGAAGTGGGCCATGCAATTAATTATTGATTTACACAGCATCTTTCACAAGCGCCAAGGTGTGCCTTACCATATCAAATATTGAGAAACTCTTCATAACGACCAGACCTCCATTATCTACCCGGCTTCTGGTATTTTTGTTTTGATTGCAGAGTCACATGTAATTACTGTTTGAAAACATGTCTGTAGGTGGTGGTATCTGTCCCTGTCTGTAAAATTGGTTTTCATTTTTAAAATGTTTTGTGCTTAATCGTCAGTAATGACATTGGACCAATTGCTAAGCCACTAGATGTCAGGAAGAAATGCATGCTAATTTTGTTGTTGTTGTTGTTGTTGTTTTCACACTTAGCCAGTGATGGAAAATGTTCTGTTGAAACCTCTTCCGGTCACTTAATGGATGAAATGAAGCCTTGTGTAAAAACAGGAGCTTATTTTTTTTGTGTGTGTCAGAAATTAGTTTATAGATTTGACATTTTGAAAAACGAAGTGGGCTCATTTTTGGGGCGTTTCTTTTTTTTTTATTTTTTTTTTATTTTTGAGGCGATGAGGATAGCAGAGGAAAGGAAGCCCTTGTCCCTGATGGCTGATATTAGCTTGATTACTTGTCAATGATCTATTTATGATGCATCCAGCCTGTATCAATTTATTAGATAAGTCTGATCATATGTAATACATATTATCTAATTAATTTTAGATAATGACATTCTACCTACCTACCCAAATTACTCCTACAGTTTCAAGTAGACATAAGATTCACTTACAATCCTAAATTGTTGTGTACTGTTAAGCAGCCATCCTCAGAGATATTTTAGTGGCGAGTTAAATGATTCCCTCTCTGTAGTTTATGCATCAACCTAATCTTGTAAGGATTCTCTTGGACCCTTTTGGATGAAACCTGCTGTATAAATGTAAGGTATAAAGGCAGCAGGAATTGTATAGGCCAGTGCTCTGTAGCAAGTGCAGGAGGGATTTTATAGCACTGCAATCTACTTGTGTTCCCATCATCCATTTTGTGGTGTTTCTTAAATACTCTGGATAAAACAGCACTCATCATAGGGTTTAAGTTATGAGAGATACGGTGCCCTATTAATGCATAAGCTTGGAGGAGAATCACATATGCTCCTTTAGTTTTTGAAAAAACTTCTTGTTTTAAATAAAGCTGTTTTTTGGTTAAAGAATACGGAATTTTATTGTCGTAACCGTTTTCAAAAGTACTAAGAATGAGGAGTTCAATAAGTAACTTCCCTATTTGAATAAACTGGTTAAAAATGTAGCTACAGTACTTAAAGAATAAATGTAGTAGGCTCAGCTGAGACTTTGATTAAATGTCATATAAACTAAACTATGTACGCCTGCATAGAATAGTAGATATTTTTTTCAAAGTAGCTTCAAATGGTTCTTTTAAGTGTATGAATGTTCTGATGATTATCTTTTTAATTAAAATGAGAAATCTTTGTTTAAAGTGGCATTCTTTTTTTTACAGCCTGTTACAGTCTCCGTAACAATCATTTCTTAAGTCTGAACGTTTTTAATTCCAGGAATCCATTTATATGAAACTATGTTTAGACTTAATTAAGGAATGATTCTTACAAAGCTTGTAAATAGCCAGGAAAAAAGGGACAGAAAATAAAACTGACAGTCACACTTAACAAAATGATTGTTACAAGGTATGTAATATGCTATAAAAATACAATAAAGGCCTTTTTATAAGAGTTCATATTTTTGATCCTCATTCTGAAAGGTATTTAAGAAAAATATCAAGGCTCTGTGAAGCAGCATCTGTTTTCCTGAATGGACTAGTGACAACTTCAATTGTATTTAATTAGCAGTGCATGGAGCTGTACCTGACCAATTTAGGATCCTGTTTAAAATGCCTCTGCAGGCAGTATTTTAATATAGATTTAAGTTTTACCTTCTGGTTTTCACTATATGTGAATGAGGCAATCTCTCCCCCCCCCCCCCCCCCCCCCCCCCGGCGTTCCTGCCATGGTTCGTGGATGGGAAGATGTTGATACTGGCATTCTTCACTGATATATTCTGTCTTCCACATACAAATTAACATTTCCCTTCCCTGGAATGGAGAGAGATAAGGCCTGATCCTTGGAGGTGCTGAATACCCTTTACTTCCGTAAGAATGTCAGGCCATTAGCCTTTTCAGCAGCTTCTGCCTTTGTGACCTCTTCCAGGACTGTTTAATAAATACACATTTGTTTCATCCCCCATTGACTGTACTGGCATTGATCCTCCAGGACGTTAAATACTTTGAGATCTATGGATGAACAATGCTATGTGAGAACTAGGGACAGTAGTTGTTGGTGTTATTAAGGTGCTGTGTAAATTCAAAGTATGTTATTGTATTCTCTTACCATCGCGTATGGTTTACAGCAACTATGGGAACATGCTATCGTTGCATTGCCAGAAGAAAACCCATGTTTCCTTAAATTTGATGATTACTAGATTGGTCGTGACTTTTGTCCTCCTCCTAGTAAGCCAGCCAATAAGCTAAGCAGGTTCCAACATGATTTGAAAAAGTGAAAAAGAAAAGTGAATCCTGAGCTGATTAACTGTTTTTCTCTGGCTGCTTAGTAAAGGCATTTGCAGTGGAAACAGACATTCAAATTCTTAGCCTCTGTGGTAGTTCAGTTTGTATAGACTACTTCTAGCTTGGGTGTTGGTAGGACTGAACCTTTCATATCCTAGAACTTAATGATTATTTTAATAGTTATTTTAGATAAATTGATTTTTACAGTTTCCCTGATAGTATGCTTGCATTGTTTTCATTTTGATAGCGAATACCAAGTAGCCAAAACAAGGGAAATGTAAGGAGACCTGTATCTAAGGAATAAAGGAGTTCAGGAGAGCTGGCAGTTTCTCAAAGAGACAGTATTAAAGGCATAACTGCAAACTATGCCGATGAGAAGGAAAGATAGGAAGAATAGTAAGAGGCCAATATGGCTCCATTGGGAGCTCTTTAATGACCTGAAAAACAAAAAGGAATCCTACAAAAAGTGGAAACATGGAGCGATTAATAAGGGGGAATACCAAAAGAATAGCACAGGCACGTGGGGACAAAATCAGAAAGATGTAATTTATTTTGTGCTTTAGCCTAGCAAGGGACATAGAAGACAATAAGAAGAGGTTTTTTTAAATACATTAGGACCAAGAGAAAGATGAAGGAAAGTGGGGAAGGGGAGAGCTAATAACAAATGACATTAAGAAGGCTGAGATGATTAATGCCTATTTTGCTTCAGTCTTCAGTAAAAAGGTTTATGCATTGAATATTGGGTCACCAATCAATGTTAACTACAAGGAGGACGGAAACCAACACCGGAAAATAACACATTAAGGAATATTTAGATAAGTTAAATGTATTCAAGTTGGCCAGGCCTCCTGAAATTCACCTATGATACTTATTTCAGGTTTCAGAGTAGCAGCCGTGTTAGTAGGGAATTAACTGAAGCAATCTCGGAGCCATTAGCAGTTACCTTCAAGAACTCATGGAGGACAAGTGAGGTACCAAAAGGAGTGGAGAAGAGCAATCATAACTCCTATCTTCAAAAAGGGGAACAAAGGGCACCTGGGAATTTATAGATCAGTCAACCTAACTTTGATACCTGGAAAGATACTGGAACAAATTATTAAACAATCCGTTTGTAAGCACTGGGAGGATAAAAGGGTTCTAAGGAATAGCCAACATGGATTTGTCAAGAAGAAATCCTGCCAAACCAACCTAATTACCTTCTTTGACAGGGTTACTGGTCTGGTGGATGGGGGAAGCAGTAGACGTGATAGATCTTGATTTTAGTAAGGCTTTTGTCGCAGTGCCACGGAACATTCTCACCAGCAAACTAGGGAAATGTGGTCTAGATGAAATTACTATAATGTAGGCGCACAACTTGGTACCACATGGCATTTTGATTAAAACACTAGAACAATATAAAAGGAATGTGGAGCACATTAAATGGATTAAAAACTGGCTCACTGATATATAACTGTACATGGGGAATGATCATTGAGCAGATCTCTTTCCAAGAGTCTCAGTTCTTGGCCCTGTGCTATCTAACATCTTTATCAATCACCTGGAAGAAAACATAAAATCATCACTGATAAAGTTTGCAGATGACCCAAAAATGGAGGGAGTGGTAAATAATGAAGAAGATGGGTCACTGATTCAGAGCAATCTAGTTTGCTTGTTAAAATGGGCACAAGCAAACTGTGTGGTTTAGTATGGCTAAATGTGAATGTGTTCATCTGGGAGCAAAGAATGTAGGACATACTTACAGGGTGGGGGAACTCTATCCTGAGACACAGGGACTCTGAAAGATTTGGGGTCGTGGTAGATGATCAGCTGAACGTGAGCTCCCAGTATGACACTGTCGCCAAAAGAGCTAATGAGATCCTGGGATGCATAAACAGGGGAATCTCAAGTAAGTTATTTTACCTCTGTGTTTGGCATTGGTGAGACCACTGATGGAATGCTGTGTCCTGTTCTGGTGTCCACAATTAAATAGAGATGTTGATAAATTGGAGGGGATTCAGAGAATGATTTTAAAAAATTAGAAAACATGCCTGATAGTGATAAACTCAAGGAGCTCAATCTAGTTAGCTTAATAGAGAGAAGGCTAAGGGATGACTTGATTACAATTTATGAGTACCTACTTACAGTAAGTCTACATTGCAGTGTAAGCCCAGGGTTAGTGGGACTTGAGTCAGCTGACCTGTGTTAGCGAACCCTGGGATTGAGCATCTACACTGATTCTTAACCCTATGTTAAGATTTTTCAAATTTGGGCTTGAACCTGGGGCTCTGGTGTCCACACTGCAGCATGCTGACCTGAGTCAAAGCAAACATATCCCAGAGCCCCTAGCACCCTCCTGAAATGTGGCCACTCTAGCCCTTTGACCATGATGCACTGTGGGAAATCTTTACTGCCCACCCTGCATGTTACAGGAAGTTTGAACAGCCTGCCGAGCAGTCATTTTGGCCTGTGTACTCCAAGATACTGGAGCCAACCTTTTGAAGAACTTCTCTTGCTTGCACTTTCACTCCTGTGTCAGGAAACAGGCAGAGCTTCCATGAGAGGCTGGTGGACATTTCCATGCATTTTCTGACCCACCAAAGGTACCTGGTGGAGGAGGAGGCAGAGGAGGAACAGTACTCTGGCATGGCAGACTTGCACTGGCAGATGCTGCTCAGTACAATCGGTATAGCTGCTGATGCCCCCTACGTAAACCAGTGCCTCTGGCACAGGACTGCAAGCACGGACTAGTGGGATCACATTGTCATGTAGACCTAGGATGACCAGCAGTAGGTCCAAAACTTTCGCGTGAAGAAAGCTACATTTCTGGACCTTTGTGAGCAACTTGCCCTGACTCTCCAGTGTAAAGACACACACGTGAGGCACTCTTGCCTGTCCAGAAGCGGGTTGGTATAACCTCCTGGAAGCTGGCTACCTCATACTGCTACAGGTCTGTTGTCTACCAGTGTGATGATGGAGAGTTGACTGTGGTTAAAGGGGTAGCAGAGGTTTCTGAGGCAATCAGGCATGTGGTTTACTCCAAAGTGGTGGGCATTCAAGATATTCTGGAGGTAATTGCTGGCTTTGAGATAACGGGGATGCTTTGAGTTCTTGCATTATGGCCTTGCACAGCCCAGTGGAAGAGGGGGAATAGCACCCGTACGAATGTGCTTGTGTGGGGAAAGGGGCTAATTGATTTTGGGGGATGTTTGCTCGATTGCCATGCAATATACTTATGCATGACACGTTGAATACCGGATTGGGGGGTGGCGTGAATCACAGTGTAGGTTCATAGAAGGAAGGTATTGAAATGTGAATTGCTGTACCTAACCGCATAGAGGAATAGTGTTGCTTAGTTATGTATAATTGCTCCTGATCGCGTTTTTAGCTTTATCTCAAATCATGATTGTAAGAGGTGATGCACTGATAGCAATAAACTTTCCTGATGATATAAAAAGCTTTATTTGTAAACGTGTTAAAACTGTACGACAGTTGCCTATTGCTACGCAGGCCAGCTGACATTACAACACCCAAAAAACAAGTACCAGAAGAACATTTCCAAAACAAAAATATAAAAGAGCAGGAAACAGTGCAAACATGACTTAAACCCCCTACCACTACTTGTCTCTTGGCTCCATGTTCTCCATTCTCTTCTTTCCCCATTTTCTGTGCACTGGGTGCCAGGCTGGGGGTGGAGGGATCCACATGAGAGGGGTTCAAGAAGGAAGGCTCCAGGGGGTTTAGTTGCTCTGCCCCACTGCCTATCGGGCTTGAATGCATGGGCTGCCCAAAGTATTTTTAGACTGAAGCTACACTGCAGGGAGATCAGGTCATGGTGTAGGAGAGGCAGCAGGAGCTGGTGCTCCCCACCCAGGATGGAGATGAGTCACTCAAACAGTGCTCTCTGAGCTCTGTCCTCCTCCCTTAGCCACCATTCCTGTTCTAGGAACTGTGTTGCAAGTGCCTGCTCCATAGCTGAAAACCTGTCCCGCCCCCAGGCAGCAAGCCTCACCCTTTCCACCTGCCTCTCAGCATGCTGCTGTTCCAGTCTTTCATCTCTCTGCTGCTGGTATTGGACTGCTTGTCAGCCCTCTCAAGAACTTCGACCGTAACTTCGTCACAGAAACGCTTCTGTCTGGAATGGCCCACAAAGGTTTATTGGGCCAGGCGTCAAATTCTGGATATACAGCAGCCAGTGGAGATTGAGGGGCCTGATTTAGGACAAGAAATAGAGGGTTATTGTCTAAAATAGCTCAGTGGAGGAGTATAGAATTAATTCTTGTGGAATCTCAAGGACATAAAATGTTACATTTAAAAACTGAACCAAAATGTATTGTGAAAGGGATGCTTCTGTCCACAGAATCTCTCTGGATTCAACCTGGTTAATCACAGTTCCAGAAGTGCAGAGACCATGGTAAGTTAAAAATTATAAATGTTTTTGATTTTATACAAATTTCATAAGTAATTGGATTGTCTGGGGTAGCGAGAAGTGCACGTGCAACAAAAGGCTTTTTCTATCATTTCTGGCCTTTCATGTTTTGGAGGACGTAACTGTTGTTTGTGGTGCCCTCTTGGAAAAAGGAGATGTTATTCCAAGCTGTTGTTGGGAAATCTACACTATACGCAGCTGAAGTATTCAAACATATAGTGACTGAACAGCACATCTGTGAGTGGAGTGAGCTAATCAGCTACCGAGGTGGCCCTGGAAAATATGCTTTTCCCTGCAATGTGACTTCCTCGCTGGAGTTTGTTTCAGGAAGAGTTTGCAGCTATCAACAACCAGCATGTGTTCTTAAGCCACTTAACCTGCTCCCTGCACTCGTCACCAGTCCAGAGAATTTACAGAGCTGCCAGCTTTTTAGTTATTTGCTGGTATGCGTGATCATTCCTGGTACTTCACTAAAGTCCACAGTTTTACTGGCCTCACACCAGAGATTCACCAAAATCTGGCTGTGTTCCCGTGACCATGAAGCAGCACACTTTGCAGAAGGCTTGTTCTGTTCAGTCTCCATTGCAAACACAGAAGGCTCTCTGATTTGCAACTCAGTGATCAGAAGACAATAGAAGGGTTAACACTGACTCACTGAGCTGCACTGTCCATCAGAGAGGGGTAGCTTCTGTTTTCAGTTGAATCAATTGGAGATTGTTGGGATAGAAAGGACTAAGGAAGTTAACGACTTCTGGTGGACTCCCAGGACACAAGTCAAGCGGGGTTGCGCCAACACTGCAGAGGAATAGGACTTGACCTTGTGTCCCAGCTTGATTCTGGCTCGGACTCTCTACTCCCGCAGGGTCGCATGTCCAAGCCTAGGGTTAGCACGATTCATTTGTAGATGTAAGTGGGGTTAGGCCTGAGTGCTTATTGCATTGTAGACATACCTTCAGGGAACACATATTTAATAATGGGCTCTTCAGTCTAGCAGAGAAATGTCTAATACGATCCAATGGCTGGAAGCTAGACAAATGTAGACTAGAAATAAGGCATACGTGTTTAACAAAGTAATTAACCATTGGAACAATTTACGAAGGGCCATGGTGAATTCTCCATCACTAACAATTTTTAAATCAAGATTGGAGGTTTTTCTAACTGATCTGCTCTAAGAATTATTTTGGGGAGGTTCTGTGGCCTGTGTTAGACAGGAGGCCAGAGTAGATAATCACCGTGTCCCTTCTGGCCTTAGAATTTATGAAAGTGGTTGAAAGACTGTATGCGGAGAAGCTATCAGTGGTTTGCTGTCAAACTGGGAGGGTGTATCTCGTGGGGTCCCGGGGGGGTCAGTCCTGAATCTGGTACTAGTCAATATTTTTAATGACTTGGATCATGGAGTGGAGAGTATGCTTATAACATTTGCGGATGACACCAAGCTGGGAGGTGTTGCAAGCGCTTTGGAGGACAGGATTAGAATTCAAAATGCCCTTGACAAATTGGAGAATTGGTCTGAATTCAAGAAGGTGAAATTCAATAAAGACAAGTGTGAAGTACTTCACTTAGGCAGGAAAAATCCAATGCCCAATTACAGAATGGGGACGAAGGGCTTGTCTACACAGACACTTTACAGCGCTGCAACTTTCTCACTCGGGGGAGTGAAAAAACAGCCCCTTGAGCGCAGCAAGTTTCAGCGCGGTAAAGGGCCAGTGTAGAAAAGCCCATGGAGATGGGTTTTTTAGAGCGCTCCCAGCGCTCTGCCGCGACTACACAAGCCATGTTAAAGCATTGCGAGTGTAGACTAGCCCTCACTGGCTAGGCAGTAGTACTGCTGAAAAGGATCTGGGCATAATAGTGCTCAGGGCTGGGGAAGGGGATTGGGGTGTGGGGAGGTGCTTACCTCAGTGGTAGTGGTGGGGGCTCTGCAGAAGTGGCCAGCGTGTCCCTGCAGCTCCTAGGCAGAGGGGCCAGGGGGCTTTGCGTGCTGCCCCCGCAGCTCCCACTGGCTGTGGTTCCCGGCCAATGGGAGCTGCGGAGCTGGAGCTCGTGGTGGGGGCAGCGCATGGAGTCCTCCGTGGCCTTCCCTCTCCTTAGGAGCTGCAGGGACAAGAGGAGCCGGGTAGGAAGCCTGCCAGCCCTCCCCTCCTCCAGCACCAGCAGGATTCCTGGGCCGCGCACCATCACCTGCCTGCCCCTCACCTCCCCCCAGCACCAGCAGGGGTCCTGGGCCATGACCCCCAGCACCTGTGAAGCCCCCAGACGCCGGCTCTCCCCTCCTCCCCCCCCAGCACCAGCAGCCTCCGTGGCCCAAGTTTTAGTCGGAGCTATATGGTACAAGTCATGGACAGTCACAGGCCATGAAGTTTTGGTTACTGCCGTGACCTGTCCATGTTTCTTACTAAAAATACTTGTAACTAAAACATAGCCTTAAGTATGAGTCAGCAGTGTGATGCCATTGCAAAAAAGTCTAATATCATTCTAGGGTGTATTAACAGGAGTATCATATGTAAGACACAGAAGATAATTGTCTTGCTCTACTCAGCACTGTTGAGGTCTGACCTGGGGTAATGTGTCCATTTCTGAGCACCCCACTTTTGGAAAGATGTGGCCAAATTGGAGACAGTCAAAAAATGATAAAAGGTTAAGAAAACCCAACCTATGACAAAAGGTTAAAAAAACCTGGGCTTGTTTAATTTTGAGAAAGAAGACTGAGGGGGGACTTGATAACTGTCTTCAAATCTGGTAAGGGCTGTTATAAAGAGGACTGTGATCAGTTGTTCTCTGTGTCCACTGAACGTAGGCCAAGAAGTAATGGGCTTAATCTGCAGTAAGGGAGATTTAGGTTAGATATTAGGAAAAACTTTCTAATTATAAGTAGGCTTGGAAGGATTAGATTATTGGTAAATGTCAATAAACGTCAATTTCACCGTAGGCACACAAATGGAGGAAAAAAATACTTCCATCAATAATTGAAATTTATAGCTAGGCAGTAAAAAAAAAATGTTGCCTTAGAAAGTATTAGAGTTTGATTTAAGGATATTTACTTCATATATTTCGACGTGATGTTGACTGTTTGTTTTTTAATGGTTCTCAGGTTTTCAGTTTTTGAATCTCCATGTCTACTGTCATTAAATAATTGCCCGACTCCCCCCACATAATTTACTGCAACTGTGAAAATTGATGTAAAAATAGAAAAGAATCTTAAAACCCGTAATTTTGTGCAACTGTGAAAATTAAATTGATAACAATCTTTAAAAATGCTTAAAATAAACGCTGATATCTGTTGATTCCTGCTGTGCCTAAAAATAAGGGTAGTTAAGTTCTGGTATAGGCTTGCAGGGGAGGTTGTAGAATCCTCATCACTGGATGTTTTTAAGAACAGGCTAAACAAACACCTATTAGGGATGGTCTGGAGTTACTTGGTCCTGCATCAGCACAGGAGGCTGGCCTAGATGATCTCTCCAGGTCCTTTCCAGCCCAACATTTGTATGAGTCTGTGATAAGTATAATTATATAAAGCAGCTGGTTGTTAAATACAGAGTTGCAGGGTTTTTTTGCATTTTAAATGACTACTTAGTGGTTTAAGTTAACTACATCGTAATCACTTTTTCCCTTCAGTTTGTGGGTTTGCTGGAATCTGTGTGTGTGTGTGTGTGTGTGTGTGTGTAATTAATATATATATATATAAACAAACCTTGATTTCCTTTCTTCTACTCTCACCACCTGCTTTTGGCTGCAGTTTTTTCTACGGTTGGTACGAGCTTTAGGTACTTCACTAACTCACCCCTACTCTTCTTTTAATTTTTCATTTTAGCCACTTTGCTCCATTAAATGTATGCAATTATAAAAGCAAATGGAAAATTTGTTATTGCATCGTTGAAGTATTTAGTTTCATAGACTTAAAAGCAGAATTTGGTGCTCCATGCCTTCCCCCTTATTATATATACTATAAACATCAGAGAGAATAGGCTGACCTTAATATTTGCTTTCCATACTAAATCGCCGCCTTGCAGCAGTTATTTCCCACTGAATAAAAAGTTTAATTTCACGCCCTGATTAGTGCTAGAATGTGCAGGTGGATATTTGTTTTATGCAGCTAAACTAATCTGCCTTGGCAAATGATTTGCCAGTCAGCAGAGCTATAATTCCTCATGAGTATTTGGTGCTAAATTATAGTTTTCTTTAGTAAGGTAAATCAAAGCATTCTAACCACAAAGCTTTGGTTAGGCCAGGGTTTTCAGATATAAAATAAAAAAAGAGTGGGGATAAATTGAGTGACAAGGACACAGCATAGGGTCAAACTGGCATGTGATATAGAAGGGGGTAAGGAAGGTTTCTAGGACGAATAAAAGAAATGAGTGTTGTGTAGTAGTATCTCTGTGTAGACCCCAGTGAGACCATGCAGATAATGTAAACCACTCGTAGCTTGCCTAGTTCAGTCGTTCCCACTGAATAAAACAACTTAACTGGTCTGTGGCGGACTTATTAGTGAGCCTCAAAGAGCTGGCTGGGTGCATGGTGCTGACTCCTCATTTCCAGATGCTATTTCACATTCAAAGAAAATAAAAATACCATACTGTCG
This sequence comes from Malaclemys terrapin pileata, assembly GCF_027887155.1. NCBI lineage: Eukaryota > Metazoa > Chordata > Testudines > Emydidae > Malaclemys > Malaclemys terrapin. The sequence goes on from NC_071511.1 coordinate 125,488,985, forward strand.
TCTTATTCCTTTTCCATTACACAGTTGTCACGGGGATGTTCCTTGATTTCAGTAACTGTGAATGGCAAGAGAGGTGTGAGCTGATATTTCTATTAAGATGTGGTCCACATCATGAACAAGTTTGAAAAGGTGATCAGAAAACGCTTCAGGTTACAAATACCCATTGGTAGTTGGATGGGGTCCCAACAGCAACTCTTATTCCAAGATGTTTCCTTGTTAGCAGTTTGGTTTATGTCATCCTGCTTTTTATTGAAAAATATTGACTTCTGATTACAGTGGAGCCAATTTATAGTTAACCTGGAAATGATGAAACTTTGGTTACAGTGATGTGCGTGGTGGAGGAATTCCACTTTCTTTTCATTTGACAAGTGGCGTTGTTGGCCATCTTAATTTGTTCATTAAAAATGTGTGTGTACACTGCACATCTGTATTTGCAGTAAAATATTCGTTTGGAAGATCAACAAAGTTTTCAGAAGCTTGATTTGGTAGTCTTAAAAATTTAATCCCAAATGAGAAAGGGGGGAGGGGGAGGAAGCTGGAATCAGCTTTTGCGATTTCCTCATTCCCTTATTCACTTGTAATGGCTGCCAGGGCCGGCTCCAGGCACCAGCTTACCAAGCAGGTGCGAGGGGCGGCACGTCCAGCTGTTCGGCGGCAATTCGGTGGACGGTCCCTCACTCCTGCTCGGAGCGAAGGACCTCCCACCGAATTGCCGCCGCAGATCGCGATCGCGGCTTTTTTTGTTTGTTTGTTTGGCTGCTTGGGGCGGCCAAAACCCTGGAGCCGGCCCTGATGGCTGCCATAATCTATGCCTGTGTGTGATGGTGGACTTTTACCTGCAAGGCGTATGTGAATAGCTACATTCAACCTGTCTGGCTGCAACCCTACTGGTATTTCCCCAACCCGACCTTTTTTCTCTACAATATTTTGTTCAAAGAATGCTCAACCAGGTCACTTATTTATACAGAATTTTAGGTGCTCATACAGACTTGCTGAATGTAGTATTTGTGTGTCTAGGGAAACGGAAGAGTTAAAGGAAAATTGTAGAGTTTCTAATTGCTTCATCTAAATATTAAGTGTTTAAAATATAATTAATAAGCAGTCAAACATGAAGTCGTTATCTTGACAGCCTTCTGAGGCAGATTAGGACAGAGAAAATTCTGGACCCCATAGAAACCATTGAAAATCAGACATTTTCAGAGTTGTGTTAAGATATGTTCTGTATCTTAAACAACAGTACTTTATAGTGCGTCTGTGAGGCTCTCAAAGCACTTTACAGGAGTGGGTATATATTATCCCTGATTTGCAGAAGGGGAAACTGGGGTCTCAGAAAGGTGAAGTAATTTGCTTCAGGTCACAAAGTAAATTGATAATGGAGAAGAGTGGAGAATCCAGATCTCCTAACATCCAGTCATCTGCTTCTAACCATATTTGGGTTAATTTTACAATTCGCTAACCACCTGTTAAGGTAACACATTTTATCATTAAAATTAATTTTAAAAATGGTTTGAAACTGTCCGTTTTTAATGGAATCTGATTATTCTTAGTCCTAATCTGCCTCATGAAACTTGTCATTCTTCTAGGAAGTATAGTATTACATCATTAAAATATCATCCCTCCCCCACTGAGACACATCAGTCTCATTCACTAAATGGGGATACTGAAACAATGACAAGTACTTCTAAAACATGTATTACAAATTCCTTTATTCTTTCGTCTACAAGATCCACAGGTCCGTTAACCAATGGGCTCTCAATCTGTCAGTCACTGATACAGGGGGCTGTGGCCAGCTACACTGAAGATCTTGCCAGTTGTTTGTTCTGCTGCCATAGCTTCAGGATCGTCTACCAGACTGCCTGCTGCAGAGCAAAAAAACATTATTTAAAAAAAGATTGGCTATAAATTTCCTTTCTGTAACTGTTTCTGGTCTTCCCTCACATTGCGAATGTAAGGGTCTGGTTTCTCTTTACTCCTGAGACACTAGGTATGCCCTCTATCACCACTCACTCCTGCGAGCGCAGCATGGAGAAGGGAAGAAGAAGGGGAAAGCAGGTATGTGTGTTCTCGGAATCACTACTTGTGGAGATCCTGGATGGGGATCTCTGCATATTCTGTGGCAGGTGCAGGCAAAGGAATCCATTATCTGCATCTGTTTCACAGCCTCCTGATGCCAATTCTCCAGAGAGGGGCAGGTCTAAGAGAGTGAAGCACAAATCCAGATCTTGCCGGCCCAGGAGTTCTTGGTGCTCTCGTAGGAGGAGGGATAACTTTTAGATTTGGAACAGGAACCCCAGGAGGAGGAAAAGCAGGAAAAACGTTTCCAGTTAGACTTCTTCGAATCCAGGGCAGTTTCCAGTTTAGCTCTACCCCTTGAGAAAAGTCTGTGAAAGATGAAGAGGAGGAACCAGCTCAGAACAGCAGTGACACAACTCAAAAGTATTCTCTCAGGATTCAGAACCAAACCTTGTGGCCTTGATAGATGTGATTGAGGAAGAATAGGGATTGCCCGAGAACCTGCGAGACTAAGCAAGGTGCCTAAGAACTGTCAGTGTTACAATGTTTAAATCAGATTTTGTTTCTATTCCTAAGATTGGTGCCAAGCTGATATACCTACTTAAGGAAACTGCGAATTAGGATCTAAGAACCCCACTAACAGGAGGATGGGCACCACACTCAGGAGAAACTTGAAGGCTGCCTTTTTATCCCAGGGAATATAAGTCCTATTTAGAATTCAAGTAATCCTTTTGAGGCTTCCAGACCATCAAGTTTAGCAGATGAGACAATCCCAGCTATTTTGGAGAAAGTGCTCTAGAAACAGAGTTGGCCAATCCAAGAATGATGCATCCACAAGACCTTCTGGTCCTTCCTACCAAAACTCATGATTCTCAGCCAAAGCAAACTGAGGTGGAGTAGCACATAGTGCGTGGTCTATTTCAGTTTGTGGATAATTAAGCCTCAAATCATCTCTGGCAAGTGGGTTCTGGAATTTGTCCTGAGAGGTTCTGCATTGGATATACTTAACTCCCCTTCTCCCATTCCCAGGAACCCTCAAGAGTGGGGAAATGCAGCCCGCAATCCTTCATTTCCTGTAGATTAGAGCAACAGAATGAGTTGCAGCCCAGAAAAGGGATAAACCTTGTACTCCATTCTGTGCCTGGTCAAGAAGAAATCAGGGAGTAGCAGGGCAGTGCTTGACCGGAAACATCTCAACAGGTTCCTGAAAAAGTCCAGATTCAAAAGGAAATATTAGTCCATAATAGTGACCGTCTGTTGTCAATAGATTTGAAAGATCCAACCTCCACATCGCCATTCATCGGTCTCACTGCAAACGTATCCATTTTTCACTGTTGGAGTCAACACTTCCAATATAGTTCATTATCATTTGGGCACACCACAGCGCCCGAGGTACTTATGAAGGTATTAGTTGTCTTGGTAGCTGCTCTTATGTTGGAAGAGATTTACCTTTGTCTATTCCTTAATGACCTGTTGATAAGAGCTCCATCCAGAGACAAGTGGTACAAAGCGCTGAAGGTAGTCCAAGAAGTAATCGGCTTAATCTGCAGCAAGGGAGATTTAAATTAGATATCAGGAAAAACTTTCTAACTATAAGGGCAGTTAAGCTCTAGATTAGTCTTCCAAGAGAGGTTGTGGAATCCCCACCGCTGGAGGTTGGACCAAGAGTGGTCTAGATGTGCTTGGTCCTGCCTCAGCACAGAGGTCTGGACTAGAGGACCTCTCAAGTTCTTCAAGCCCTATATGCCTATGATTCTGTGAAACGGAGCTTTGGATCGGAGCCTGGAGCAGCTCCAGAGCAGTGGAGCTGCAGGTTTTTGCCTGGAGCTGGAGCGGAGCCGGAGCACAGCTCCAAAGCCCTGCTGTGAAATAATCCTTTCTCTGAGTTACAAGTTCCACAGATTGAAAACTCTCTTGTTTGGAGTATTTCTTTGGCCACTAGAATAAGAAGTCCTGTTTGGGTCATTCAAATGGGGTCGTAATGTTATGCTTTACAGTAGGAGTTCAGTACATATAAACTTATTAAATCCCAGTCCACGGGGGTTATCATTCTGTGCTGGAAGTGGTCTCAACTGGAGGCTCTTCAGTGCACTTGGGCATGCCCTTTCCTATCAGTGATGGACAGGTCTAATTCTGCCATGCAGACTGAGAGTCCGTTTGTTAAGGGATATGTGGACCTTGTAATTCTGAGGAAATTTTCAGAAAGTCAGTTTTCCTGTTCACCAGATAAGGTGGTACAACAAATTCCTGCACCGAAATATTTCTTAAGATACAACTTAAAAGGAATTAAAAGTTAACCAGCCCAGCATTTGCTCTGTAGTGTCATGAAGAAGATGTGGGTTCAGTATCCAGCCTTCTTAATTTGAATTGCATGGGGTGGAGATGCTATAGAGGCTGCCCTCTCCTCTTTCTATTAAATTATTTTTTAAATATTATTTAATCAAACCCGGTAAAATCTCATTCTGCTGTGTTAAATAATTGGCACATATAGATTCCATACTGATACAAGCACTTTTTTTTTTTTTCAATGCACTTCTCATGTGATAAGAAATACAGGTGTGGCAACAATCAGATTTGCCTTTCATGTACCATAGAGGTTTTCATTTTATAATGATCCCACTGTGGTATAGTTATCCTTTTTTTTAATCGAAGTGGAGATGCAGATATTTAAGAACCCTTCTTGCACAAGGATCACTGTACCTGCTGGGTACTTAATTAGCGCTTGTTTATGACACGGTGTCTGATTTGATTTTTAAAACAAATTGCACTGTGAAGTGGTGGATATTTAAACTGTATAGTAACCACAGCTCCAGCTGTGACTCAAATATTGTAAGCCTTCGGGGGCTGTGTTAGGCTTAGAAAATAGGAACTCAGGCCTGTAGTTTAATGTCCTCTAAAAAATCAGCTTTTTGGAGGGTAAAGAAGGGGCTTCCACAGGATTTTTAAAATCTTGACTCATTCTGAGAAGTCAGCCATTCCAGACCTCACAAGGGTCTGTTAAATCTATTAGGTTAAACCTGGAAAAGGGGACGAGGTAACTAAAGAAGAATACAGTCAGCTAATGCTTGTAGGGAAAAGACAAGGGCAGCAAAAAACAAAATGAGTTATTTTGGTCCATTGGGTTATGGGGAATAACAAGGGTTTTAATAATATAGCTGGGGGTTGGGGCAGGAAGAAGTGCTAGAGAAAGTAGGCCTATTAATAAATACAAGTGGAGATTAAATTTGACTCAAAAAAGGCTGAGATAGTGTGAACTCCTTTTTAAAATCAGTCTTCAGTGATAATGATAAGCAGCTTTCAAAGCAAGGAAGGCACTACAGATAAGCTACTGATACAGGGCAGATAATGGCGGTGTCACAAAACTGTTAATGGAGTTAGCAGATCAACTTACTTACCACTGGCAGCTATGTTTTTTAAAGTACTGTAAGATTAGAGGGAAAGAAAAAGTAGCACCAGTCATCAAAGAAAGAGAGAAATGATTTTGGCAGGTACCACCCCGATAAGACTAACTTCTGTCACATGTACAATAATGGAGCAAATATTAAGATAACTCAGTAGTGGAGAATAATGAAACCATGAGAAATAAGTAGTATATATTTATAAAAAGAAAAGGAATAGATCTTGCCAAGCCAATTGATTGCTTTTCTGATCGAATTGCAAAATAATTGAAAAACAGTAAATCTGAAAGATTTGAGTGATAATTAATTTGAAAGGTGATTTTAGTTGAAGTGGTGCAGCTGTGTCTTGTAGACAAGGCCTCAGCCCATACTTAAGCAACTAAATAAGTTGCCTTTTTTCCAGAAGTGCCAACCTCACATCTCTCACTTGGAGCTGTAGTTCTATTATCGGTCATAGGTCTTTCAGAATTGCTGTTTTCTAGGCCTTCCTACTTAAACTGCTCCTTTATGCTGAACATGCTAAATTTGGGGCCTCATTCTCATCTTTACTGTGACAACTCAAACACAAAATTGATAAACAAATAGCCCATCCTTTATTTTAGGGATAGCTCAGTGGTTTGAGCATTGGCCTGTTAAACCCAGGGTTGTGAGTTCAATCCTTGAGAGGGCCACTTAGGGATCTGGGGCAAAACCAGTACTTGGTCCTACTAGTGAAGGCAGGGGGCTGGACTCGATGACCTTTCAAGGTCCCTTCCAGTTCTAGGAGATAGGATATCTCCATTAATATATTTTATTTATTTTTATTTAACACCTCCTCCCAAATATATTAAATTTCCACAAGTCAGAGCTGAAATGCTTTGACCTAACTATACCCTTCCACCAGAATTTGCACTTTGAAGTTAACAGGACTTGAGTGTAGACAAGCCTTTAGGAACACTAGTTGCACCAGTTTAGTTAAAGTGGTACAGAGCCCCTAGTGTGGATGCAGTTATACCAGTATAAAGGTGGCTTTTACTGGCATAGCTTATTCCCATATAAGGAAGAGGAAAAAGCCATATTGGCAGGAGGCACCTTGAGCACAGTATCCACAGTAGGAGTTGTACCAGTATAACTACTCTGGTAGAAGATCACACCCCTACCCAAATGAGTTACACTGTTATAAAAGCTATGTACACTAGGCCTAAGTCACTTAAATGCTCTGGTGCCAAATATGGGCTAGGAACTGAAGTTTAGGTTTCTATTTTTGTAAAATTGGCCTGTGTTCATAAACAAATTTACAGTAACTTTGTTAATCCTCTGGAAGTCTAAATAACCTTTTATTAACATCTGAGGTGACTTTATTGTGAGGTGACAAAGCTTTTATGCTACTATGAGATGTTTTTAACAAAAATAAAATTTTAGCTTGGTGCTGCAGACACTTGTGCACATGCTTAAGTTAAGCATGAGTAGTCCCACTGAAATCAGTAAGACTGCTATGTAAATAAAGTTAAATGCCTGAGTAAGGGCTTGTCTTCACAAACAGCGGTACAGCCCCAGCGCTTTGGAGAAGATTCGCCTACACCGACGGGAGAGCTTCTCCTGTCGGTGTAGTTCATTCACCTCTGCGAGAGGCGGTAGCTATGTGACTAGGAGAAGCTCTCCCACCGACATTGCGCTGTCTACATGGCGGGGGGTTAGGTCAGTGGATTTTTCACACTACTGAGCGACGTAGTTATGCCGATGTAGATATGCAGTGTAGATCAGGCCTCAGTGTTTGCAGGATTAGGCCTTTAATTTTCAGGGTGTTTTTTTTTGTTTTTTGTTTTGCTTATAACAGTTTTATAGAATTCCAATAAGACACTCTACCAGAAGCAGCATTTTGAGAACAGCATTTTTAATTTAGTTCATTATATATTTTAATCAAAGTTTCAATTGTGTGAATTTTCAAATTAGTTTTACAAAGAAAGCCTAAGTCTGAGTTTTTTTTTTAATCCAAGTGGTTTAAATAATAAATGTAAATCGGTTATTTAAATTGCCCCATCCTGGTGTGCTTTATAAACATGAAGTAGCATGCCACTCCTGTGAGGTAGGTTAGTATTATCCCCCTTTTACAGCTGAGGTGACTGAAGTATAGAGAGAAGTGAAGCCATTTGCCCACGTTCTCACTGGTAGTCGGTGGTAAGTCTGGACTGGTATCCAAGCCTGACTCTCAGCACTGTGCCTCAGTCATAAGATCATTATTTTGGCTTCATTATGAGATTTTTTTGATTCTTTAAAGGAAAAAGTGACTGCAGTACTTGTCAAACAAACTGTGGTCCTGTACAGCAGTGGTTCAACCACGGGCAGGGCCGGTGCTACCATTAAGGCAAACTAGGTGGTTGCCTAGGGTGCCAAGATTTGGGGGAGCCAAAAAGTGGTGCCCCCAATGTTTTTTACAGCATTCCTACGCCCCCTCCCGGAGTGCACGGTCGCCGCTCTACTTCTCCCGCCTCCCAGGCTTGCAACGCTAATCAGCTGTTTGGCGCTGCAAGCCTGGGAGGGGAGGAGAATTAGAGCAGGGGCTGCGTGCTCGGGGAGGAGGCGGAGCAGAGGTGAGCTGGGGTGGGGAGCTGCCGAACGGCTCCCGGTGTGGGGGAGCTGCCACGGATGGGGCACCTCAGGGCCGGGGGTGGGGAGCTGCCGCAGGGTTGTGGGGGGGGTCGCAAGGTGGAAGTTTCGCCTAGGGCGCGAAACTTCCTTGCACCGGCCCTGACCACGGGTCTGAGGCCCCCACCGCAAGCAGCTTTCTGGGAGTCCATCAAGCAGGGCCAGCATCCAACTCACTGGGGCCCAGGGCAGAAAGCCAAAGCCTCACTGCATGGGGCTGAAGCCCAAGGCCCTGAGCCCCGCCCCCCGGGGCTGAAGCTGATGCCTGAGTAACTTAGCTGCATGGGGCTCCCTGTGGCATGGGGCCCTCAGCAATTGGCTTATTTGCTATCCCCTAACACTGGCCCTGGCTTTTATATGCAAAAAATTGGTTGTTGTGACACAGGTGGGCCGTGGAGGTTTTATAGCATGCGGGGGGGCTCAGAAAGAAAAAGGTTGAGAACCCCTGCTGTACAGTGCTTCCTTCTTGATACTTGGCACTTACATTGAATAGGTAAAAAGAACAGGAGGACTTGTGGCGCCTTAGAGACTAACACATTTATTTGAACATAAGCTTTCGTGGGCTACAGCCCACTTCTTTGGATGCATCCCACAATGCATGTAGCCCACAAAAGCTTATGCTCAAATAAATGTGTTAGTCTCTAAGGTGCCACAAGTCCTCCTGTTCTTTTTGCGGATACAGACTAATGCGGTTGCTACTCTGAAACCAACCATTGAATAGGTAAATAGCTATGTGTATAGAAACATCAGCTAATTGTAACAGCCCTGTGAGATGGGTTCAATCAGTATTCTCTTCATTTTACAGAGACAAGCTAACCACCTGTCAAGCTAGTGGCAGAGCTGGAGTTAGGACTCAGGGGCACCCTGCTCCCACCCGGGCTCTCAGTCCACTGATGCAGGGGTTCTCAAGCAGGGGTACGCATACCCCGGGGGGGACACAGAAGTCTTGCCGGGGGGACATCAACTCATCTGGATATTTGCCTGGATTTACAACAGGCTACAGAAAAAGCACTAGCGAAGTCAGTACACGCTAAAATTCATCCAGACAATGACTTGTTTACACTGCTCTATATACTATACACTGAAATGTAAGTAAAATATTTATATTCGAAATGATTTGGGTAAAAATGAGAAAGTCAGCAATTTGTCAGTAATTGTGCGCTGTGACACTTCTGTATTTTTATGTCGGATTTTGTAAGCAAGTCGTTTTTTAAGTGAGGTGAAACTTGGCGTACGTAAGACAAATCACACTCCTGAAAGGGGGACAATTGTCTGGAAAGGATAAGAGCCACTGCACTAAAGCATGTCGTGTTTCTGCTATCCACGTAGTGCATTAAATATTGCTAAAGCAGACACTCAGCTGCCACATTTGCCTACGATCGATACTTGGCAGTAGCTCACCAGCACAGTCTTGGTTATTAAAACTTGTGTTTGACAGGACACTGGGGTTAGTGTCTCTACTGCTTTTGAGAGGTGTTTAATTTCTACCAGAGGTGGTGAGCAAAAGAAACTTAGTATTAGTAAATCTCTTTTGAACTGCTAATGTTCAGGCTTCTGTTCCGCGGTAGAACTGGAGCTGTGTATGTCCTACTCCGTAGGGTCTGAAATAAAAACAAGGATAGCCACCTCCTCCCTATTTCGTTAAAGGTTTATTGGTCCACTGTGACTTCATTTTCTGCTTCACCCATTCTGTGTATATAATAATCTACACTCAAGGCAGAAACAATTTATGTAAGATACCGTTTTGTCAATTTCTAAACAACTCCCACGTTGGGAGGCACTGTTGAGTCCATTAGATTGTAAAGGTTCCTTTGGGTTGCAAAATAATGCTATGACAGCCTGTTTATAGCTGGCAAAAATACAAAAAACTTGCCATGTCCATCTATAGTATACTGGGACCAACCTAATGGCTGTGTTTTCCTAGACTCGACAGGGGAGGAAACAATAATTGTGTATGAAATGTGGTGGGGAGGGATTGTGTTATAAATGTAACTTGTTCGGTGCTAATATTTACCATCACCACCACCAGCCACGCTGAGGCTGTCTGTACACTGGTGTTTTTGAAATCTCTGACCATTGTGCTATGGCTGGAGCAGCTCCACTCGGGGTGTGTGTGGGGGGACAATGGTGGAAGCACTAGTATAGACTAGCTGCTGGCATTTTGCCACTGCCCAGTGGTAAACGTGCCACCGGCTGGTCTATGCTAGTACGCCTGCCATTAGAGCTGCACTTGTGGTAATTTGGGGGGGATTTTAAGAGAAGCGCCAGTATGCGCAAGGCCATAACGGAAAATAGTGGAAAATGTTGGTTTTCATTGCTAATGAGGAAAAGTATCAAGCCCTCAGGGAAGCTGATGCTAGAATAGTGATTTTTTAGCAGGAGCTTATCTGGGGACTGAAACTGCATGTGTGGCTAAAAACATTTACATTGCTTAAAATTGTCCAGAAATTAGATTAGATTAGCCAGGTCCAAATGTAAAAGGAGGTCTCTTTTATGTTTATTCTCTCCTAGCCCCGAATACACATGCCCAAAGATGGATTCCAACTTACATCTTCTGGATACCAAGCATGGCTAAAGCAGGTTGGACTGTATTCCTGTTTCTCATCTCTTGTGAGGGATTGTGCCAGACACTTGTGCTTGTCTCATTAGTAAAGTACATGTAAAGGTCCTATTAAGTTACAGTGCTGTGTAAGCGAATACCTTGCATAGTCATATATTTGTGTTTGTTATATGTGTATGTTCTGTGTGCATCACCTTTTCTTCCTAAATCTTAGGAATTTACACTTCTTATGAAGGAAAGTTCAAAACAGAATTGCCATAAGGGGGAATGGATTGGAGTCTGAAAAGAAATCTGCAGCAACAGCTCAAATTACAGAATTAAAATGAGTCTTCACATGTAAGGCTGTACGGTGGTGTTAATAATGGGAAGGCCAGTGGGTTAATACACATGAGACTCGCATCTAGAGCCTAATTCAGATTTGATTGGGTGAAACAAGTGTGGACATTTGCTCACATCACATAACAATCCTGTAGTTTGACACAAGCTGACACTATTGGGAGTCCCTGCTCAGAAGTGGCCTAATGCTATATTACTGGAGCTATTATTAAAGGCAAAGCTTTTGATGTCTCGGCAGCTGGGCTCTTGCAGGTGCTGTCAGCCTCTCACTTCGATGAGTGTAAAATTCCCTTCAAAAGAATCTTCTTATTTTAAAATTGTGTGTGTAAAGCTAATCCTTGCCCATGTATCTTCATGGGAGATTCCAGTGTCCTTGAGAAGATGGAGTTAAAGTTGCTGTTTTTGTAGGAAGCCAGAATGATTGCGTTGTTATGGCAACGAAAACTGGAAAAATGAAAACAGCACAGATAAGCTGCATCCTGTTGTCGTGGCAACTAGAGTTGTGAAAATGATTAAGGGTGGTGTTGAAAGGATCTATGGTACTGTGAGCCCAATAGAAACAAACAGACAAAGAGACAAGTCACTTGTAGTGGATGGGAGAAAATAAAAAACAGAATAAACTTAATCTCACAAGATCAATTTTATAACAGATTTGAGTGGGGTTATTGATGGTCTTTGGTCTTTCCAGTCGTGTCTCACTATCTTATGAGTATTAACTGAGCACCGGATCCTTCAAGGTATATCGTACTCTTAACTTCTGTTGATTTCAGTGGAGTTAAGATTGCTTGAACGCTCAAGAGGCAATGGAGATCGGGTCCTATTAAACCAAAGCAGTGGTCTTTAACATATCAAATGCACCTTTGTAAATTTCTGATATTCCAAAAGGGTTCTCTGGGGCTTGGACCCTGGCTGTCTGAGAAACCATCTCTTTTTCCATAGTCCTTTACAGTACCAAAAGTCAGCTAGGACACTGACGCTAATGTTTTCTTAATTTAAACATAACTGGGCAGGAGGCAGGTTATTTCAGTAGAGGGACCTCAACTTTGCAGTTAATGTCTGTCTCACAGCCCAGGTTGGTTGTCCTACAGGGCACAACATCCTTTTTGGTCCTAGGTGGTGGCCTGGGAAGGTGCAGTAGGGAAAAGATTATGTAGGTTGTGTCTGAGGTAGATTTTCATAAGTTTTTTACTAAGTACTCAGATACATATGGAAGTGTGCATTTTATACATGCAAAATATAAATAAATAAAAATTGACCATGTTCAGAAGTGAGCCTTTTATATGGAGACTTTCATAGTGGAGAAAATTTAAAAAAAAAAAAAAAAATTCAAAAAATCAATGTATGTGGCTGGTATCTTTCTGATTTCAGTGCGTTGCTGTTGAGTATTAATAAACATCTTCCTCCTTTTTGCTTCTCCTTCTGCTTGATCCTTCAGTGAGGTTACAGACCTATGCTTGTGACCCCCCCACCCCCCCCATATGATGGAAATAGCTGTCACAAATTCAGTGCTATGATTTCACTGTAGGAATTACAGGAGTAAAGTGGCTCCTCTGGGGAATGGGGGGGGGGGGGGGGGAGAGGAGCCTTTTTCCCCAAACACATAGTTTGGGTAAGTAGCAGAGATGGTAAGAGATTGAAGTGAAATGGATTTAGTTTTAGGTTACTTGTTAGTGTTTCCCTTGTTATAATGGCCTTTTAAAAATAGGATTTGAGTCAAAAAGCCACTTTAAAAATATGCACAAACCTAAATATTTATTCAGATCGAATGGAGCTATGGTTATGCATCAAGTTTATTCCTCTAAGTGTGCTTTTAACAGGATTCCGCGGTAATGGTTCGTTTCCTCAGTGTAGCCAGATATTGATCTGCTGCCTTGCTTATACAGAGTGTGAGAAGTATTCCAGTAACACAATGTATTAATGGGGGCTAAAAGCCGTTTATATTACAAATGAGATGGAGGAAGATGGAGTTCTGCAAGACTGGACACATACTATAAATATCCATAAAGCTGACAATTTTATCTAAAAACCGCGCTGGCTACACTTGCATATTTTCAGCCTACTTGAAGTGGAGTTAATAGTTGATCACTACCTGAGCATGGGTCGCCCACACTAATGCCATTACCCTCTGCCCTTTAATAGCAAGTTTTTATATTTAATGTTGCTGTGCTGTAGCAAACAGCTGTGTTATATACATCTGTGGCCTAGAGGAAATACAATACAGGTGACCAGAAATACATGTTGATTTAAAGAACAGACTTTTAAGTAATCTGTAAAGCTCTATTTTCTATCTGGGTTCCTATAAGTTCATCCTTTGGTAAAAGACAAACACCTGCAGCTCTTTTGTTCAGCCCTGTTCTTGATTTAATCCTCTTTCTTCAAATGGCAGCATTGTATTTTCCAACGGCGTGGAACATCCCATCCCCTTAAAGCTGAGTCTTTTGAAAACTAGCTAAAATTGGCTTCCAGAGGGAAAGGTTTTTTAGATTTAATGTGTACATAAATATGATCAATAGAAATATTTTGTTCCCATTCCTGTTTAGATAGAGATCCTATATGTTTTAAATTGAATTGTGAAGTCAGATAAATTAAAGCTGTTAGCTGAAATGTCTTTGATTACATTAACAAGAAAACTAAATATCGTTTAGGTCACAGCAAGGTAATTCAGAGTTAAAACTGACCCTTGCCTTCATGTACCATTGTGCCTCAGTATTGTATCACATAAAGAATTTAATATAATGAGCTCATCTGACCCTCCCTACCTCCCACAGTACCTTGGAGTAGAATTTTTAGAGCCAAGTTATAAACCTGTACAAATGTTTTATACTGGAAACTCTGATGCTTACCTTAGCTACATTGGTGCCAGCAAAGGCCACTATAATCAGATAAGGTGTTTGAGATATGAATCAGCTATACGTCAGTCAAGTCAGCTGGAAAAATGGGTATAAAAACCAGGACCTTAGTGAAATCTGGATCCGTCCTTTTAAGCCGAGTTTTCCTAGCAGAAATGTCTAGAGAGATTTTCTGTCCCTATTTTGTAATACAACTGTACCCCGATATAACGCGACCCAATATAACACAAATTCGGATACAACGCAGTAAAACAGTGCTCCGGGGAGGAAGGTGCGGGGGGTGCGCTCCAGTGGATCAAAGCAAGATCAATATAACGTGGCAAGATTTTTTTGGCTCCCGACGACAGCGTTATATTGGGGTAGAGGTGTATTGTCACTGACATACAGAATATATCTTTCGGAAGGTAAGGAAGGTATTTCCAATGAATACCTAGAGACTTTAGATTATTTGAATTTAAAAATGCATACCCTGATTTCTTGGGGGAGGAAAGTTTAAAATAAGCAGCTCATTAATATGTGGCACTCTTACAGAACTTTGAAAATGTACAGTGCTGTGCACATTTAAGTAGTCCTCAAAACACTCCTGTGTGGTAGTTGCATAACATAACAATTTCTCAGCATATACTCAGTGTGCCCAAGTGATTGTATAGAATTATACAAATTGGAGATAGAAAAGACAAATCATCACTTCATCTCCCTATCAGAGTAGGTTTGTTCCCAGTAGTACATATTTTGGGAGCTATAGAACTAGAGTAGATAAAAGTCCCAAGTGTGGGGTTCCCCTTACAGCCTCGATATGTCTTCACAGTCGTTTAGAATCCAATGTGGTTAGGCAGTTGATGTGGCCGGGCTTCTGCTGCTTATTCTAAATGTGATCTTTTCACTGTTATTTTAGTCTCCTTCTTTGCCACTTGCATCTGTCTAGCTTAGGTGCTTATCTGACCCCCAGCACCATGGTATCTGAGCGCCTCACAATCCTTAATGCATTCATCCTCAATACACCCCGTGAAGTAGGGAAGCGCTGTTATCCCCATTTTGCAGAAGGGGGACTGAGGCACAGAGAGACCAAGTGACTGCTCAAGACCACCGAGGAAGTCTGACACAGAGCAGGGAATTGCACTTAGCTCTCCCGAGTCCCAGGACGGCACCCTAACTGTTAGGTAATCCTTCCTTTCAATTCACTTACTGTCTCTCCTGTCATGTTTTACGATTTTAAGCTTCTTGAGGCAGGGACTATTTTTTGTTTTTAAATTAAATGTGTGTATAGCACCTAATGTAACAGGTCCCTGAGTGAGGCCGATAGGTGCTACTGCAGTATAAATAGCAAAACGGACAATAGTTGCACAATACTTAATAATGAACGGCTGGTACTTTACACATTCATTTCCCTGTATAAATATTAATAAATTCCTGTTCAGTTACAGCAAACGAAGCGTTGAACCCAAGGTTAGTATCCTATAGAGGGCATCAAGGCATGGAAGAACGTGTCAAGGTGTTGGGGAGAAGTAGACAAATGGAGGCTGGTGGTGAGTCGGAGGTGGCGCAAGGAGGGGAGACAGTAAGATATGAGAGTGCAGAAATGGGCAAGTTGTGAAGGGTCAGCAGTTAATGTGACGAACTGGGCCTGTTCTCACGGTGGTCTGTGAATGCTGACAGGGGAGTGTGCTGGGATAGTCTGCATTGCAGGATGGGATCTGCCCGAGGGCGCCCGAGGGCGCATACCTGAGTGTGTAACATGAGAACCCAGGAAGGGGTTGAAGGGGAGGCGACTCCTTAGCCCGGGAAACTGAACAAAGGCTGTGGGAGGGGTCGCTGAAAGGAGAGTGCTGGAAGCAGAGAGGGAGAGAGGGCTGGGGGGCAGAGATGGCTCTGACCTCCCAAGGGGGGCTGGGCTGGAATGCCCGGGGACCCCAAGATGGACCTAACTGAGGGGGTCCCTGTTGTCTGTGCCTGCAAGACCTGTCTTGGACTGTATTCCTGTCATCCAAATAAACCTTCTGCTTTACTGGCTGGCTGAGAGTCATGGTGAATCGCAGGAAGCCGGGGGTGCAGGGCCCTGAGTCCCCCAATACTCCGTGACAACTGGTGGCAGCGGCGGGATCTACTGCACCCCGTGGACGGCGCTTCCTGCAGTAAGTAACTGGGGAGCAGTAAAACGAAGGGGGATTGACGGGGACCAGGCGTGCTGAAGAGTAAGAGAGAGACGGTTATTACCCCTGGGAGTGTGTGACCAGCGAGAAGGACTTTTGCAGTAACAGGGTCCCCCGGGGGGATCGCAGCGAGTGGTCCCAGGGGCGGAGGAGTCTGCAGCTCGACCCTGGCAGAGAGGTGGTGACCTCAAGAAGGGCTGGCACACTAGGGGGCCCCCTGGGAACTGTGGGGAGCTGTGAGCACACAGGCCGGTGAGTGGCCAGCAGGAAGATGTATGCCAAGCGGCTTAAGAGCGACCTGGTGGAGCTGTGCAAGCAGAGGCGGCTGCGCATTGGGAGGCTCACCAAAGAACAGCTCATTGCCCAGCTGGAGGCGGAAGATCGCGCGAATGAACTGATCCCTGTGTCTCAGGGAAGCAGCCTGGCAAATGCAGCGCAGGCACCAGTGTCTGTCCCAGCTGGGAGTGGTCAGCCGGCTGCTGAGGGCTTCCCGAGACCCCTCCTTCCTATGCCTAGGAGAAGGGTGGGGAGGAGCCCAGCAAATACCGAAGGCGCCGTGAACCCCCCGGCCAGCAGGGGGTCCCCCCGGCGAAGCCCACCGGCCAGCAGAGGATCCTCCCGGCGGCGTTCGGCATCCGGGGAGCGGAATTGGCTGGAATGGGAGAAAGAGCTAAAACTGAGAGAGCTGGAGGATCGTGAACAACAGAGACAGCATGAACGGGAGGAGAAAGAGAGACAGCATCAGCGTGAACGGGAGGAGAATGAGAGACAGCGTCAGCATGAAGAGAGACAGAGACAGGAGAATGAGAGACAGCGTCAGCATGACCTGGAACTGGCGAGATTGAAGGGCAGCGAACCCCCGGCTGCGGTGAGTGAGGGGGGACCCAGGACTGCACGGAGCTTTGATAAGTGCATCATGGCCCCATACAAGGAGGGGGAGGACATGGATGACTTCCTGGAGGCCTTTGAGACGGCCTGCGAGCTGCACCGTGTGGACCCCGCGGACAGACTCCGGGTCCTTACCCCCTTACTGGACCCCAAATCCGTGGCATTGTACCGCCAACTGGGAGAGGCAGAGAAAGGGGACTACGAACTATTCAAAAGGGCCCTGCTACGAGAGTTTGGGCTGACTCCTGAGATGTACCGGGAAAGGTTCCGGAGTCAAGATAAAACCCCTGAGATCTCATATCTGCAACTAGCCGCCCGCATGGAGAGATACGCCAGCAAGTGGGCTGGTGGGGCCCAGACGAAGGAGGACCTGATTAAACTGCTGGTACTGGAGCAACTGTTTGACCGGTGCCCATCCGACCTGAGGCTGTGGTTGGTGGACAGAAAGCCAGAGAACCCGCGACACGCCGGGCAGCTGGCTGATGAGTTTGTAAAGAGCCGGTCAGGAGATAAAAGGGAGGAGTCCCAAAGGAACAGTCCCACCACAACGCAGAGAGAGAGTCACCATGGGACCTCCCCATGGGAAAATACAGAAAAAACCCATCAGAGGGGAGCATCCGGCATCAGGACCATCCGACCTACTCAAAGGGACCCATGGGACATGGGCTGCTACCACTGTGGCCAAAAGGGCCACATACGGGCCCAGTGCCCTAGGCTCAGGGACAGACTGAGCAGACCGAACCCACAGAGGGTTAACTGGGTAGAGACCCAGCCCGGCGAAAGGCAGCATTCCCAGGGAAGAGGGGCTGGCAGAGTACCACCTGCTAAGGAGGGAGGAGAGCTCCAGGCCAGCTCCTCTAGGGGGCTGGATGCTCCAGACTCAGGGTTTTTGGTTTATATGGTAGGCGCGGGGCTGTCCCTCCGGAGAGAGTACCTTGTTCCCCTGGAGGTGGATGGGAGGAAGGTCAATGGATACTGGGATACGGGCGCAGAGGTGACGCTGGCCCGGCCCGAGGTGGTGGCCCCAGATCAGGTGGTGCCCAACACCTACCTGACCCTGACGGGGGTGGGCGGAACACCAGTCAAAGTACCCGTGGCAAGGGTACACCTGAAGTGGGGGGCCAAGGAGGGCCCCAAGGATGTGGGGGTACACCCGTATTTGCCCACTGAGGTATTGATGGGGGGGGACCTGGAGAACTGGCCAAGCAACCCCCAAAAGGCACTGGTTGTGACCCGCAGTCAGAGCCGACGAGGGGCACTGCGCCCTGGCCTTGGGGGGGGTGCCTTGCCTGAGGCGCAGGACCCTAACCTGGTGGGGAGGGAACGCCCAGGGACACGGCTCAGGGAGGCTGCAGCTTCAGGCCCAGCGGGCGAGGAAGAGCAGGTGGCCATCCCTGTCCCAGCTGCTGAGTTCCAGGCCGAGTTGCAGAGAGATCCCTCCTTGCGGAAAATAAGGGACCTAGCCGACCTCAATGCGGTACAGACCATGGGACGAGGTGGCCGGAAAAGGTTCCTGTGGGAGAAGGGGTTCCTGTACCGAGAATGGGCTCCCCCAGGGGAAATGAAGTCAGGGGGGATCAGGAGGCAGCTGGTGGTACCCCAGAAGTATCGCCGCCAGCTGCTGTGCCGGGCCCATGACATTCCCCTCGCAGGGCACCAGGGAACCTGGCGTACCCAGCAGAGGCTGCTACGGAGCTTTTACTGGCCTGGGGTCTTTGTTACTGTCCGACAGTACTGCGGATCCTGTGACCCCTGTCAGAGGGGGAGGAAGGCCTGGGACAAGGGGAAAACAGCTTTAGGACCCTTGCCCAGCATAAAGGATCCTTTCCAGAGGGTGGCCAAGGTTAAAAGGGCGGCTCTGAACCAAGAGAGCCCAAAGCACAGACCTCCAGACTGGAGCGCTGGGAGAAGACCACAGCCCAGTTGGAACCCCAGAGGTATGGGGGTGGGAAAAGGGCGCAGGCCGCATAAACCTTCCCACATGCGAACTGCGAGTGCCATCAAGCACCCCCGACCTAAGGGGGGGCGTGAAACTGGAGGGGCCTGGTGTAATTCTCACCAAGGAATGGGAGGGATGCGGGGGCATCCATGGGAACGGGGGTAGGTTCGAACTTCCCCAGGTCACTGGCTAAAGTGACCCTGCTCAGTTCGGTCTCGAAGGGGGGAGAGATGTGACGAACTGGGCCTGTTCTCACGGTGGTCTGTGAATGCTGACAGGGGAGTGTGCTGGGATAGTCTGCATTGCAGGATGGGATCTGCCCGAGGGCGCATACCTGAGTGTGTAACATGAGAACCCAGGAAGGGGTTGAAGGGGAGGCGACTCCTTAGCCCGGGAAACTGAACAAAGGCTGTGGGAGGGGTCGCTGAAAGGAGAGTGCTGGAAGCAGAGAGGGAGAGAGGGCTGGGGGGCAGAGATGGCTCTGACCTCCCAAGGGGGGCTGGGCTGGAATGCCCGGGGACCCCAAGATGGACCTAACTGAGGGGGTCCCTGTTGTCTGTGCCTGCAAGACCTGTCTTGGACTGTATTCCTGTCATCCAAATAAACCTTCTGCTTTACTGGCTGGCTGAGAGTCATGGTGAATCGCAGGAAGCCGGGGGTGCAGGGCCCTGAGTCCCCCAATACTCCGTGACAGTTAAAAACTGGGACTTAGTCATAATTATGTGTTCACTTTTTGAAAAGTTTAATATTTTTAGCCTACTTAATACAGAACCTTGATCTAGGAACTTCAAATACCTCCATTCTTCAGACCTCAGTGAGAAATGGTTCATAACTCTGCTTTTCATGAGTTGGAGCATAGAATCTTTTTATTCATGTAAAAGTCATTTTGAATGTCTAGGTGTAGTCTGAAAGTCTCTACTTCTTCAGTACCTCGAAGGAAGGAACGGCATCTGCATTTGGAAGAGCCACAGATGCACTTCATGGTATTTATAATCTCTGTGTGGAAACATGGAAACATCACTATCCACTGGCACAGATGGTAAAGCTTGTAAATTCCAGGAGCGGCACTTACAATTTAATTGTTGGAAATTGAGTAAGATTCCTTAAGTAAGGTGTAGTCCAGGGGTCGGCAACCTTTCAGAAGTGGTGTGCCGAGTCTTCATTTAGTCACTCTGATTTAAGGTTTCGCGTGCCAGTCGTACATTTTAACATTTTTAGAAGGTCTCTTTCTGTAAGTCTACAATATATAACTAAACTATTGTTGTATGTAAAGTAAATAAGGTTTTTAAAATGTTTAAGAAGCTTCATTTAAAATTAAATTAAAATGCAGAGCATACTGTTGACAAAACAGGTAGAAGTGACTGCAGTGCTCCTCCCGCCAATTTAACTCTCCTGCTACGCAGACATAATAAAACAATCTCGATGACGGCACAAAGTTAGAGCAACACAGTGTCAGTGTAGACACTGCATTTTCTTATGTCGCCCTAAGTCATCTCCAGGAAGTGTCCCACAGTGCCCCTCATGACTGCTCTGGTGAGCAGTTTCTACTCCGCTGCCCTGCACCCAGGTAGACAGGCATGTGCCCCTCCCCCTTTAAAGCTCTGTGAATTTTTGAAATTCCGCTTCCTGTTTGCTCAGCGTGGACAGCTCCCATTGCATCTTCCCAGCTGACCATGTCAGCTTTCTGCAGCAAAGTGGCACTTGTGTGGAGTACACCAGAGTTACTGAATCTGTTGGGTCTGTGGAAAGAGGAGGCTGTGCAGTTGCAGCTCTTATCCAGCCATAGGAACTTTGACCCCTAAGAGCAGATTGCTCATGGAATGGATGAGAAGGGACATGAAAGGGGCATGCAGCAGTGCCATGCTCAGATCAAGATGCTGAGGCCAGCGTACCAGAAGGGAAGGGAGGCCAACCATCGCTCAGTGTGGCGCCAAAAACATGCTTCTACAAGGAGTTGCATGCCATCCTCCGCAGTGACCCCACCTCCACCGTCGAGCTCCATGGATACTTCAGGAGGATGGGAGGCAGCGGCCAGCGGAGTCAAACCCGAGGATGAAGTGATGGACGAGGAGGTCGAATTCAAGGAGAATGTGGGACAGGCTCCTCTGGTGGCGTGATGAGCCAGGACCTTTTTTTTTTTTTTTTTTACTCCGGAGGGTCTAGCCAGTCCCAGCAGTCCGGTTCTGTTGTGCCTGAAGCAGGAGTGGGGAGCTCCGGTAAGTACTCATTTTTCTTTCATAGTGCATGGTTACATGAGGAAGAGATGTCCTTTATTTATTTACCTGGTGCATGTGGGAGAAGGGATGGAGATTAACCACACTAGGTGCTGTTTACATCTGCTTCGCATTCCCCTATGCAGCTACACAGTGGGGGCCCCACAGAAAAGTTTGTTGATGCACACCGAGATCTCTTGGGAACCCGCCATAGAGATCTCTAGGGAACTTTCTTGCAGGTACTCTGCAGTCCCTCTGCTGAAGGTTCCTTGGTAGAGCTCCTTTGTTTCTTTTATCATTGTAGGAAACTTTGCCGCGCCAAATGGCAGTTATTTCTGGAGGAACCAAAGCAGCATAAAGGCGAGCAGACCCGGTCTGAAGCTGCACTCATGCAGAAGATGAAGCTTTGCATGCTTGGTTACCTTCAGTAGTGTGATTTCAGCTTCGATTGACCCCACCTGTGGAAAACGGTGCCAGTATTGAGAATAGTGGCCTTAGGCACTTGTACTGATCCTCTTCTGAAACCACCCAGACCCTTTGTCCCATCTTGCACCACCCCCTCTTTGGGCTGATCTCACCACATTTAGTGCTCTGGCTGTGCTGTGTCTTTGAGGAAAAAGGTGTATGTCACTTTTATGATTCAAGACGGTGACAATACTGACACTGTGTATTGTTTCTTCTACTTCTGCAGATGTGCTCTTGAGGGGCATCTCCTACACGTTGGCGGAGCGCCTCCATCTGATAAGGAGGCAAACGAGGAGTAAGGAAGACGTGTTTCACAAAATGCTGCAATCATCAGATCTGGCTGATAGCGAGCACAGAGCATGGAGAGAGACAATAAACAAGAAACTAGAAGTGGGTAGCCAGGAGAGGAGACAGAGTCAAGAGTGGTTAATAAAACTCATGGAGGACCAAACAGATGCTGAGGTCCCTGATTGCACTGCAGGTGGAACACGTGTGCTCGACTCGCCCTGTAGCCCATACAGAACGTCCTTCCTTGCCCTTCCCAAACTCCCCACATACATTCCCAGTACGTCGCAGTACCCATTTCGCTCCACCCCAGGGATGTTTTCCATAAATGACATATTGACTTTCATGCAGCTATGAGATCCTCACTTCAGAGAGTGTTACTCACTGCCATGTCCCTTTTGAGAAATGTTAATCTGTGCATTGCTGTTTAATAAAAATTTAGTCTTACAAAGACAGTGATTCTTTATTTGTGACCTACTCAGGGTGGTTACAACAGAAATTCATACACAGGGGCAATTGGCCCATTTGCAGACTACAATTAACACTCAGGCAGGAATCATTACAGAGGTCATTCAAGGTGGCAAGTAAACAATGCCTGGTTCAATGCGTTACAGAAAGACACGTTACTGGGGCTCATTGTCAAAATGCTGCCTCAAAGCCTCCCTCATTTGAATAGCGCCTCCCTCCCTCTCTTCTTCACCCCCCGCTTCATTGAACCCCTCATATAGCCCTGGTGTCTGGCTTCCAAATCAGCTGCCAGGCAGTCCACCTCAATGCTTCATCCCTGGGGAAACTTTTCTCCGTTGGCTTCACAAATGTTGTTCAGAGCACAGCAGACTGCTATGACCATGGGAATATTTTTCTCATTGAGGTCTAACCTGTCAAAAAGGCAGTGCCAGTGACCCTTTAATCTGCCAAACACACATTCTGCAGTCATTCTTCACCTGCCAGGCCTGTTGTTGAAGCACTCCTTGCTGCTGTTAAGGTTTCCGGTGTAAGGCTTCATGAGCGACGGAACTAAGGGGTAGGCTGGGTCTCCCAGGATCACTATGGGCATTTCCACATTCCCTGTTGGAATCTCCTGGCCTGGAAAGAGAGTCCCTACATGTAGCTTTCTATACAGGCCAGTGTTCCTGAAGATGTGTGCGCCATGCACCTTCCCTGACCATCCTGCATTGATGTCAGTGAAACGACCCTGGTGATTCACCAGCATCTGCAATACCATAGAGAAGTATCCCTTTCTGTTGATGTACTCTGTCGCAAGATGGTCTGGAGCCAACATTGGGAAATGTGTGCTGTCTATCGCAGTTAGGGAATCCCATTGCCGCATAGCCATCCATTATTTCCCACACGTTGCCCAGAGTCACAGTCATTCATAGCAAAAGATGATTTATGGCCCCGCATACTTGCATCACAGCTGCCCCTGTGGTGTAATTACAGCGGTTTATGATCGTTGACTTAACTGAAGACGACTTAACTTTGTAGTGTAGACATGGCCTTAGAGAATATTCAGTATAATACAGGAGAAGGGAGAGTTAAGAGCAACTACAGAAATGAATAGGAGATGGGGGGGAAATCACTTTGATGGATTGAGGTTCATAGGTATAGCAAGGCATGTAAAATTTACCAAACACCTACTAGTCAGAGGACTAAAACTACTAGCTATAAGTTGATATTAAAGATGAATGGGGGAACCCACCATTGACATCAATGATGTCAGGCTGTGGGTTTGTCACAGAGGTCCTGGATTCTGTGACTTCTGCAGTGGCTGGTGTGGCTGGCTCAGAGACAGCTAAGGCAGCCCCTGTGCCAGGCGCACCAACCACTGCTGGGGCAGTCTCGGGCCCCTGCGCTGCCCCCCCCTGATCAGCTCAGAGTGCTGGCTTCGCAGCTTCCATTGTACCTGCGCAACTAGGGAGTGGTGTGTGACTGCTCTTGCAGCTTTCCTTTGCTTTCCTGTTAGAAAGTCATTTTTCTGTGGGGAAGCAAAGAAATCTGTGGGGGACATGAATTCTTTGAACGCGCAGTGGCACAGAATTCCCCCAGGAGTAAAGAGCAGAGAAGTAGTACTATATACTGGCCAGTGGGTTGGAGTACCTGTACTCACGTGCACCCCCCTGCCCCAGTCCCTGGTGGTGTCTGCTGCAACAAGTGGGACAGATGGGGCAGTCGAGCACAACCCCCAAAAATAAAGAGGCTAAGAGACTGGACCTGTTCAGATACCATGTTTATTTGGCTGGTAGCCTCCAGTTACGTATCTCTAACCAGCATGGTTCATAGCTCCAGTGAGTGGGCCTCTCTCACGAAGTGCAGCAGTCAGTCCAGGACCTCCCCTTCAATGTACATCCTTGTTCTCTGAACAAACAGACTCCAAGCTTCATGGCCTCAAAGACTTGAGCACCACGCTTCGCTCTCTGGGCCTTTACATGCCCCCAGCCTCCGGGAAGCACTTTCAGCCCCAACAGCCTCCCAGATTCCCAGTGCCTCCCAGGCAGGAGCCCTACAAAAGAAAGGAAAAGGGCTGTACATGTCAGCCCCAACCTTCTGCCTCAGCTTCCCAGTTGGGCTCACATTGATGCCCCTTCGGGGCCAGGCAGGCCTTTTGAAGGTATGCTGGAGGATGACATACCAGTCTTGATTCTGGATCCATCCATCCTTTTGTTTTTGGACCACCCGTCACTCTTCCACCCACCATGGTCTTACATAACATTGGACTGTTGGGTGCTCAGCACTATAATAGTTGGCTACACCCTCTAGTTTTCATCCACCCCGCCATCCCTATGCAGTTCCTTTTCAGGGACCCTTCTCACAAGCAGCTTCTTATCCAGGAAGTGCAAGCCCTCCTAGGTGTGGTGGCTGTAGAGGAGGACCTATTCGCTGCCAGACAGAACAGGAAATGCCATCAGTTCTGTTTGCTGCATGGGCTCTCTCTTCAATGCCTTCTGGCTCTGATGGGCAGACCGCCTACTGTACGCCTTCCCACCAATCCCCTTGGTTCACAGGATCTCCTAAAGGTCAAGCAGAGCAAGGCGAGAGTTATATGATAGCTCCGGCGTGGCCATGCCAGCATTGGTTTGGTACGCTTCTAGACCCCTCAGTGGCCACTCCACTCATGCTCCCATCCTGTCCAGACTTGGTTTCACAAGACCATGGGCATTGGCCTTTGGCTTCACCTGTACTTCATCTTCCTGCACCTGATGGCATGGTTGCTGCGTGGCTGAACCCTGAAGACCAGGCCTGTTCATAACAGGTTTGAGAAGTCTCACTAGGTAGCAGAAACCCTTCCACCAGGGCCACTTACTTGGCTAAATGGAAATGTTTCACTTGTTGGGCCTTCGAGCGGAATCTTTCTCTATCTCGGTCTTCTCTGCAGACTATCTGGGACTATCTGCTCTATCTAAAACATTAAGGTCTAACTCTCTCATCTATTAAGGATCACTTGGCAGCCATCTCGGCCTTCCACCCTCCAGTGAAGGGCCAAATCAGTGTTATCCCATGAGATGATACTCAGGTTTCTCAAGGGCCTGGAAAGACACTCTACTCTTAGATTTGTGACCCGATTCCCCTGTGGGATTTAAACCTGATCCTGTCGAAGCTCACTGGGCCTCCATTCAAGCCAGACGTTAGCATCTTGTTTCATGCTGCTTCTCTCTCAGAAGATTGCCTTCCTGGTGGCGATCGCCTCAGCCAGAGGGATCTCTGAGATCAAAGCCCTGATGTCAGAACCCCATTATACAGTGTCTTCAAGGACTAGGTCCAGCTGTGCCCCCATCCGGCCTTCTTTCCAAAGGTGGAGTCACAATTCCACAACAACCAAGATACTTTTCTTCCAGTCTTCTTTCCAAAAACCTCACAAGACCACCTAGGAGCGTCGGCTCCATACATTAGATGTTAGGCGGGCCCTAGCCTTCTATATTGAGAGGACTAAGCCCTTCCCAAACCTGTGCAACTCTGTAGCAGCAGCAGAAAGTATAAGAGAACTGCCTGTATCCGGGCCTGTTACATGCAGATGAAGGTTCCGCCTCCAGCCATTGTGACCGTTCATTCCACGAGAGCTCAGGCTTTCATAAGCAGCATTCCTCACGCAAGTACCAATCCAGAACATCTGCGGAGCCGCACCATGGTTGTTGGTCCATATCTTCACGTCCCACTACCCCGTCATCCAGCAGGTCTGTGATGATGCCAGTTTCGGAAGAGTGGTGTTGCAGTCAGCAGATCCAAAAACGCTGAGCCCACCTCTGAGGGTACTGCTTGTGAGTCATCTAGCACTGTTGTCTTTTGAGATGTGTTGCTCATGTCCATTCCATGACCTTCCATCCTACCCCTCTGTCGGAGTTATCGGCAAGAAGGAGCTGAGATGATGTGGAGCCAGCAGTGCCCCTTGTACTGGCACATACACACGCGGCTCCAGGGGGCGCTAGAGCCTGTGCTACGGATACCACTAAGGGAAAAATCTCCGACAACTGTGCACCCAGCGCGCGCATCTAGCATGGAATGGATGTGAGCAATACATCTCGAAGAACAGCCGTCACGACAGGGTTGAAACCTTGCTTTCTCCATAGTTCTGAGGCAGTGTCCTCAGCTGAGAGTTGTCAGCGTGAAAGCCGATTGATATCCTCCTAATCATTCCCCTTTGAGGAGGCTATTGTTCTCTTTTCACTTAAGAACGTTGATCTTAAAATAATAAAACAGCTCCTCAAAAAAGGTATCGGCTAATCAAGTCTGAATTATTTGATTTTTTGTTTGTTTGTTTTAAATAATTTCAGGGCACAGCATCCTGCAATAGCAAGTGAACGTCAGCACTAACTGTGAATTTTCTGTGTTTTCCTGTTGGCTTAATTAAGACCTACAGTTATTTCTTACATTTTTCTTATTTCCAAACAAAAACAAACAAAAAAATAAAATAAACCACTTTCTCTAAAAGTTATAAAAGTATTAATTTGCTCTGGGCCCTTCTAGTCTCTCTGGTAAATTCATAATTAGGCAGGATTTTTTTTTTTTTTTTTTTAAAGTGTATTCTGGTCTCTCGGGTATATATAACTGTTCCACAACTAGTAAATCTATATTCATATATTAGGATTTTTAAAGGCATATTATTTACACAATTCACCGGAATGGCTCCTGTGGCAGTTGGGAGGCGCTCTCGTGTAATTATGTATTTAGAATGCCTGGTATCCAGGGTTTCTGTGTGTGTGTGTGTATAATATTTATATATTTCAAAATTCAATGAAGAAGAATTTACTGTTCATTAAGTGTTTTGCAGATATTTAAAAAGCACTATGTTGGTTTTCTTTTTCCATAAATGATCAGTTGCTTGCCAAATGCAGTTCATTTTTAACAGGGCTATTTTTGGATTGTGACAGAGCAAAATATGCACTGGAAACTCCTTGTTTTTCTTTCTTCGAATGTTCAGATTTTTTTCTTTGATCCAAAGGTGCAGGGATGTGTGTGCTGTTGTATGGGTATGGGAAAGGTTGAGGGGATGAAAACTGTTCTTGGGCTTGGAATTTGTACATCCAGTTTGAGCCTAAGTGAATATCTATGGCTGTTATAAATCCATGGGAATAGCAGTTTGTAATGTAAACGCTAGCTGACTTGTAACTGATATGTTGCATACAATGAGCTAAGTTCCATAGTGACATGAAAGGTGCACATTGGGTGCAAGTGGCAAAGTGATGGAACTTGTACCGTTTTGACATTGATGTGGCAAAAAGGCACAGTTGAGCAGGAGTGAAGGGATATGGATATGTGTGTTCTCATGCTTTTATTGTGTATGATCCATATAACAATAAAACAATAATTGCCAATGGCAAAAAAATGCTTCTCTCTGCTGGTAGATCACAAGCCACTTGACATGTTTAGTCTGTTACGTCGTCACCGGAATCTATCAACTGATGGCCTTGTGACTGTTAACCTCAATGGGTGTGCTCCGTATAACCTTAAGAGACACAAAGTGGGGAAGATAATATCTTATATTGGATCAACTTCCGTTGGTGAAAGAGACAAGCTTTTCCAGCTTGCACAGAGCTCTTCACATCCTGATCTTACACGGGTCAAGGCTCCTATGCCATGTTGCCTTCATTTTATTTTTAAAAAGAATACAAGCAATAATACTCCAAAAGGAATATTATACCGGAAGAGCTTGCTTCCCTGCTGGCCAAAAGGCCACAGTATTCTGTTTACAAAGTGACATCTTTTCATAGAGTCAGAAACTGGGGGTATTTGGGTCACATCTAGTCCAATCCCAGCCATTGCATGATTGTTCTCCTGCAGCCAAGTCTCCAGGGTCTTGTTTCCTTAGTTTTAAATGATGGAGCTTTCACCGCTTCCTTTTGGACACAAGGGCAGCATCTACTCTAGATAGAATTCCTTGTAAGATTTATTTTTTTCTGGTATTCTGCCTTAATTTCCCTCTGCTCAGTCTTATCTCATTCCCCTTACTTACTTTGCGCACTGGTCCAGTGGGAACAATTCCTTTCCTTAGTTAGCATTTACACTTTCCAGACCTTAGTGTAGGCTGTGATCATATTTTCTCTCCACACTTCTAGTGTGTGTTTTGGGAGGTAGGAGGTAAAACTGCACTTTCCCAAGAGAAGCAGAAGCCCTATTGCTTAATCATTTAAACTGAACTGCACAAAGCACTGGACACTACTGTGGGAGAACAATTCTGCATTGGCTGCAGACGAACTCAGTGTGGACAAGCAGCTCGTGTCCAAACCTAATACAAGATTATATTGACCAAAAATCAGGACTTGGAATAAGGAGATCCGAGTTCTATTTTTGGCTCTGCTACTGACTTGCTAAGTGACGTTGAACATGTCCTGTCAAATGTAAAGCATTGTAGCTATACTAGAGGGGCACACCTACTACAGCAAGAGATGCTGCACTGTGAACTTGAATTGTAGATTGTTGCACATTAATTGTGGTGTCTTTTAGGTTGCTTCAACCTTCTTCTTTACACAAAGGCCATAATATTTCTTCCCATTGCCTCTCTTATTAGCTTTAATTCCCCAAAATTTACCTTTTCAAATATCTAATCTTTGAACTACTATATCCTACTTTTTCTTACTATAGTGAATTCAGATTTCAGTTTTCACACACTTTGTGTGCACTATATTTGTAAAACACATTGTGTTTCTGGAAATTATCTGCTTTTTTTCTCCAAGTAATGACCATTCAGTTTTGCAGGAGAGGATGCATTTCTGATCTCGAACAGAATTTAATAAAATAATAATTAGTAACCTCTGACATGACACACATGCTGAAAGGACCAAGAAGAGAACAAATTTGATAAAACAGGTAGGATAACTTTGTCAAGGTAAAGCATTGTTGCCAGGTTTAGAACCTGGCTAAGAGACAACAAAGAGCAGGAATAAATCGTCAGTTTTCAACATGGCAAAAGTTAACAATGAGATTTGTATTAGAACTGGTTTTGTTTTAATATGTTAAATGATTTGGGAAGGTGGAGGGTGAATGGATAACAAAAATCTAGGTCAATCTTAGACTTAGGATCTTCAGAGGGACCTACCAAAAGTAGGTTAATTGACAACCCACTAGAAAATGAAATGCATCACCTTGTATTTATTCAGAGATAGAAGACCAAAAAGAAAGAAAGAAAGAAACCTAATGCATCTCTCTGAGGAGAAATTGAAAAGATTGTGACTGTTTCATTTAGACAGAAGATGAATACGAAGGCACATGAGACGGGAGTATGTAAAATAATGAATGGCCTAGGGAAGGGAAATTGGGCGCTCTTATTTATCCTTTCATATAATACAAGGTCAAGGGGCTGTCCAATGAAATTGAAAGGCAGCCAATTTAAAACAAAAGGAAATAGTTTTCTACACAATTTCTAATTAGTCTGTCGTGATCTTTACCTCAAAATATAATTGAATCTAAGGTTTCGCAAGATTAAAATAAGAAAAGAATTAGACATTTATATTTAAAGGACATTCAGAATTATAGTAGATATGATATGTCGATATAAAAAAATCATGCTTCTGCATTTAAGCCAACCACTAAAGGTATGTCTACTGCACTGTAAACCCAGATCTGTGGGATCTGTGCTTGTGGACTCGGTGTTTCCAAACCCACCCTTCGGTGTCCACACTGCATTGTAACCCTGGATTTACATTGCTTGACTCAGATCTCACAACTGTGCTAACTCATCCATACTGCACTCGCAAACCTTCTGACTCAGGTCTGTGGTGTGAGCTGCGTCCTCACTCCAAAATGACAGGGCTTAGACCAAAGTTTCAGCGGGGCTTGGGCTCTGACCTTGACCCACCCTCATAGGAGGAAGGGTCTTAGGACCCGGTCCTGAGTGCTTGCTGGTCTGAGTCATGCTGCTTTGTATCCGGACAGAAGTGGGGCTTGGGATCAAACCCGAATCAGAGCCTGGGCTTAGTGTGTAGTGTAGATATACCCTCAGTGAATTAGGAAGAAAATTCCCTACTGGGAAAGTTGGTTTGTAACTGTCCATTTTGGGATGTCTTACACCTTCCTCTGAAGCAGTTAGTACTGACTGCTGTGAGAAAGAGGATCGTGGAGTAGATGGACCACTGGTCTGATCTGATACTGCATTTCCTACATTCTGTAGTAGTGGAGCTTAAAGCAGAGGACTGGGAATGAGGACTTAATTTCTATTTGTCTGTGTTGTCGATGGGCTTTGTGACCTTGTGCAAGTCTCTTCCCCCTCTTCAGTTTCCCCGTGTATGAAATAGATATAACTGTCACGTGTTGAGGCTTATTAATTTTTGTAAAGCACTCTTGGATCCAAAGGGTATGCAGAAATCCAAAATAAGATGTGCAGAGAAACTACTGTGGGTTAGGACCAATGCCTTGTGGCAATACCAAAGTTCCCATCTGGCTGCAGTCAAAATTCAGCACTTCTTGCGCCTTTTAAAAATAAATAAATATAGGTGTAGATTGACATGGGTTCAAGAGAGGGTTTTGTCAGTCAGCTTCAAATAGTAAATGCTGAGGCCAGCCCCTTGTTGGTGGAGCTGTCAATACAGAAGTGAGTATTTGACATCCGGCTTGGTTGGTGGCTGGGGATGGAGGATGTTGAGATTTTCAGAGATCAGGCTGTAAATGAAGTTGTTCTGTTGGGTCACTCATCTGATTTACACACAAGCCGTTTCTATTGAAACACCTGGGGCCTTTTGTTCGAGCTTGTGAATAAGCTTCTTTCAGTCCCCAATTGTAATTTAGAGTCTCCGCGTCTTTCAATGGGCAGAAAGCAAGTACAGGAATGACATTTCCCCCCAATGTGTGAACCTTTGCTCTTTTAAAGACAAATGTTGATTTAAAAAAAAAAAAAAAAAAAAAAAAAAGGAACAGAACTCCAGTGGTAATGTAAATCTTGTTACATACATGAGAAAGATCTTCGCTGACTTGCTCAAAAGTAACGTAAGGAGTTGGTTATTTTTTGTTGTGTACTTCCTCACAGATCAATAATAACTGAGGTCTGGACCAGTATTAACTAACTAGTTTGCATATGTAAATAAGTACATCCTGATTAGCTGCAAGGAGTTCTGTGAAACTGATCTTTTAACTTCCCCTATAAAATGTCCGTTTCAAAGAAAAACAGTTCCATTTTAAATGTCTGGTGATAATGGAGATAAATTCATGTTCTTATGACATACCAGATGTATACAATAGTATGTGTACTAACCTCTGCTTTTTGTGGCATCAAGGCTTACCCGTACTTGGTCTCTCTGCTTCCTGTGGGTCAGACCTTGATACTGACATCAGTAAAAGTAAATGACTGCTTATTTTATTATGAAAAATAAGTGCTTGCAGCCTTCGTGGGGAAAAGAGGGGTGGACAGAATGATTGCCGCTAATTCCTTTATGACCATTCTGCTATGAGTGGCACTTGGACATCTCTGTAATGGGTATGTTTTAAATCTCTAGAAGATGTACTTATGACTCAGAAATGCCCATGGCTGGACTCTTTTTGCTCTGTAGCCATATGTTTCTTACAATTTTGTTTATATTCCACTTAGCAGAGCATCTTAAGGAGTCAGCAATATTAAATGTGTTTTGGAAGTTCAATGCTAATTTTTAGCTTTGATTAGTGGGGACACCATCTCATTGTAGCTAATCTCCTGGTTACTGTTAGTGCGCAGTAGGGTCAATGAAAGCAGACACTGACAAATAAACGGCTTTGAATTGGTTTTAAATTAACAAATTATTAAAAATGTCAAATACCTAAAACGAAATAAATATATGCCGTTTGCTCCTGTTAGTTTTAAGGCTACAGTTGCCTGGACACGAGAAGAGCTTTATAGCTAATTAAAGTAGGTTTAGTTTTGTGCTTTTGCATTGGGATTTAGAATTCTTCTGTATGTGGGAGCACTCGAGTACTGTCTGGTAGGTTAAAACAGCAGACTGAGAAGTGTGACTTGGGTTTCTATTGCTTGCTGTGATACCTGATCCATAATTCCTGCTCTCTCTTGACTTAAGTTTGCCTGACAATAAAATAGGTGACACTTTCCTATCGCACAGGGGGGTTGTGAAGTTAATGTTTATAAAGTGTACAGATTCTTGAATTCTAGGTTCTTTATCAAGTGTAGAATTTATTTATAAAATTGAGGTGAAATTATATTAGGGTAACCAAAACTTCTAAAAAGCACCTTTTCCTAGGTTAAATTCTCCAGTGAATTTGAAAAATATGTATATTTTTGGAGCAGAAGCATCAATTGGAGCAAAATATCCCAAGTGACATGATGTAAACTGGGGATAGGGTTAAATTCAAGTGTGGTTTTCTGTATGGTAACAAATCATGAATATAGGAGGCTGTCCTCTTTCTGCCCATTTCTGGATTGGTCACATGGCTCCCACATATTAAATTTAATGCAGGACTTTCCACTCCTCCCAGAGCAGTGAGAAATACTGGCTGAAAAGACAGCTGCCATTTCACACCGTTACAGCTGTCCATTCCACTCAAATTTTCTCTCATCCCCCTGCTTCTGAGAAAAAAGGCTTAATATGGTATGGGGGTATGGAGATGAATAATATAATGGTGTGAGATTTCATGTCACTAATCTGTCATATCCTACTGTGTTTGTAACTAGCTGCCCATTTAAAATGTATCGGCACTACACCTCCATGCCAGTGACAAAATAAACAGCAAGTTTATGGCTCAAAAGTTCTGTAACTGATAAGAACAAGATTGCTGTCAAAATGCCAGTGATATTTTTAACCTTCAGTGCTAGTGATTTCAAAACTACGGATATCAGAATGGAATAATTTTAAATATTCATGGCTACTATTTTCCTTTTTTTTTTGATAGGCTGACCTCCCCCCCCCCCCTTTTTTTTTAATCCATTTGGAAAGGTGAAGAATCAGTTTGCTATGGTAACTGCAGTTTAGTTAATGAATAGCAGAGCAAGTAGAAACAGAAAACCTTTGCAGTCACTGAGTTATTATTGCCCATGGCAATAGGATCTTTCCCCCTCTTCCCACTCACTCTGGTGCAGAGGTGGGGTGGGAGTGTGTGGAACAAAATCTTTTCTCTTTCCCTGACACTATCCAGTGGAATTTGCCATTCATTTTTCTGCTTACCTTGCAGACTCTTTCACTCTGTGGTGTATTTGAGAGGTGGCTATGCATGGAGGGAGAGAACTGATTAATTGGAAAGAAATAACTTTGTTTAGCGCAGTACCACAAAAACAGATGCAAAAAGCTGATTAATTAATTTGTTGGACCATAACCTCTTTTTTTCACTTTTTGGTACTGTGTCATCTAAGAGTTTCTGAGGGGACAGATCAATCAGTAGTGTGTTTCTTGAAGCTGTTTCAGTCTTAAAGGCCAGCTGCAACTGTATTGATGCAATTCAGCTAAGCCGTCAAAGTTCCTGTAATCTGTGCCATCCTGTCTCATACAGTCCCATCTCATAGTTGTCCTTTCTCTGCAGTGCTCTATGCCCAGATCTCTGTGGCTGGGCTGCTCCAGCCTGGCGGACAGCATGTCCTCGCTGCGATGCCTGTATAACCCAGGGACTGGCGCACTCACAGCTTTCCAGGTACTTTCTCTCTCTCGCTCGCTCGCTCTCGTCTGCGTATGCATGTCTGTTTCTTGCTCTCTCTTGCTTGCTTACATCATTTATTCTGCTTCAAACTGTGTGCTTCCTCATGCCATTCAAAACTCCTACAGTCATTAAACTCATCTCATGTAGATTCTGCGTGTATCACTCTGGGGCATTTTCATTGCATTGTTTTTAATATCCTTTTGCCTGAATTGGTCTGGTACCATCAACTTTTTGCCATTGGTTCTCAGGTGTATCAAAAGCATGCAACTGAACTTTAACAAGGGTCACTGGCACACAATATTCCTCATACAGTCTCTGATCTGGGCCTACGGACAGCCAATTGCCTTAATCTTGCTATCAAATTTTTTCTTAAAACTGTTAGAGGAATTTGCAGTGGGCTGGTGCAGTGGCACTGATAACTGATGCCCTGCGTTTGTATTTGTTTTGTTAGATTTAATAATGGCAGCCCAAGAGCTACCGTTACAGAAAATGAGAACACAGAAAAGTTAACCAGATGCTGCACGAAGCAAGTGGATTTTGCACTGTGCTCTGAAGTTTGGTAGATTTTTGACTCTGAGCTGGCAAGGGAAACCATTCCAAGGACGGGGAAGGGTCTGCTGCTAGGCATGAAGTATTCAAATCTTCAGTTCTGATAGCAAGCGTGTCCCACCCAATCTTAATTGTGTCAATATGGAGTATGGAGTGAGAGGCAACTCTTGAATAACCATGTCCCAGACCATTCAGGGCTTCAAGATCCTTGCCAACACCTTGAATTGCAGCTAGAGATAAACATGGAGGCAGTGCAGATCGAGCTACTCACAGGTGTTGCTTTCGTGCTGGGCACTCCTGGAAGCTGATAACTGATTCTGCACTAGTGGAGGCTTCTGGGCTAGTTCAGAGGTAATGCCTTGCAAATCAGGCCTTGGAGGCTCAGTGGCATGAATGACTGCTTCAAGGGGCACACTAGAGAGGAAGAGCTGGAGTCTGTTGTCCAGGCAGCTGGTGGCCAGTGGGGCTTTCCCCCAGCAGCCCCTGGGAATCGAAGAGCAATCACTGATCTAGTAGGCCCCTCAAGTTGTGAATCATTTGGACAAAAGTCAGTTACCTGCCTTCAAGAGATGGCATGCAAGAATCCTGCATTTTCCTTTGGATCTCGTTTCCTGCTCCAGGATTGGCGGGACTAGGGAGTGCTGTGGAGAGATGCTCTCAGTCCCGAGGGAGGCTTAAGTGCCTTACATCATTCTGCAGCAACCCTTCTAGCTGACCTAGCACTAGCACTGATGGACTCCAGAAGGTGTCCTGTCAGCCTCCTTGGCTGAAGCAAGCTCCCTGCAGAGCTTTCAGTGGGGGAGGGGAAGAGAGTGTTTATATCCTTCTAAGAGGACTCTGGAGACACGGGCAGTATTTAGATTCCTACTTCTAATCCTGATTTGCATAATTTGACTGAATCAGATGGGCCTCTTTTGGGGTTTCTGCTGAGGAATAACTATCCGACGTGTTTAAGCTCTGCTTTAAGGGCGAACCCTGAGAGTGTGTGTGGAGCAGTTTGCATACTGAAACCAGTACCCCTCTTTCTGCTTGATCTGTGTCCGATAGTACAATATATGCTTCTGTTTTTAGCAAAATCATACATTTATATAGCACCTTTTATCTCCAGATACCCCAAAGCACTTTACAAACTACTGGTATTCAAGTATCATTTCACCTCTAACAAAATGTATCCCCATCTGAAGCTGAACAAATCAACTGTGTCACAGGAACACAACTGCTCAGGACTGGAAGTGGTGATGAATACCATATCCAGTGAGAATTTGGGATTTAGCTACACTCAACTCCCGTGAGAAATTTCCGAGGCTATTTAATGACTGAGAGTGACGGGAAACTCTGCCTCACGTGCCATCCGAAACACCTCTCTAGCAGCACAATACCCTAGTCCCATACTGGGGCGTTGGTGCTGTATTTACTGAAGGGAGAAACTTTGAACATCCAGCACCAGTTTCTGCAGCATTTGCATTGTCTTTATCCCAATCAGTTTTTGAATAGGCTTTGACCTTTATTAGCTTGCAAGGTCTGATGAGATTTGTTCCTTAGGTTGCTGTCTATTTTGTTGCAGTAATCTGAGTGGGTGTGTGGTTGGGACATTCAGTGACCAGGATATCGAGATATATTTCCACCTTTTTTGGTGCTATACAGAATTTTCAGTGTTGCATTTTAAGATCTGTTTTTGTAGCCCAGCAAATTTTCTCATATTAAGCTACTTTTTTTTTTAGCAAGCTTGAAGTAACTGGAGAAGAATATCAATTTTCTTTGCTTGTGGCAAGAAAGAAGGTGCCATCTGGAATGCCACTTAGTCACTGCTGAATTTGTCTAGTTATTTACATGCTTTGCCATGAAATGCTCAGACAGAAATGGCAGAACAGGCACTTTCTGAATAGTTCAGCTAACAACCTGCTGACACCTCATGGGAAGCATTGGCAAATATTCGAGTTAGAGAATTCTCGTTATGTCAGATGACATCCAAGTTTCTCATCCTGTGTTTGTTTTACTATCAGAAACATTTGTTTGAAAACAGGCTCTTACAGTCCCTCAATTCAATTTGACAACTCTTTGTGACATCACACCAGGTAGCCACAATGTCAAAACTGGAGTTCTGATTTTTGCGTGGGGCATTAAGCAGCAGGAGCGATATATTTCTCTAGTGCCTCTTATCTCAGAAGATCCAAATGTGCTCTCAAACCATGATTGACCACGTAAGTGAAAAGCAACCAGCGCTTGATGGAGACCAACAGCAAACTGGTACACGACATGCTGCGTAGCAGAGGATGACAAAAGGACTGATCCCCTACTCTTAAGAGCAGAAGTGCCATCAGGCATTTAATGGCCATGAAGAACATGCCATTCCAAACTGATGGCAAATTTTATCCCACTGTGACCCTCCTAAGCAACAGAAATCCTGTTTACATGTAGATGTTCTTAATAATAAAAATAGTCATATGCAGTTGTCTCTGAAACGGAATATTTTTAAGTTTCCAGGACACACAGCAGGAGGTGTATTTATATTCTAGTGAAATTTTTCACTTTGAATAAAATTGTTTATTTCCCCTATCGTAAAATACTTGCCAGAAAAGGAAGGATGCAAGTTCAGAAGTCCGCATATGTCATATTTAAGAGCCGTAGCTGACTGTGAACCATGACTTACTGTTAAACTTGGTGTTAAAACACAAGAGGGCAATGAAAATGGAATGTGTCTCAAGACATTCAAGGTTGCAAGGTTTGAATGTGAAAAAAAGTTAAAGTAATCTGGGTTTTCTCTTATTTGGGTAACAGATGTTTGGTGGTAATAGGATTTAGCCCTCATCTAGTGATGGCCATCTGTAGATGTCAAGTGCTTCACAAAGGTGGGTAAGTGTGATTATTCCCATTGTACAGGTGAGGAAACTGAGAAGCAGTGAGTTTAAATGACTTGCCCAAGCTCTCACAATAAGTTTGTGGCAGAAGACTCCCACCCAAGTGCCACATCAGATATAGACTGTAAACTCTTTGGGGCAGGGACCATGTCTTTGTTGTAAGGTGCCTGACACAATTTTGGGTGCTAAAAAGAAAAGAAAACAGTTGTAGGCTGCCAATTCTGACATCCAGTAGTATGGTGATGGGTGGCATAGAAAACAGAGAAGGGTTAGATTCTCCGTGGTAGAGTCAGAAGCATCCTGTTGGATGAAGGGGAGGATTGCCTGCTTTACAGAGTATTTCATCTAAATTCCCACAATCTGCTATACTTGAAGCTGGTTAAATTGAGTACTTGAGCATGAAGCAATACACACAGAACGTCACTTCCACAGGCTGTAGCTCCTTAAAAGATGAAGGTGGCTGTGATCTCTGCAGTTTTGTGAAAATTAGTGTGACCTTATTGATGACAGAGGGTGCTGTCTTTTGATTGGGCAAAGCCCTTAGAATGAAGTATATGAGAGAGCAATTTTGACGTTAGCAGATCGGACAGGGTTAAGATGCAGATGGCACATGTGCACCATCTCTTCTGATAGAGGCCATTTTTGGAGAAGGGTGAGGGATAAAGATGTGGGATGATTGAGATGCATGGGCCACAATCTGGTATACACAGCCTGCAAAGAGAAAGGGGCAGCTGTTTGTTTGTTTTTTCTTGCTTGCTTGTCACTTTTCACCATGGCTGATATTGATACATCTGAAATGATTTCTCTTAAGAGGGGCATTGTCAGTAATTTATATCCCATGTTCAGCTTTCTTTGTAAATTTCAAAGCACGTTTCCTTTGGACTATTCATGGGTTTTATTTAAAAAGTTGAGTTTTTCATTACTGAAAATTACTGTGTATATATAAATATGAGAGGTAATGATGATATTATTGATGGCCTTAAGGTAAGTAACCCATACAAAGCAAGCTGTGCATGTCTGCAGTCATTGTGTTGGGTGCAGATGTCTGTTACAATTTGTCTAAAATGAATTATTCAGCACTGGAAAGAGCAATTATTAGTATGATCGTTTTTGTGTCTAACTGGAGGTGAAATATACGGTCTGGTCAAGAGATTCCATCGGCACCGAGAAATAGCTGCACTTGACCAACCCTTGCTTTGCATTCCCTGCTCTGGTTCTGTTCCAGCGGCCCTGTGAAATGTGCCTGCGGGCTATTTACAATGAGATTATAAAAGTGAATCAGAATTTTGGTGACTAAGATCCAGAGCGTGTGGCTCTGGCACCCCCCAGCTGGTGGCAGGCTCACCCCTGTTTATGAATGTAGTTAGGTGGCCCCCCACTGTTTACAAGACAGCAGAGGTGAGATCTTTGATTGACAAGTCAGAAATGCATTAGATCATTCCCTCTGCCAGTCTCTGGTTCATGCTGTTAAAAATGTCAGCCTCTCCAAGTTTGAATGGCAGCCCGAGGGCCTCCGAAGCTTTTTGTTTTCTGAGATGGAAACACAAATTGGATGTGTGCCTGAGCGCTTCATCCTGGGCTGTAATTTCATCTTTTAGCTAAGAACCACAAGGTACATGAGCAAAGCACCCTGTAAACAATAATACTGGGGAAAAAAATAAACAAGGTCGTGTTTCTGGTACGCTGATCCACCGGTGTCCTGACCTCTATCACGTTGAACATCTCCACTCTGATTGCTGTTCCCTTTGGCATTACAATGAGAGGGGGAGAGACTGACAGAGGAGGCAAAGATTTAAAGTTGCAGTGTTACAGTTCCTTGTATTGGCTATGAAATATTGAACTGCCACAATGTGACACTTGGATTTTTAGGCAACGGTTCTTATATGAGATGTTTAGAGTCCACTCCTCCTGCTTCCTTCACCGCGGCTCATTGATAAGCAGGGCCCTGCCAAATTCATGAAAACACGTCCCGAACCGTGACATCTGGTCTTTGGTGTGCTTTTACTTTATACTATACAGATTTCACGGGGGGAGACCACCGTTTCTCAAATTGGGGGTCCTGACCCGAAAAGGAGTTTCGGGGGGGCGGTTTCAAGTTATTTTAGGAGGGTCGGGGTAGTGCCACTCTTTCTTCTGCACTGCCTTCAGAGCTGGGCGGCCGGAGAGTGGCAGCCGCTGACTGAGGGCCCAGCTCTTCAGGCCACAGCGCAGAAGCAAGGGTGGCAATACCACACCAGACCATCCTTCTGTGCTGCTGCTGGGGGCGGCTCTGCCTTCAGAGCTGGGCTCCCGGCCAGCAGCCACTGCTCTCCAGCTGCCCAGCTCTGAAGGCAGCACTGCCCCCAGCATCAGCACATAAATAAGGGTGGCAGTACCGCAAACCCTCCTACAATAACCTTCCGACCTCTCCCCCACCCCCCACACAAACAACTCCTTTTTGGGTCAGGATCCTTACAATTACAACACTGTGAAATTTCAGTTTTAAATAGCTGCAATCATGAAATTTACGATTTTTAAATCCTATGACCATGAAATTGACCAAAATGGACCAGGAATTTGGTAGGGCCCTATTGAGAAGATTGAAAGCAATAGCAATTAAATGCATGAAAAGGAATAAGAGAAATGGCAGAAATGCAACCAAATTAACTGCTCGATATTTATTGGTGTGGCAGAGTTAAAGGTTCAGGAGTCCAATGTCCGGTGGAGTAAGATGCGTGTGCACACTAGTCTGTGATTTTTAAATGGAAGGATGCTGCAGCGCTAGTCTAGCTGTATGTGTCTGTGTGGTGTTGGGCTTTGGTAAACAGATACAGTGCTATAGGGCAGTGCACACAACAAAAAATATTAGAGAACCTACTTATCATCCAGTTGCTTTAGTGACCTTGAGATCTAGCCAGTTCATTAGATCTTCATAACCAGTGCTCCATGTTCTCTGTCATTCCATGGCTGGGAAATCTACTACAGAATCCATTCTTTGATGCAGAATTGTGCTCTAGGATCTAAGCTTCCATTTAAAAAAAAATTGTTTCTGGTCTGTATGATTGCAAAGGAAATGTTCCAAACATGGCAGTAGATGAGTAAGTGGTGTGGCTTTTTCTGTTAAAAAATGCTTTTACAAGAGTGAATTACAATTTAATAACTGGAAAAGTGTTTCTTTTCTACCTAAATGTCTAACATTTATAACTTTTGAAAATATAAATGTATGTTTCAGGTCTCCAGTTGAAGGCCTGGTCTACACTAGGGGCTTGTCTACACTGGCACTTTGCAGCACTGCAACTTTCTCGCTCAGGGGTGTGAAAAAACACCCCCCCGAGTGCAGCAAGTTTCAGCGCTGTAAAGGGCCAGCATAGACAGTGCCCCAGCGCTGGGAGCCACACCCCTCGTGGAGGTGGGTTTTTAGACTCTGGGAGAGCTCTCTCCTGGTGCTCTGCCGTGACCACACAAGCCACGGTACCAGTGTAGAATAGCCCTAGGAAATTAGCTCAGTATAACTACGTCGCTCAGAGTTGTGAAAAATCCATACCCGTGAGTGATGCAGTTAAACTGACCTAACCCCTGGTGTAGACAGCGGTAGGTCGACAGGAGAATTCTTCCATCTCCATAGCTACTGCCTCTTGGGAAGGTGGATTAGCTATGCCTCTGGGAGAACCCTCCCATCAGCATAGGTAGTGTCTTCACTGAAGTGCTACAGCAGTGCAGCTGCACCCATTTATGTGTAGACAAGCCCTAAGTAGCAAAAAGAGTGGTACAACGGAGCCTACACCATTCAACTGTTCGCCCCAGCATACAACAATCAATGTGATCATTAGCATAAAAATGCATTGTAACCACTAAGCTGCCACTGCTTCAACTCTGCATTAATGATCTCGTGTTACTGTGTAAAACTCGGAGCTGTTCCTGGTAAGCAGAGTGGTGAGGTCTAGCGTAGCAGCATTGGTTGGTTGATCAGTTAAAAAAAAAAAAAAAACAACTCTTCTGCCAGCCAAGCCTGGATTTTCTTCCCTCCCCTGTTAGAAGTCAGAAAGGTGTATAAAGCTGTTTTGACAAATGGCATACGTAGTGCCACATTGAAGGGATACAGGTATTTTTAAAGCTAGCTCCAGTTCTTGAGGATTGTGAACATCTGCTTAGAGGTATTGTAGAGCTCCACAATGCACTAATTGAATTACTCTCTTCTGGAGTTGCAGACTGCACTAATTGAATTACAATCAGCTATTTTGTGTGTGTGTGTGTGTGTGTGTGTGTGTGTGTGTGTGTGTTGAAATGAGCAGGGCTGAAGCCTTGGGGAGCAGGAAGGTAGTGGGAGACATGACAGATCATATGTACTGTGCTGCTATCTAATGGCTACTTGTGGTACTACATGGTCTCAGGGGAAGAGACAGTATTTCAGTCCTTTGCATAACCTAGGGCTAAACTCATCCAATTTAATTCTGGTGGTCCCAGGACATTTTTTAAAGCTTTAAATAATGGCAAGAAGGAAGTTTCATTCACTAGAATTTCTAGTTAACAATTTGGTTTTTAAAAAGCTTTAAAGTAACTTAATTTAAAAAAAAATAAGATTGAGGTTCCAAATATTTTAACATAGCTCTTATTTAATATCAGTCTTTTTGCTGTGCCTCTAATGGCAGCTTTAGTACCCCGTATTAGGGGAACGAGTGGATTAAGCATGCTGCATCAAAATCCCTCTTAAACATTAATGCCTGCCTGCCTCTCTCTATTCCTGTATATGGTGAAGTTAGTACCCGGATAGCCTATTGTAAATCACTGGGCTTTACTATAATTTTGTGTTTGAAAAACTCTATGGGAAAAGCTTAAAATGTAGCCAGTTACACAAGATCAGGTTCTACAAATCTCTGCTGAACTGGCAGAATTAAAGAATATAATTTTACCACAAACCTGGGAAAGTTTTGAAACACTGAAAAGTGCAATAAACCTTCCTCATCCAGCCTTTTAAGTCTTTGTTAGTCACAATTCAGTGATTCATGTGAAACAAATATCACACATTCATAATTCCAAAGAGGAGGAACTTTAATGCAAACACACAAGAGAACAGAACAAAGTCTGTCCTCTTATAAAGCGGGCATTTAACTAGGCACATAACAGTTTGAAAATAAGCCCTATAAGAGATATGTGCTTGCAGAATCCTAAAATTCAGAGGTAGAAGGGAGACTTAAATCACATTTTTGTCAATTTCTCTTCTATTAAAAAGTTGTTCCCCGCAGCATATGAACACTTCCTGGTTTATGTACAAAAATAATCAGATGTTCTATTCTTCATGCTCTTTACTATTATGAGAACTAGGCAGCTAGATACAATACTTCACTAATTTCCACTATTCTTTTTCGGCTTGTTCTCACAAAATAATTTCTCAACAGAGATCTAATAACAGAGATAGCACTGTAGTGAGGTCTCGTTAGTAAGACTTCATTACTTTTCGAAAGATGCTAATGTAACTTGCTAGGATGCTATTTAGTGTAACTAAAACTAAATGACACTTGTCAGAATAAATAAACAACATATACAGCGATATGTGAGATCCTTTTCTATTGCATTTGTTCACTTACTTGCCATCTCTTAATATCTGATCATCTAATGTGAATCAGCAAGGTTCCACTATATGTGCAACTACTGTGACGTCTCCGGCTTCATTGAGATCTGCAAAAAGACAAAAGAATTCTGCAGACTAACATTTGGTCTTAAATGCCACTTTTTGAGGAGGTGTTAACCAAATCAGTCTGCAGAATTTATTTTGGTTTATAGTTGCTTCTCTTTAGCATTGTATCAGATTGTCTGCCTTCTTGGGTTCCTTTTGAAATAGTCAAGGAGACTGTTTCCAGGAGACATTGCCAATCAAATGTTCAAATAATTAATTGCAGTCCTAATGCTCTTGTCCAAATGTTACATTTCGGCGGAGGAGGGTTATTTTTAAATGATTGTCAGTGTAATTTGGCACCACTGTCAAATGTTCTTTGACTCTGTCCGTGAACACCGCAGTGATCAAGCCAGCCACATACATGCAGCTTTGTAGAATAGAACTTGGGATCTACGTCTCCAAATACACAGCTGTATATCCAGTAAACTAAAGGAGGGTTTCTTTTAGCCCAGTC
The DNA here is from genome assembly GCF_027887155.1 of Malaclemys terrapin pileata. NCBI lineage: Eukaryota > Metazoa > Chordata > Testudines > Emydidae > Malaclemys > Malaclemys terrapin. Next base: position 125,532,256 of record NC_071511.1, read on the forward strand.
CATGAAAGGAGCTAATAAACATATGAACATGTCTGGTATCTCACAAGGGTGTGCTCTGCACTCCTATGGCACTTTAGAAGTGATGAATGAAGTCCACAGTGACCCCATGAAGTAGGCGATACATGTTTGTCCATGCCATACTCTCACAATACCTTTCCTTGTCAAGTTTTAGAAAACCAACGCATCAATGTTTTGGATTGTTCATAATAAAAATCCTTGTGCTCAGCGAGCCCCTTCTTACAGTGTCTCCTGCTGGTGGAGCCTGGAATTGGAGGCTTTTTTACAGAGTATGAGTCACCTTCATGTGGCGCAGGAGTGAGCTCAGGGCTGCTTTAAGAAGCTGTAAGTGGGAATGAATCCATTCCATACAGGGTATAAAGTGCTTTCTTAAAACAATCTATTTCTGGAACCTAAATTGTCCTGGGACCAGTTCTTGATATAAAAATTCATAGAAACCTGTTTTTCAGAGTGTGGTAACTTCTTGCCATAGTGCTGTAGTGTTAGAATTCACATTGGCCAGGTTGTTCTGTAAATTAAACACTGACAGCTCCCCTCAGGGGAACAGCCAATGTATTTATGATGATGTGCTGATTACACAAAATACACTGCAAGCAGAAAACAGCTGCAGAGAACAAACCTCTTAAAAGAATACAATTACAAATAGCACCCTCAGTATTTCTAGTGGTGAGAGTAAAATACAGCATGCTAATGGAGCTTTTCTAGTCTGCTTCAAAAGAAGAAAAGGGCTATACGAAGGAAAGAAGCTAAAGTCTAGTTGGATGCACTTGCAGTGCCAATATAGAATGGTATATAATCCTGTTCCTGAAAGTGAGAGTCAAGAAAATACCGCAGGGCCTTGTCTACTGCAGACCTCGCTTCTTAAAATGTCTTTCTATTGTAGCTCTACCAGCATTGGCAACAGTGGGAGCACTAGCGTAGGCCAGGTGCCAGCATTTTAACCACCACCACAACCCTGTTCCGAATGGATCTAAGCAATATGGTGGTTAAAATGCCAGCAGATGGTCCACACTAGCACTCTGACCATGGCTAACAGCAGAAGAGCTGGGACTGGGGGGAAACTTCATGGGGAAAAAAAGTCTTGGTTCAAAAATAACTGACCCTGATTTTAGGGCTAATTGTTTTTTATATGTTTTGGGAGAGTCAGTGGGAATGAAAGGGGTGTGTTCTCTTCTGTCTCTACATGGCATGGTTTAAATTGTTCTGTTCTAGATGACTGTGGGGTTTGCGTTTTATTTTTTCACCACTCAGAGATGTGGTAGGCACCCCGCTGTAGGCAAGGCCCTGGGGCCGAGAGCTTACCATCCAATTTAGATATGACAGAATCAAGGCTGCAACAAAACAATGCGGGGAGGATGGTAGAAGAAGAACTTGGCATTATTCTGCTTAGAAAGCTGCTAGGAATTAGAAGAGGTTACTCTGAAGAGCCTGTGGGGCATGGGCAGAGTTGTGTAGGGGGAACAAAGGATGGGGATAGCGGGGGTGCTGTGTCAGTACCTATGTGCAATAGAGAAGTTGTGGAAGGACTGATGCCGCCAGATTGGGTCAAGGTTTGTCCAAGTTAGCCGAACATGGCTGTAGAATATATTTAGGACGTGCATCAATGAAACATGTTTCAAATACCAGGCACGCGGTCTTCAGTTTACAGCCCTAGAAAACGCGTTGAACTTTCAGTGTATAAATCTGTTTTCACATTAGCTAAGGAAAGTGACGAGGAGCACTTCAGTTCACTTGCCTAAAACAAAGAATCAGTTCTTCCATCTGCAGATCCCCAGCATGTACTAATCAACTCTTCTACATCTGTCCATCTCTTTTAACTGAGTTTTGAGCCTCCCTGCATTGTGCTGCTCTGCTGACATCTATCCCATGTGGCAAAAAGGAGTTTTGTATAATCACCCCACTTTAATCAATAGAATAATTGATAAACCAGATAAGATTTAAACTGATTACCTCCCGAGTAGAACTCTCCAGGGGCCTTGGACTCTCTTAATTTTGACATGTGTGTTGTGTACCCTGCGGATGAAGTGCAGTTTGAATTATCTGTTTTTATTTGCTTAATGATGGGGAGGGTGTTAAAGTCAAATGTTTAATTAACCCAGCAATGGGCTGTGCTGTCACTTACACACACATCCAGCTGATTGAGATATCTCACCAAGAATACTGAATAGGAATGATAATGTGGCACTGAGACGGAAGATTGCTTTCTCAATCCATTTGCTGGGTCACTGCTTTGAATGTCTTATTGGATGAAAGGCATTCAGCCTGGGAAAAAAAAAAAACAGCATTTAAGTACATTTTGTTTCCTGGCCCCCTCCCCACCAAGAAGTTAACTAAAACAGATATGTTGTAGGTTTAATAAGCCATTCATGTCCTAGCAAAAGGCTGTGAATAGTGGATCTCAATAGCCAATGGCCTAGAGCTGTATAATTTCCTTTAGAAACTAGCCCCAAGGTATCTGAATATGAGCTATTACATACACACGCCCTTACCCTTCATTCTTTGGTTGCTCTATTACTCACCTCATTTTATAGTCACCGCAGCAGTGACAACTCTTCGTCCCCAGTCAGGGAAGCGAGATGTGCAATTGCATCTTTGAACGCCCCCTCAAGAGAGTGCTGTTTCAATGTTGGATTTTTTTATGGCCGAACCCAGTAGCAGGGGTTTTAATTTAAGTGTTCTATAGGGGTGTTTCATTATTTCGTGCATATTTTGTTACGTCAAAGCATCAGAATAGCCCCTGGGCTTTGCTCCTTGTGTTGCAGCCATTGTTCCAGCACAATAATATTGGCTAGCCAGACATTATACAGCCGATCTCTAGTCCCGCACCCTCATTTTCCATTGTTTCATTAGAAGGGGTACATTAGTTGTTTGATGTTGCTCAGAAGACTGAGGCACATTTAGACACCTGCATCTTTACAATGAGTTTGTCGTTGGTAGTGCGTAGAAATGAATACATAATAATGTACTAGAAGTTAGCTAAGTTTGACCCATACTCCAAGGTTGGATGGGCCTCTTATGTCCATCTTCGCAAATATAACTTCGTTACTCTTGGTTATTACTGGGAAGGAAGTACATTTAGAGTAGAGAACCACTTTTATTTAATCAAATATTTCCAGGAAGGAATGTGGTCTAATGGTTAGAGCAGTGCCTGGGAGTCAGGTGTTTGGGGCTTTGTACCTTTCCCACCACTAGCTTGAACTGCAGCCTTGGGCAAGTCACTTCTCTGTTTCAGAGGACAACATGAATGAAGGTGTGAAGTTGAGCATGCGGGGAGAAAAGAAAGAAGGGGTAAGATTGTCGAGGGCTGTGTGGTGAGGATGATGAGCTTGAAGCTCATGCTTTTGGATTTAAGAAGCCAGCCAAAGGGTTCGAGGAGAAGAGATGATGACTAGTAGCAGCGTTTTTGTCTCTATTTTTGGGAGAACTGGAAGTGGGGAGACTAAAATCAAAATAAAAAAGGCCGGAGACAATCATGGAGTGACAGGACTTTTAGTATTGGGACAAGTGAGGCTTTATTTTTCCTTGCTGAGGGGTTTTGCTGTAGGAAGTTAGTGCTGGTCTACATTAGAAAAATAGATCAACCTAGTTACATCACTTGGGTGTGAAAAATCCACCCCTCTGAGCAATGTCCTTAAGCTGATCTAAGTCCCCATTTAGACAGCACTAGGTGAACTGAAACTACCGCCTCTCATGGAGATGGATGTCCTACAGCGATGAGAGGACCCCTCCTATTGCTGTAGTAGGTGTCTACATGAAGCACTGCTGTGGTGTTTTAAGTGTAGAGTTGTTGTAGTGTAGAGTTACTGTAGTGTTTTAAGTGTAGACATATCCTTAGAAAGTAGTGCTTCAGCAAAGGACTCAGAATCTACTGTGAAACTAGCCAACCTTACAGTCCATTTATCAAAGCACTTGCAGTTCCCATGCAGATGAAGCCATAATAAATATTGAGCGAAGAAAGTTAACCTGTGTCTAGAGAATTTTAATAAATAAAAAGTTCAAAAAAAAAACCCTCTCCCCAGACCTGTTGGCTCTTGCTAACTCTTGTTAGTACTAGAAATATGTTTTTGACACCTCTTTGGGATGTTAGCTTATGTGCACTATCTTTAATGTCTGACTGTGATATTTTTCCCCCCGTGTGGGGAAAATCAAGAAAGCAGCTGGTTCAAGAATAGATAAGCACTAGTAAAAGCTTTGATTCATATTAAACAAACAAACAAAAACAAAACAAAAAACAGAATGAAAGTGACTGATCCTAAAATTTGGTGTTTTCACATGCTGAAATTCAGTGTTAAAAATGCATTTTTGTGTTCATCAAATGAAGGAATGCAGTAAAGCAAACCAGTGAGGAACAGAGCCAAATCGTTTGATTCCCCCTTCCCTTTTGAAGTGCTTCTGTTTCTTGATAAATCTGCCTCCATGAATTGTGCGTGGCAATATTTTCCAATCTTAAAGACAGATTAACTAAAGCTGAAATCGATGGTGGGACATATTAACAGAAATTTGAAAGATCAGAGAAATCGTTAAGGTTGTCCTAGAGAGTGGGGACAAAGCTGGTTTGTTGGGGGAGGGAAGGGAAGGCCAGTGCACAGAATAAGACACTGGAGTGAGACTGACCAAAGCAGAGGATGACTGCATAGTACAAAAATACCCTCAAGGCCAGTCCTTGATAAGTTCACTTGTCTGGTCTTCAGAAGTTTACCCTATGTTATTGCTAGCATGAATTGAATCAGCATTACACATGTGCACTTTGGAAAAATGGGTTTTTGGATCCTAAAAAGATGTAGATTGTCTTGATATACCATAGAAAACTTGAAATACAAAATGCAAACTGTAAATGCCACACTTCCACCTGCCAAGGTACTAATTGATTTTATCATTCAGGAAAGATTCTAAAGCAGACCCTGGCTGAGCAGGGGGTGTCAACATGAACCCTTAAGGTTTCTTTTGCTCTAACCTTGTTATGAAGAATGGGGAAGTAGTGCTGCCTAATGCAGATGTCTGGGAGTTACAAAAATAACCAGATGTCCTGATTAGCAGAAGCAAATGTTCTTTCCTTAATCCACGTAAAATTATATTCAAAGGCTGTCCGGATGTAATGCTTGTGTAAATAAGGCACCAACAAAAATTGGAATATAAAGGGCCTTCGGCCAGTTGGCTTGAAGGCTTGAATATTAAAAACAAATTTACCACTGTTGACTCTCTTAAATTCATACAACAGAAATGTGAAGCTGCTTCCCAGGGAACATGGAAAGAGTGTTCTCATTAGCCATATTTTTACTCTGTTTTGAGAAATTTATGGTTAAGCGAAACTAGCTATTTAAATTCCCGTGAATAGTGTGTTCCCACCACCTGGATCCCTGTTTATGTTAAAACAAACTTAATATTGTTGAAACTATTTCATTGTTTCATAATATCTTTGATAAATATTTGCACTGGCTTTTAAAGATCTATGTGTTGCATCAAATTCTTTATTCTGCTGGTAGTGTTAAGACATCCCACAACTTAACCTTCTTCTTTCTAATAAATTAATAACTGATTTAATTAAAAGAATAACTTGGTCTGAAAATTCTCCTTAATTTCTCGAAGTTTTGATATGCCATGTTGCTGTGGGAAGACATTCATTCTAATCTGGCATTTATTGGGTTGAATACAAAGCAAGGAAAACATATATAAAGTCTACTTCTGGGTATTTGGGGGTAGAATTGTATCAAATTTTGGGGGTAATTTTGTATGTGGAATGTATTATAAGTGCAGGCTGAACTCTATTTATACTTTCCTACCTTTAATTGGGTGAGAGAAATAGCTCAGTGGTTTGAGCATTGGCCTGCCAAACCCAGGGTTGTGAGTTCAGTCCTTGAGGGGGCCATTTAGGGATCTGGGGCAAAAATCTGTCAGGGATGGTACTTGGTCCTGCTGTGAAGGCAGGGGACTGGACTCGATGACCTTTCAAGGTCCCTTCCAGTTCTATGAGATCGATATTAAAAATTGCTAAATTGCTCAAACCTTTGATTGAAAATGGTTTGTATTATGATAGCATCTAAGGGACCCTTCCCAGTCATGGATCAGGGCCCCATTGTCCTAGGTGCTGTACAAATACACAAACTGTCCTTGTCCTGAGAAATCAAACATCTGACTCTGAGCCAGCTTAACTTGTGTCTTTCTCTTTAACATTAATGGTTGCAAAAGAGGGGAATGAAAGCATCAATTTACCCCCCTCGTCCCACTTCTCCTCCCTATATTTCCTTCCTTCTAATAATTAAACATAAACCCCTTGCAAAAATACCACTTAACTTTAAACGTTCAAGAGCAAGGAAACGTAATTCAGTCATTCCATGCTTAAGTCACCCCCTTGTGCCTACATACTGCAATTTACAGTGTCTTCAAAGAGGATCTCGTAGCAATGAATGTTCAGAGCTGCATTTGCCAAAGATGGTTGAGGTATAATCCGTACCTCTGCATTTTCACTGTTGTAGATCTCCCTGTGTGTTGCAGTTGTCGTTTGTTTTATTTACTGAGCATGTAGAGGGTATGGCTTTTAAACTTGCCCTTTTCATACTTGTTTTCCTCACGGTAACTTAGTTCACTTTAAGGACTTGCTTTACATGGGGTAGTGACTAGTCAAATAAGCATGAATCCGAGCATGTTGTGCCACTCAGGAACAGCTCTAAATGTGTTAAACGGTGTTCAGGCTATAATTTTAAAACTAAAATATTGCTTGCAGTCTGAGGATGGCTGTGCCAGGTTTCATCCTAGCACTGTTTGAAATGGCTGAGATGTTTATAAACTGACACACAGCATTTATAAAATCAGGATGCCGACAGTCCCTAAACAATAACAATGCTCTTGGACTCATCTATCACTTACAAAGGTTATTGGAAAGGGAATGTAGGGCCTTTGCTATCACTTATTCCTCTTCCTCCCTCTTTTTAAATCCATATTCTGGCTGGCAGAGGCACAAAATATTTCAGGCCAGTTTTTCCATCTCTTCCATCACTTCACCTATTCCCACAGGCTGATGCAAACTAGGAAAAATCCTATTTTCTGCCATCGTGGGACAACCAAAAATCCAGATTGAACAAGTGAAACTTCCTGTCTGCCAGGCGAGCTGCTGGCCTGAATTTGAACAGAGAACAATATGCACTGACTGGCAAATATAACCTGGAGCTGGGTGGGAAAATGGGTCATCTTCTTCATTTTCCTTGTAAATTACACCAATCAGCAGACAGAATGCTGATGTATTCACCTTGTTAAAGTGTTCCCTCTTGATTAACCCAAGTGCAGTGTCCAGTGATTGGATAAGAGTACCCATGGCTAAGTATGCACATTCCCCAACGTGCTTTAGTGGGACTCAACTACTGTTTGATGACCTTTATAAGGAACCAGACACAGGAGGTCAGCTTTCACTTTCAGAAGGAGCCAGAATTTACCAATGTACATTGCCAAAGAGCCACAATAATACGTCATCAGCCCCCCCATAAGCTTCCCCACCTCCTCACTTCCAACGCCTCCCACCCACTGGCAGCCCCGCCGATCAGCGCCTCCCCCTCCCTCCTCGCACCTCCCGATCAGCTGTTTCCTGGCGAGCAGGAGGCTCTGGGGGGGGGGGAGGGGGAGGCACGAGGGCATGGCAGGCTCAGGGGAGGGGGTGAGAAGGGGTGGAGTGGGGGCCGGGCCTGTGGCAGAGCCAGGGGTCAAGCAGTGAGCACCCCCCTAGCACACTGGGAAGTTGACACCTGTAGCATCAGCCCCAGAGTCGGTGCCTATACAAGGAGCCGCATATTAACGTCTGAAGAGCCACATGTGGCTCCTGAGCCACAGGTTGGCCACCCCGTCCTAAGGGGAGGGAAGGCCAGGGGGGCTTTGCGCGCTGCCCCTGCTAGGAGTTCCGGCTCTGCAGCTCCCATTGGCCAGGAACCACAGCCAATCGGAGCTGCGGGGGCGGTGCCTGCAAGCAGGGACAGCGCACAGATCCCCCTGGCCCCTCCACCTAGGTCAGTAGCTGCAGGGTCATGCCAGCTGCTTCTGGAGAGCTTCCCTCCCTGCGCCGCATTCCCCCCCCCCCCCCCCCCGAGTGTTCAGGCAGTCCCTGAGCCAGCCACGCCGGCTGCTTCAAAAGTCACAGAAAGTCATGGAATCCGTTACTTCCATGACACACGCAGCTTTACCTACGAGGTCAAAGTGGAGGTTCCTCGGAGGAGCTTGTTCTGGAGGGAGGGAAAATAAAACATCTCACTGCTTAATGTTAAAAATGTATAAAGATGGCTACAAAAATATCTGGACAGCTAAATTTGACATCCAGGTTGTTCTTGGACTAGCCACTAATCTCATCTCAGGTTGGACACGGTGCTTCCATTCTTTACTAATGGAACTGATGTGCCCAAGAAGACTCAGGCCTTGTCTACACTGCCGCTTTAGTCGACGTAAGTTATGTTATTCAGGAGTGTAAAAAGCCATCCCACTGAGCGACGTAACTTAACGCGGTGTATAGCTCCCACCTCTCGTTGAGGTGGGTTAATTATGTCGACAGAAGAGCGCTCTCCCATCAGCTTATCACATCTTCACCACACCCGCTAAATCGATGCTGCTGCACCGATTGCAATGGCACCGATCGCGCGCAGTAGTGAAGACAAGACAAGCCCTCAGTCCCTTGCAATGGGTATGCTTATGTCATTAACAACCCACCCAGCGTTAGCTTTGCATTTCAACAAACATGTATGTGTACACTCACATTGGCTAGCACAAGTGTTAATTGATTGGAAGGGATCTATTTGTCTGAGAGCTCTATTAAAATACAGACTGGCACATAATGCATTTATAATATTTTTTGCAAAGCAAGCAAGTGCTTTCTGTATTGGATGCAAATGTTAAAGCAATAGTTTGTTTTAAGGGCTAGTGCTGCACAAATGTTGGCCTTTGGGATAATAAGTGTTTTGCCTGCATAAACAATACATTTTCCCCCCCTGAGGTCCACGCACACCTAGTTTCCCTCAAGCACATCATCTCTGTCAGGTTAATCAATAGGCACCGTATGGCAGAGGGTCAGTAATCAGTGTCATCGTGCCTTTAAATCGTGTTGAAAATTTGCTTAAAGCCTGGGCCAATTAACATCGAGATGATGAATGGATGGGTAGATGGGAAGAGCCTGGCGCTCAGGGGCTTGTGAGAAGTAGATGCTCAGCTGTTGAGCAGCAGACACCAGCGAATAAAATCAGCCATTCATGTTAGCTCAGTCCACCCACTCTTAATGATAATGTCAATCTAGCAAAATATATACACATTGGAGTTGTCATGAGTTCATAAATCAAAGGAGTTTGTCAAAGGCATTCAGATTAACGAGGCAGCAGCAATAACAAGTCAAATTTGCATAGAGAATTGCCCGAATCTCAGTAAATTATGATCCTGTTTTTCATTTGATTATTTGCTAATGTCTCAAGAGGGAGAATGATTACATTAGCATGCAAAATCTACTCCAGAAGTAGAAATCTGAGGTATAGCAGACCAGCACACGATGACAATTAATCAGTTTCTGCATACTAGCATAAACGTGCAAGGCCCAGAAATGAACTCCTTTTTTTTATTATTATTTCTCCTTGCTACTGATCCAAATGGTTCAGCTTGACAGAGACTTTATATTGCTTTAACAGTGTTCTGAATTGTGCCTGCAGGCAAGACATAGTTATGCAGCTATAACCAACCTATCCATCTGCCAACCAGATTGGAATTCTCCTATCCAAGGCTTCCATTAACCCCCACTGACAGCTCCAAACAGGATTAAGAATTTGAAAGCATAAAAAATAGTTGTGCTCTTTACATAGACACACAGTTCTCCCCCAGCCCCACCTCCCCACATGTGGAAGAAGACTGCATCTGTACTGTTTTATAATTAGTGTTGGGCAACACAGCATCAAAACAACTGCCCAGTTGGCAGGTTCCTGATTTCCACTATGAGGATTAAGGCAGTACTAAAGGTAGCCCTGTGCAGTTGGTAGCCCGAGTGCATTCATCCATCTATTACAGCTGAATCCCAGTATTGCTTTCATGGGTTATATACAGAAAATACTGCATGTCATCACACGTCAGACGCTTTAGCCTTCGGACTGTGTGCCGTATAACACGGGGCGTGTTTGAGATAGTGGGGACTTCATGTGGAGAGTCAAATAATGAAACGAGTTTGTGGTGGTTATTGGGATGATAACATGCTGCGGAATTATATCCTGTTAGTTACAGGCTGAAGTCTTAAATCTAAATTGTATTTGGAAAGGGTCTCTTGTAATAGACAGTTACCATTTTAGGGCAGATAAACTATGAAAGGCAAATACCCTTCATGTGGGCCTCAGAGGAGAAGGCTAGAGAGGAGGGCTAACAACTAAAGCAGAGGTTTGGGAATCAGGATTCCCAGTTTCGATTCCCAGCATTGCCACCGACATTCTGTGTGACCTTGTGTAAAACCTGTGGTCTCTATCTTCTCGATCTGTGCAAATAGAGGTGATAATCTCAGGGGTGAGGGGGATGGGAAACTTAACCACTTAATGCTTTGTGGGACTTGCACAATGAACGATGCAAAAACGCAGGCTAGTCCTACTTTGTAGAAGATGCTCCATGTATTCCAGCACAAGCACTCTCTTGCCCTATCTGGTTTTGGTAAGGATGGTAGCCAAGAAAGGCACTGACACTTAGAGGAAATGGGATTTCAGAATTTGCCCCAATTCAAGAAGTTGTTTGGGTTTTCAGCGGTGACCTGCCTTTCGGTCTGCTGATTCTGTCCCCACCCCTTCGCCGTAGCAGATTCCATCTTGTCTTTGCTACAAATCAGTTGCAGTTCCTGCAAACCTTTGACATTTCTGATGCATGCACCATCTTAATATATGAGCATCAAATGCCACATTCTAGAGCTGTGATTGCAAAACACCTTTTTGATAGCCTTTTGTCATCCTCCCTCGTGGCTGGAAGCATCACTCGTCATGCTGTAGCAAACTTAAAATTCTGGTCCTCAAACAGGGGAGCAGACTTCCCTTGCATTGTTCAGCAATGAGATACACGTACAGATGTAGCTTTCTGGTCACTGTTATAATAGTCTAACTTTACCACTGGAAAGCTGAATGGTGACCAATACTGGGCATTGGTCTATCAAGTGGAATTCACTTGAATGCAGGTATGACTCTTTCTGAACTATTTGGAGGCTTGTAGTACACCTGGAATGGTGATTTTTCCTATTCCTGAGAAATAAGCGGGAGTTGGAAACATCTGTGCTTTGTTTCTTAAGTGTAATGCTTTCCAGTCATTCTGTCTTCACCAAGCGTAACTTACTTGCCGACAAAAGTGCATGAGCAGCGCTCCTCTTTAATAGTCTGCTATTGGAGCTGCTGTGTGGGTACTGTAGAATGGTGAGACGCCAAGCTGTGAACCACCATATGCACTTGGCAGTCTTTGTCTGGTCTTTGTTCAGCCAACCTCGTAGCCTTGCCACCTATAAAGATAATGAATGCAAAAAGGTCTTCTGCTCGCTTTTAAAATTAGATCTTTAGTTTAAAGAAAAAGAAACTGGAAAACTTGTGACACGTTGTGATAACAAGAAATTTCAGGCTAAAGGCTGTTTTTTCACCTCCGCATTGAATTGCCTGGCTTTTGACATTGTTTTAACCTCAGTGACATTGAAAGGCAGTTTGAGAGGCATGAGGAAGATGAGATTTCACTTTTAATAACCATTTTCTAAAACACACAACTTGAGGAAAAATAGGATTTTTGAAGCTATTGTGGGAAGGGGGATTGAATATTCAAAATGCATCTTTAAAATAGATAAGAAAACCAGTTCCTGGAATTACTTCAAAATCCTGTATCTCTAGCAATTAATCTGTTTTCAGAAGTACCAAAATTGAAATCCCTACTTGCGTTATTAAACTGTGCAGATGAGTACAGAGCAGTTTGTGCAAAGATGCATCATAATTTCCTTTTCACATTTGTACAGTTTTAACCTGGGCATTCACAGCCCTCTCTAAACCAAGCTTAACAAATAACTTTCTCCTAGCTGAGGCCCTGTGTGAAAACTTCTCAAAGATTTGGGTTGTTTTACCGAGTTATCAGGCCTGTTTAGGATTGATTTACATTATAAAACCCTGACTACAGCTGCTCAGACCTCATTGTGCCTCCTGAGTTCTGTGTCTTGTAAAGCTCATTAGTTTGTCTGCAGATCTTGATTTACTCAGAATCCTCAGGACCAGTTTACCTTGAGGTTTTTTTTTTCTTCTCTTCCATCTCTCAGCAAACTTTGCTCATGTCCTTGCCATCTTCCCGCTCTCTTCTCCTTCAATGAAACTAGAAACTGTAACCTACCTAGACCCTTGCTGATCACACAGCACCTGCTGCTGCAGGCACCCAAACACACTGCTCCACTGATGGCTTCCTGCAATCTGCTTCCTCTCTACAGTCCCCACTCGACCACACTGCTTGTGGTGTACTAGCTCTTCCTTGTCTGACAGATGCTCCAGCCAGTGACTGAAATTTGGGGTTGGGAGCTAGCTCTAAGGGGGATCTGGATATGTGAGGAGGATTCTGGGAGGTGATGATCATAAAGGGGATGCAACTTCCACCTTAAAATCCTATCCTGATCCCATCTGCTATAGTCAGAAACTCTTCCTGTTACTGGCTTAGCTCTCCCTAGTAAAACTTTCCCTTATGCCTTTATAAACTGATTAGTCTCCGAGGTATTGAATGCAGGGGTTTGTGACCTAAAGGCTATTACTACTGTGGTGTTCAACACTCATTTTAGCTGTGTGTACAGAATTCCTCCAAACAACACCGTCTATCCTTAGCCTATCAACATGGTGGTTGAAATTGTGATAGCAACCGCCATGTTTTAGTATTGCTTCCCTGGCCAATGTGGACAGGATGTTTTGGTTTTTTTTTTCCAGTTAATTGTTTGCTGAATGTGTCCCAAAGAGAGCCTCTGTCCTTAGATAAACAATAGCACTGTTCCCAGACAAGGAATCCGTAGCTTAAACCATAGCGTGAAGAGGACAGAAGTCTCCAGACTAGTTTTCTGAGCCCATCATCAGCCGAGGAGCATTTCTGGAGCAGCCTCTTATGGCTTGCCCTTCCTCCTCAACACCCTATAGTCCCAAATAGGTGGTGGTAGTGCAGGATCCTATCAGCTTTTCTGGAGAGAGAGAGAGAGTGCGCACACACCAAAAAAAAAAAAAACACTCAGAGGCATAGCAGGAATGGTGCTATCACTGATCTAACGGAATTTGATGACCTGGTTCACCACAATTTAGAGGTGGGCCAGACAGATCTGAATGTTGGTGACTCACTAAACTCCTGTGCAGTCAGCCAGTATTCCTGCTAATATGAAGCTACTGGACTATAGGGGGACCGTTGAAATTTATTAGTTACATTTACTCTTTACAAAATAGAATCTTTTTAAAACGAGTCACTGTAGGGAGTTCAGGGACATAAGCGGTGGTATAGTAAATCAGGCTATCAAGTCACCTGCTCGGCATCCTACCTCCAACAGTGGTCAGTACTGGCAGTTTTAGAGGAAAGTCCTAAACAAACACAAACTTCTCCACTATACCTATCGAATGGTGCATTATTGATCAAGAATAAGAAAAATTCTGTCTTCGTCCTAACAAGCCAGTTGGCTTACACCTGAGGCTAGCTTTTTCATGTGTGTATAAAATCTAGCTTGTGTAGCTTGCAAAGATTCAGTTTCCTTTCCTCCCACGGAATAATATTGGGGATAAGAACTGAATTAAAGCTTGCTTTCTTTCACAGAATTCCTCAGAGCGAGAAGACTGTAATAATGACGAGCCCCCTAGGAAGATCATTCCAGAGAAGAATTCACTTAGACAGGTATGCAACTGGTCTCTTCAAAATACAATAAAACTTCTAACAGTTTGAATCTTAAAACACTTTGGGAAACTAGAGTCTGAGCTTAGGGTCCTGACTTTTTTCTGGAGCACTTGTCAAGCTCGAGCCTGAAAGTCCTTTCTCATTCTCCTTAGTGGGAGAAGGCAAGTAGCATTGTATGTGGGAAAATCAGACGTGTTGGGCTTTTGTGACTATGAACAGGGATATCCATTTCTGAGCAAGTATAGCCCCATCAGCTGGGACTTTGTATTTGAGTTTTGTTTACTTGCTAATCATTGGGAAACTCTCCAGCCTTGGTCTGTAGTACTCCCTCTGTCTCATTTAGGCCTTTCTACAATACCTTGTATCCAAGAATCTCAAGGTGCTTTACAAAGAATGACCATACCTAGAAGGTAGGCTTTCTTAGAGCCATTGTCCAGGCTGATAACCTAAAAGCAGAGCTGCTTTGATTTCCCTCGAAAAGTTTAAGATGAGTCCTTATAGATCTGCTCTGCCCCCGCAGCCCGCAAAAGTTTTAACATCTCTTCTGATCCCTTCTCTATATTAAAACAAATTCCTTACCATCTTAATTTAAATTAAGCTCTACGCAGCAGGGAGTGTATCTTCCTGTATGTATTGTACATCACTGAGCACCCGGGTGTTCAACAAATAAATGCGTCAATATCCTTTAAAGAGAGCAAATTTTTCCTCCCACCACCCCACCCAAAAAAGTTTACTTGCCTAGCACCATCAAAAGACCCATTTCAGCGGTTCCCCCATCCTGGCTGAGAAAGGAGGACATAGATTTGTAAACTGGCTATGTGCCCCTATGGTCAATTTTATAATGTGTTAGGTACTTTAATACAACAGTAGTAGGTACAGTATAGATACCTAGGCATCAATCCCTTCCATAATATTGTCAAAGGAAAAATAAGATTTTATTGCAAAAGTACTTATTTTTTTCCCCACAGTTCAGGGGAAAAGAATACTTGTCTTATAGCTCAAGATCCAGCCATGCAAAGTGTCAGTGATCTAATCCGTGATGTACATGATGCACAGTCCTGCTGTGAGAAGCCTATGATCTACAAGATAGAGATAATACAAGGTCTAGTGGGATCCCCAGAAGGGATGTCAGATTACAGTGTTGCATGCCAGCTTTCCTAACTTTCTCGTTCCGTAACCTGCTGCCCTTACATAATGTTAGGCAACATATTTTCTATGAGGGAGAGTCCACAGATCCTAGCAATTGATCTTCAGCCATCTTGCAGCTTTGGGGTCAGAGCCAGAACTGTCTGTCGTAGGCAGAGTTGTGGGGCCCCACCAGAGAGCCTCCTGGTTTAGTTCTGCTTCTTCAGCTGAGCGCGGGCTTTTCTAGGCCTTCCTGCTGCTTCCGCAAGGTGCATAAGCATGCTGAGCAAGCCCAGAAAGAAGAGAGAGGAAAAGATTCACTCATCTGGAAAACGTCCTACCATTAAATATGTTAATGGGGACCTCTGCATCTTCTGTATCCTGCTGACTCATCAGAAAAGGGGAAGAAGACTGCAGCCAAGCAATAAAGATTCCATAGCTTCCTACAAAGCATGTCACTCTCCTTGTGGTTCCTTGTCTTCTACATACAGCCAACGAGTCAGTGCATACAGCAGCAGAACATGGACAACAGCATGGTGGGGTGGGAGGAATGCAATGATGATTTCTCTGCGTTGGCGTATGCCAAGAAATCGGCATGATTCCAACTCAGACCAATCCAGCATGAAAGCAAGATTATCTGTAAGCTTCTCCAGTTAGCACAGAACTGTCTTCCCTCCTTATAAGACAAATGGGTCCTTGACTTGGTTGAGGAAGAATAGTTGTTAGAACTGATCAAGTATCTCAAACACACATTGATGGTTCTCCTAACCTCCAGCAACACCAACAGGAGCCAACATAAGAGCAACCATCAAGTACCTCCTGTAGATAAGGTCAGTAGAATGAGTCCCTCCATCAGAGAGAGGACTGGCTCTGACTCCATTGTTTTAGTTCCCAAAAGGCTCAAGAAGGGATAAGGCTATTCAGAATCTAAAATTCCTGAAAAATGCATCAGCAAACCAAAATTGCAAGTGGAGACATTGAAATCTACCTAGAAGGTTGTCTCCAAAGGGGGCTTCTTATCTTCTCTATCTCAAGGCAGTGTGTCCACCTATCCTAATATGATTATCCCATTGCAGAGCCCTTCACTTCACTTTTGGAAGCCAGCATTTCCAAACTTCTTCCTTACTTCTTGGCCTGGTGGCAGCTTTTGCACCTGTTAGAAAAGTGCTGCAACGCCTTAGATGTGTGTAGGACTCTGTCATCCTGCAAGTTTGGGGAATTGAAATGCACTAATCTTTCTCTTCTGATAGAGAAGGGCAAGAAACTGTCAGAGGTTTCCAAATCTAGGTGCAGCATGTCAACGGCATGCGTAGCCATATGTTTTATTCTGTCCTCAAGTATTAGGGCACACTGATTAAGGGGCAATGATGGTTTGGTTTGTGGGTGGAAACATCTTATGCCTTGCACAAGGAGAGAAGCAAAGTGGCCAGTTGGTCTTTCATCCCCCTTCATCTTCGCAAAACACTACAGATTGGGTCTGTAAATTAGCTAAAGCAACATTTAGCAAAAAGTGTGGCATACAGTAGTAGTACCCCAGTGAAAAGAAATTAACTCTGTCATTATTGTTTGTATATAGTTTTATTTTTTTCTTTCTCTCCATGGAGACACTGCTGATAAAATTCTGTTGTTGGGATCTGTGGACCTTCCTACATAGAAAACTAGGAAAAATTATCCAAGCTTGAGAATTTTGTGTCTTCTGATAGGAATGTCCACAAATCCAACCCCCTCATGATGACTTAGTTTTAGACCAGGGATAGGCAACCTATGGCACGCGTGCTGATTTTCAGTGGCACTCACACTGCCCGGGTCCTGGCCACTGGTCCGGGGGGGCTCTGCATTTTAATTTAATTTTAAATGAAGCTTCTTAAACATTTTAAAAACCTTATTTACTTTACATACAACAATAGTTTAGTTCTATATTATAGACTTCTAGAAAGAGACCTTCTAAAAACATTAAAATGTATGACTGGCACGCGAAACCTTAAATTAGAGTGAATAAATGAAGACTCGGCACCCCACTTCTGAAAGATTGCCGACCCCTGTTTTAGATCGTGGCTCAGATTCATTGGTGGTGTAGTCTTTATGTGCCCTGCAGTAGATAAGTTTAAGCGAGTTGCTCCATTGCTTTACACTTGACTGCTCTGATTTTTTGTTCTACTAAAGCACAGCCTTTGCTTTGAAAGTTATCTCAGGCTGTCAGGCTCTTTTGGGGCTGGGGCCCTAGTGATGGTCAGATTCATAGACTCCAAGGCCTAAAGAGACCCTTGTGATCACCTCGTCTGACACAGGCCAGAGAACTTCCCCAAAGTAATTCCTAGAGCAGGTCTTTTAGAAAAACCTCCAATCTTGATTTTAAAATTGTCAGTGATAGAGAATCCACCATGACCCTTGGTAAATTGTTCCAATGGCTAACTACTCTCAGGGTATGTCTACACTACCTGCCGGATCGGCGGGCAGCAATCGATCCAGCGGGGATCGATTTATCACATCTAGTCTAGATGCGATAAATCAACCCCCAAGCGCTCTCCCGTCGACTCCTGTACTCCAGCACCGTGAGAGGCACAGGCAGATTCGACGGGAGAGCGGCAGCAGTCGACTCACCACGGTAAGTCGATCTAAGTACGTCAACTTCAGCTACGTTATTCACGTAGGTGAAGTTGCGTAACTTAGATCAATTCTCTCTCTTCCCCTCCCCCCCTCCCAGCCCCCCATGTGTAGACCAGGGTTCATTGTTAAAAATTTACCCCTTATTTCCAGTCTGAATTTGTCTAGCTTCAACTTCCAGCCACTGGAACATATTAGACCTTTCTCTGCTAGATTGAAGAGCCCATTAGTAAATATTCGTTCCCCACCTAGGTACTTATAGACTGTGATCAAGTCACCCCTTAACTTTCACTTTGTTAAAATAAATAGATTAAGCTCTGTGAGTATCTCAGGATAAGGCAGGTTTTCCAATCTTTTAATCATTCTTGTGGCTCTTCTCTGAACCCTCTCCAATTTATCAACTTCCTTCTTGAATTGTGGGCACCAGAACTGGACACACTAATTCAGCATTGGTCTGATCTGTGTCAAATATAGAGGTAAAAATAACCTCTTTACTCCTGCTCAAGATTCCCTTGTTTATGCATCCCTGGATCGCGTTAGCCATTTTGGCCACAGCATGGTACTGGAAGCTCATGTTCTCTAACTATCCACCATGACACCTAAATCTTTTTCAGAGTCATTGTTTCCCAGAATAGTCCCCTGCCCTGTACGCATGGCCTATGTTCCTCATTCCTAGATGTATATATTTACATTTAACCATATTAAAACAAATATTGTTTGTGCCCAGTTTACCAAGCAATTCAGATCTCTTGGAATCCGTGACCTATCCTCTTCATTATTTATCACTCCCTGAATTTTTTTGTCATGTACAAACTTTATCAAGGATGATTTTGTGTTTTCTTCCAGGTCAGTCAGAAAAATGTTAAAGATCTTGTTCTGCTTCCAGAGCTGTACCTAGGCTGAAGACCATTTGATTCAGCCCTGTGGACTTTCCTACTAGAAGAAATGACATTTTTCGGTTGACTGAAATGGACTTTGTGAGAAGTTAGGGAGTTGAATGAGTGTAGTTTGGACGCCTAACATACTGGGGCTGGGAGGGCTTTCCTTCCATGGTGAGCAGCCTGGAAGAAGGTATGGGGATTAGAACAGGGGAGAAAACAAAGGGGGAGATCAAAGCTATTGTTGGCAAGAACAATACAAAAAAAATGCGAGCTGTGCAGCGCTCTGAAGCAAGGATGTGAAGGTTCTATTTCTGACAGTTGTTTGATATGATCAAATAAAAGGTTGAGATGTAAAGTGAAAGTCAAGGTAGAAAAACAGCCCTCAGAAAAACAATGACAAGTGGCAAAAGTTTTTGGCAACTTTATTTACGCTAACAAACGAATTTTCACACTGCAAAGTTATAAATTAATTTTAATAGGCTGATCCAGATGGTCCATTTGGAAAATGGATAGCTTGATCTGTTGAAAATTAAACTAAATTTATCTCTCTCATACTTCAAACTGAAGCAAGTGTGAGAAGAGTGCCCATTAAGTCCAGCACATACAGATGGACCGGCAGGTCACACATGGGACTAATCTGATTCATTTTAAAAATAAATGCATGAGTTATTGAATCAGGTTCCTGTTTCAAGCCGTGTGCGTTTGTATGTGTGCGCGCATGCAGCCTTTTCAAAAAGACTCACAAATGCTTCAGTGCCTTTTTAACCTGTGTGTTTCCATTTTAATTCAACCTCCTTGCCAAAAAACATAATTAGTTTTCGGTGCCTATCATTTAGTGTTAGACCCAAATGCTAGATTGATTAGGTCAGGCATTTGTTATTTTAAGGGCTACATCTCCATTCTTCATTTGTGAAGAACATGAGCTCAATAGTCTTGGGGAGAGAACTGGCCTTTAGAAACTGTGAAGCTCTCTGGGGGCCCCTCAAGCCTTTTAGCTTCTGGGTGTTTTAAACAGAGCCATGAATGCAGATTTGTAAATTTATTGCAGTGCCATCTGGTTTTTTTGCAGGAACCGTATTATTGTTGGCTTGTATCTGTCTATTGTAGTGGTCACTCCCCGGGAGCTTGCCCTCATAGTCCTAAGGAAAGTGATGAATAGTGGGGGTCAACATGAGTAGGTCACAGGGCAGCTGTCCAGGGCTGCCCTGAACTTGATTACCCCACTGTTCTTTAAAAAAGACAGGCACAATGCAGGTTGTTTTAAAAATCTCCCCTCCTTCTCTTGAATGGAGTAATAATGAAGTGCCTTTTGCTGCCATGATTCCTTCTGTGGGCGGGCTTGTGCAGGGAAAGCTGTGTCAAAGGTGCCTTGTGGGGAAGTGCTGATGGCAGCGGGATTGCTGTCATGTATGTCGTGCTGCAAACCAGACTCCGGACTCCATCATCTTCCAGATGGAAGTCAAGAAAACCTTGCCTGCCAGCCTACTCCCCAAGTCCCTCTGCAGTTTCAAAAACTTTCCCCTTTGGCTTCACTGCATAGAATATTACTGCAGTTCAGTTTCGTGGATTTGAGATGATTTTTTTTTTTGTAAATGGGGGCAGCACCCCCTAAAGCATACTCTAGGCACTATTCAGAAGGTAAAGCAGGAATGGTCCCCAACCTGAAGAGCTTGAAGTCGAAATGTAGACAAAGCACAACAAGGGAAGACAAACAAAAGAAGAGCAAGGGAATGGGAAGACAGGGGATAGCTGCAATCGGACACCTTTGTTTTTAGTCTGTGGCTTTCCTTTTTGGGACGTCTTGCCAAATGAATCTCTGATGTGCAGTGCTTAGTCCCTTGTCTCAGCTACTTACTGACTGTTATAAAGGGAAGCATACAGGTGCTACTGGTGATGCAGCGTCCTCTCTTAATCTAGACAAGCTATTTTGTAGTTCAAATTTTCCTTCTTCTAGAGAGTGGACGGGGCAGGGGGAGGAGTGATGTTAATTTTATATTATCATACTGAGTTCATCTCTCACTATTATGAATGTTAGGAAAAAGTTGCTGGGTGAAAAGCTTTGTCAAAGTAATAGAAATACTTCGTAGTCTATAAAAACTGCTTTCTTTCATCCTGTAACGATTGCAAAACTAAAATGCCTTTAATTCGCATTAAGCATTATAAAGTGTTGGTGAAGACCATGTTTGTGCTGAAGTCCAAGTTAAAATGAAAGGGTTGCCTTGTGGCATCAAAGCCACTTGGTTCTTCCAACATTAGTGCTAATAGGAGCTGTCAGCCTTGCTGCATTTCTGCATTCCTCTGTAATTGAGTAAATTGCAAGTGTTGTCTACTCCCCCTGCCCTTTGTGTTTGTGTCCACTTACCATCCGAAGAACGTGGGCAGTGATAAATAAAGCACTGAACAGGGCTCGCTCAGCTCTTTGAAAGCAGCGTGTTGCCAGCCCCCTAGTTATATTTCTTTAAGTGTTTACGTTTTGCTGTATTCTCTCTCTTGTATGGCTGGAACCCTGGGGATCCAAAGCCATGAGAGAGGCCAAGAAGCTAACAAAGTAGCTGTCCCCTTGTTAGCTTGTTCCTTTCTTCTTTAAAAAACAAGATGAAAACCATCTGGCTCAGGGCATTACATTTTCCTCCCCCATGCACCTCTATAGATGAAGAGTTTCACCTGCAGCGAGGGTTTACATTGATTAGGGAGGGAACAGTAATTCAAGCCTCCATCCACTTCAGTGATACTTTGCCGGCTTTAAAGGTGCTGACCCATTGAGTTAAACTGTCATGGGAGGATAAAAAAGGAGCTTCATCCCAGGAGGTAACAGCTGCCAGGTTTTCAACACCTTGCGCGCTGCTGGAGAAATGTCACAAATTGTCAATGGAAAGAAAAATCACTTGGCTGCCATCTTCTCTTAATGATGAGCCTGATAAAATGAAGGATTTAAACCTTTTAAGATCAGCAAGTAGTTGTCAGAATAATAAATAAATAAATCCAGAGGGATTTTGAACAATGGCACGGAAAACCCTACCCAGAGAGGCAGCAAACAAGTTAGAATAACCTGCTGTGGTTGGGATGGGCATATGGTTATCTTTGCACAGTTGGACAAGGGGGAATGAAAGTAGCAGCCACACAGAAGTCCAACATTAGTTTGTCAGTATTTTTAAAAAAAAAAAATCCTGATTCATAAGCCAGTGAACGGAGAGAAGATGTACTGTATTTCTGCTCTTTTGAGGACAATTTGTTTTCAAACAGCTACCAGATGGCTAAATACCACGACATTTCTTTTCTTTTTCACAAGACATCCCGTTTTCCTTGCTCTTTGTTTTTGTTTAAATGCTTTTACTCCGTTGAATAGCCCTGTGGTGCTTGGACATTGTGACATACCCTTTTTTCCTACTTTGATAGATGAGGAAAACAGTATAAGATTTAATGAAGATTCTGAGAACAGGCAGGGTGGGGTTTATTTATTTATTTGCTGTTTGTTATGGGTTAGTCATTTTAATTGTAGTGAGTAATTAGAAGGTACATGCAGCCACAGGAGCTTTGTTATGGTAATTGCTCAAGAAAACCCATTCCCTGTCTACCATGTGTTGAGACACTTCTTCCCTCTAGCGGCAATATTAAGGACTCTGGCTTTGCACTAGGCAAGGTGTAATTGCAATATGACAAACTACGCTTTAGGGACCGTCTTGCAAATGTTCTAGTTTTTTGTTTGGCTATCCTATATTTTGTCTTATGACTTCCCACAGAGACCCCCCTCCCCCAGCACAGTGGGCTTTTGATAGCAAAAATGTAGTCTTAAAGGTGCTTTAAAAAAAAAAACACCTCCACAATGGATTCTGGGTAATGTTTTGCAGCTTGACTTAATTTTAGTCTTCTGTTTCTTTAATTACCTATTTATAAAAATGCATTTAAATTTGTAGACATTATTTAATACTTTCAGGAGGAGCACCTCATTTGAAATAAATAAATAAATTTGCGTTTATTTTAGATAGTCCATGTGAAAGACCTTAAGGATAATTAATGCAGGTCTCCGAAGACCCTGTAAGTGAGATGAAACTGATCTTTCCAAATCTTCTGGAGTGATTTGTTTATATAACTTCCCACTTCTGCTGAATCCTTCAGAGTCTAATAACTTTTTTTTAACTGTTTGGCAATTTGTGCTTAGCTACAAAAGCCCTTGTTTGAAAAAGAGGCAGTTTAATAATCTGCGCTCTGAAAATGACTTGGAGGAAGGCTCTGGGTTTTGTCTTTTTGGTGTGTTTTTATTAGTGTTAGCTTTCTCTGATAAATCATGTAATTATTAACTATTGAAAAAAATCTTATTGAACTTCTGAGTTGTAGTGTCTATTACAAAGTGGAGTTTCATTCGGAGACTGGGGATTCTCTGGCTAAATGGCCAAAGAAATGACTTTTCTACTGGTTGAGATCCTTATGAACACAATTCCACTTTGCGCTCAGTACTTCGATCTGGCATTCCTTGCTCATCCAAACCTCCATTGACATCTGCACTCCTCTACGCTGGGGTCATGCTCTCTTTTTAAAAAGGCAGACGTCTCAGACCCAGTCACGTAAGCATTAGAAAAATCTAATCTAAGAGACTCATGGAGTGCGATTAGATATGTTTAGTGAACTATGGTCTAGCATCTGTGTGGCATTTTAAGCCCTTGGCTAAGAATGAATGCAGCTCTGTGGTTCCCCTGTTCTGCACCACATTCCTGCTCCTGCCATGATTTGATGCTGCCATATATTTGTAGACTTTTTTTTCATTAGAGCTTGTTTTGCTATAGGGCTGCTTAACGTTCTTCTCGAGCGGCGTTTGCAAGGTTAAAGGAATGCAGCTTGGTAACACGTTTGTGTCATTTTAAATATATACCTCCTAGTAAATAAGGAGGAGTCTGGCAATCAATCCCTTTTAGTGTGTTATATGTTTCACCTGACAACTAAACCCTCTATTGATTAGCCATTACTTTGTTAGATAATCCCATGTCAGTGAAGCCACTGTAAAAATTAAACTCTTTAAAATGTTTTACCCTAGCAGCAGTGTGAAAATTGAAAACTTGTTCAGAATTACAGCCGGCTTTCACGAAGAGAGTAGCTTTCAGCAAGCTGGTTTATGTTTGCATGCTTTATATGCAATATAAAAACATATTAAAGCACTCCAACGCAAAGCTATATGCCTCTGGCATAGAACCAGGCTACCGTTTCCAAGTGCTCCCTATGCAAAGAAACCTCTTCTCATGACTCAAAGTGAGGGGAGACTTGAACAGGGTGGGTTCAAACTAGAAAAGGTTCTTACTAGGGTCCAATTTTAAAAGTGAGCTGAAAAGGTTTTTATCTTTCAAGACCCGGGTTCAGGGTTTTGTTTCTCCTGGAACAGTAGCTGATCACCCAGGCACCTCAAACAGTGAAGAGAACTGTAATACCAGAGTCCCTCAACTTCAGATGTCATAGAATCATAGAGAATCATAGAAGATTAGGGTTGGAAGAGACCTCAGGAGGTCATCTAGTCCAACTCTCTGCTCAAAGCAGGACGAACCCCAACTAAATCATCCCAGCCAGGGCTCTGTCAAGCCGGGCCTTAAAAACCTCTAAGGATGGAGATTCCACCACCTCCCTAGGTAACCCATTCCTAGGTCATCATGTGTTTCAGTTGAAACATAGAGCTCTGAACTTGGGCATGGGCAAATAAGTGAAGGGAGAATGAATGTCATTCAGTGTCATAAACTGTCAAAGTAAGTGCGTGCATTGCTAGTGATTCAGTGTCTTAAACTTTTTGTGTTGATTTAAAAGAATACATAGATCACTCTTAAAGTTTTAGCATGAGACCTTGTTGAGCATGCTGCCAAGCATGTATATACCTTCTCCAGGGTGCAGTATGTTTGTTCATTACACAAGTTGAATGCATTTCCACATCCTTAACAAAGAAGTTATATACTCACTCCTTGAAGTTTCATTTTCTTACCTTTTGTGGAAAGGTGAGGAATTATATGGCTGTTTTATAATTTAGCACTTACATAGAGCTTTATGCTGTCAAGGTGCCGTGAAAATGGCCTGTGAGGTATGTAGTACTATCCCCATTTTATAAATGGGGAAGCTGAGATTCAGAGAAATTGGATGACTTGTCCAAGGCCACAGGGAGTCATTGGGACTAGAAACTCTTGAGTGTCCCTGTCCCTTGTATGTGAATAAAAATAATGGGAGTTGTGCAATGCTTTGGAATAAGTGTCTTTATTTAGACACTGCCGTGCTCACTACTGGTTCTGTGTGGTTATGATAGAGGTCACCTTTCCTGCTGAGCCAGTTCTAGTTTTTAGATTCTGCTCCGTGGACTCAGAATGGAACGTTGCTGATTTTGTATTCAAACAATCAGTTCTTTCCCATCCCCATAGTTATTAATGTGGTTATTGGGTAGAATATTATTCTAAGGCTGACTTCTGAAAAGTAGGCTCGTTCAGCAGGCTTGGAAGAGAGATGATTGAACCAGGACTCAAGGGCTGGGTTCAAATCCTGGTTCTGCCGCAGACTTCCTTTGGACCTGGGCAAATTACTTAATCTCTCTCTCTCTTAGTTCCCATCTGTAAATGGGAAATAATCCTTTTTTTTAATTATTGTTGTCTATTTAGATTGGGTCAGGGACTGTCTTTTAATATGTACCCAGCACTGAATTTATGCAGTGCCTAGTAATACATTCTATCATGTATTCCTATACAAAATAATGGATTTGTAAATTGGGGGGAAGTGAGAGTGAGGAGATGTAAGTATAAAGCACTGCAAATGCAAGATGCAACAGAAAATAGTGAAAAACCAGGTGAGTAAAAAAAAAAAAAAGCTCAATCATGAATGATGGGGAAGCAAAGCGTCTATATGTCTCTCTTTTTTCCCTCTCTGAAGTTTTGGACTGAATTTAGTGAATGTTGATGCTTTTAAAATGAGGTTCAGATAACACTGGCTGGAGCAATGCATAGAGCAAGCAAGTGCTGTCCAAATTTCCTCTTGACAGTTAGGTCAGTGCATCTAAATCATGATTTATAATGTGTTTATTCATCCTGATCTCTGTCCTGAGTGGGAAGTGCTAAACATGCCAAAGTGGTGGTTTTATGATGTGGGCAAATGTCTGCAAGGACTAGTCTGAGGCCATCAAATGCCTGTTTGCCTGTGACTTTGTCCCAGTTTGAATCTAGACATCCCACCCTATCTCCCACACTGCGGAAAGACCTAGTGTGTTAGTCCACATAGCACAGAGCCATTTGGAAGGATTCATGTTTTGTTTTGTTTTGTTTTGTTTTTCAATTTCTCCTTCTTGCTGAATTCTGTCCATACGCTAACCCCAGCCACTCTCAACAGATATTGCTGTTATGACTTGTAAGGAGAGCGGGGTGAACCAGGAGATGCTGCATTCCTTTACTTTAAGCTTCTACTGTACTTAAAAAATAAAAATATATTCAGGCAGGATTGGGGGGGGGGGGGATGTTTTGCCCCCCCCCTCCTCCCCCCCACATCCTGCATAGATTTATTTTATAGACTAGTTTGAGTGGGATTCGAAACTTCATTTTGCCCTGTTTTCCTCTTTATTTAGGAAAGAGAAGTGATTCCAAAATGTAGTAGAATGGCTTCACAGAGTATCTTGCACCAAATATCTGATGCCTTACAGCAAATTGTGTGCCTCTATTCAGAATTTTTTAAATCTTTCCACAGACCTACAACAGCTGTGCCAGACTGTGCTTAAACCAAGAAACAGTATGTCTAGCGAGCACTGCTATGAAGACTGAAAATTGTGTGGCCAAAGTAAGTATTGTTGTAGTTCTTTTATCTTTGTGTCAAGTTTGTGAGCAATACGTTTGTTTTTCAAAAACTAACTTTTAACATACTTTAAACAGAAACAAGTAGTTTGCTCAGGCCTTCTATCTTCCACAATCGTACTATAGGCTGACCAGGCAGTGTGCCGCATTCCCCAGACTGTGATAAATGGGGGTATGGGTCCCCAGCCACCCAGATCAACAGGCTGGATGTCCTGTGGAAGCAGTAACTGTTCCCATTGTGTCGTTGTCTCCAGTACCCTCTGCTGGTCAATACCCAGAGTTACATGAACATATGTTGGATATGTTGGATGGAGGCTCTTCGCAACATGGGGCCTTTTGTTGATCAGTGAAGAGGAAATACAGAAAGAACATTGAAGGAAAAACCTTGTAATTAAAAGAACAAACCTAACACAATATTTGGAGGGAAGGGGAAAAGAGAAAATCGGAAGAAAAAGTGACTATGTTCATTTTCATATCACTACGTCAGATAAGATACATTTGTAGGGCAATATAATAACGAGAGAGGGGGGAGAGATGAAATGTCAGTAACCACCTGCCTCTCATTTTGCTTTTCCTAAAACTAAGTGTAACTAGTATAAAATAAGATATATATATATATATAGATAGATAGATATAGATATGCGGGATTGTCAGTTAGCAGAAAACATCCCAGCCATGACACTGTATGTATAAAAAGGGCTGTGTAAAGGATCTATTCAGCCTCGCATAAGCGCCATGTTTCCACTGGAAAGAAGTTCGGTGGGCATGCAAAACAGATCAGAGCATCTGTTACTGAAACCAGCTGGCATTTTGTTGTTGTTCTGTCACTATAAAGTGACCAGTAGAAAGCTTGCCCCCTTTTCTGACTTATTCCTTGAATCTTCTTGAGATTCCCTTTTCTTGGAGTTAATTTTGAATGGCTGTTAAATCTGCCCTGTCCATTCAGAACCCACATTTCTGCTGGCCTTTGAAGGTGCTTCTGTCGCTGTGGGAAGATGGCTGTTCCATTGCACAAATGTCGGCTTCATGTTGCACACGAGTGACCCAAAGAGCAGCTTGCAGTCACTGTCTGTTAGAGAGGTGCAGCCTTGTGCAAGCTACAGATCCCAGCATGAAGTATAGCTGCTTGGCCCTTGCTGCCCAATGACCCTCTTTGATCAAGACGTACAGTATTGCATGCTGCCACCTGCAGTCATGCCCGTTGTTATACAAAATGGGTGAAACGCTCCTGACAAGATACCAAGGTACACGATTTGCAGCCCTCAGCAAAATGCCCTTGATATTTAGCATATTTCATCCTGGGGGCATGATGCGGGTCACAAGCATCATACAAACGAGCCAGTGTACAGCTATTACCAAGATAGTCTAAGGCTTCCATTCGGGGCCCACCTACCATGCAACAGCTCCTTTTGACCTGCGCATCTTGGTTTTGAGGCGGGTGTGTGGTAGAATTATAACTATTAACTTCATTTGTGCCCCTCTGAATTGAAATTGCCCCTTCAAAATGATAGGGACAAAAATGAAATCACTCCTTACAAAAATATTTGTAGTGGGCTACTGACAAGCAACAAAGAGAGAGTGCCAGAGGCTGCAAGACTCATTTTATGTTGTAGAGGTGGAGCCTGAATTCTGGCCCCAGACATGGAAAAGCACGTGTTCTTAATACTGCCTATCCAGGATTTATGTACCCTAGAGATGGAGTATTTATATATATTTTGCATTGGTTTTGCATTAGCTTAACAGGGGCTTCTTTGAGCACGTTTCCCTACTACATAGGGGTAGTTGCTTTCCCTTAGTAGTAGTTTCTGTTACTAACAGGTTACTGATGCTGTTGTTTTGTGGTTACAATACAAAGTGAAATAGAAGTTGGCTTTCTCAGAACCACTTACGCTCCAGGTGTAGCAAAGCACTTTATAAATTCCCTGACCAAAAAACCCAAAAAACTTCATTCATGCAGAGTTAAGGTTGTCTGGTGGTATCTTGCAGCTTTCCAGAATGTCAAGTTCAGTTAAACTCAAAACTGTGAAAATTGGGTGGTAATACAGAGATAAGGCAGTTATAGTTCTCATTTAGAGTTTCATTTGACACATACTGTAGCTAGGTAATAACAAAAAAAAAAGCTAGCATTTATATAGTACTTTTCATCAGTAGATCCCCATTTTAGAGGTGAGAAACTGAGGCACGGAAAGGTGAAGTGACTTGCCCAAGACCACTCAGGAGGCCAGTGGCAGAGCCAATAATAATCCTGATGGTTTCTCTGTTAGGCCATATAGTTGCTATGGGATTCCTGAGTGCTCTTCCACCCTCCTGCACATTTTGTTCGAGTGGAATGGAAATAATGGTCGTGCTTTGAAATACTTGCGCTGTGTGGCGACTAACAGGGCCAGGGAGAGAAATCTCCCTCATGGTCTGTGTCACAGAATCTTGTCCGTTTTATTACAGGGTTGCTACAGTAACTTTAAGCAGGAGAGAGAAGACAAGTGTCTCTCTCTCCTTGTCCACCCCCTGCCCCACCATCTCCTGCAACATGTAGCGACCCCACCAACATTTCCAGCTCCTGCTCGCCTTTCTGTCCCATTAGTTAGCACTGTAGAAGCCATTACAACCTGAGCAGTTGGTCCTTGCTGTCTCCTGCCTGGTGCTGCTGTGTACACACATCACAGGCAGCAGCTTACTTGAGGGCTGTGCATTTCCTTGATTATGTCGCCGAGCCCGTGTTGCACATCAAGCCAGGCCCCTCACCCACACTATGCAACCCCAGCTGGGCTTCCTGCCCGTGCTTCAGCCAGGTTTCATGGGCCACACCCTAGCGCCACCCAGTTCACCCACTTCCAAAGTGGTCTGCTCACACTCTGGCCAGCCACCCTCACTGACACACTCCACAGAGAGCTGACACACCTTAACGATTCATTTCCTGGGTTTCAGATATTTACATTTATATTACCACCCTCCCCCCCCCCCCCAGCTCACATGGAGAAGGGCTCAGACACTTCAAGAGGGGCAGGTTCCCCCAAATCCCAGCACACACGGAAGGGGAGATTCAGGATTGGCAGGCTCCCACCTCTAAACCCCCAACTTCCCTTGCCACCCCTCCCATTGTCCAATCCCTCCTGTTTTCTCCCCTCCTGCTCCCCCAATCCCACCCCTTTCCTGAGCTCCCAGCCACTTTTCCTTCCCCTACCACTCTATTGCATTTATCTCCCTCCCCAGAATACCCCCATCCCTCACTGCAGACCCTACCCCTATTCTCACCTACTCTTCCACCCCAATCACCCAGCCCCACCCAGTGAGCGTTCACATGTAGAACATATTTTCGTACCAAAAAAACCTTGACAGAGGCTTGTTTTTCCCAAACATTAACAGTTCATTCTCTTCCTGCTCAGGGTGGGTTTCAGAGGTCAAAGTTGCTAGAATCTGCAAACGTTATGAAATGCTGGGGGTTTTTTTTTGAGAGGTCAGCTGGGCCAAATTTGGGTCACTAACCTTACCCCGCATTCCCACGAGACACACAAAATTTCAAGACAAGCCAGGCATGTGGATTTTAGAGCACTTGGAAGAGTCACTCTTTAAACAGAAAGGTCTTCTCAAACTTAACTGTAGCAGAGCTGGCACTCTGCTATATCATATGAAATTAGTCATCTGCTATATCCAGATCACCCCCACAGGATAATACTGAAAGGATAGAAGGCTCTGGGAGGTGTGATAGTATCAACCCCATGGAGACAAATAAAGCCTGAAACAAATCACTCTGAGGTGTGCACTGCTCTGTTCATGTCAGTGGGTTGTGAGTTCAATCCTTGAGGGAGCCATTTAGGCATTTGGGGCAAAAATCTGTCTGGGGATTGATCCAGCTTTGAGCAGGCTGTTGGACTAGATGACCTCCTGAGGTCCCTTCCAACGCTGATATTCTATGATCCTCCCTCCCCAGTGCTTGAGAGATCTGTGATGTGCATCAAGCATGCCCGTTCTTAGCTCCTCACTGCAGTCTCAGCAGTGTGTGTTCTGGTTCATGCTTCCAGCTTGCCTGTTCTTGCCTTCCCCAAATGCTGACTCACATGGAGAAGGGCTCTGACCCCCTTTAGCACGACAAAGCTCCCCAAATCCCATGATTTGGGGCAGGCAGGGGGCTCGGATACCCCCCAGAGGGACAGGGCCCCATGGATCCTAGCTCATATGAAGAAGGGTATGGAGGGGCATACTACCATATAGAGGCAGGGCTTACTCCCAGTTCCCAGCGCGCACACATGGGAAAGCAGGGAGAGAGGCAATGCGCCTGTATTCTAGCTCATATGCAGAGGCAAAGAGAGAGGATCAGACCCTCCTAGAGGGACAGGTGACCCCCCCCCCCCCAAATCCCACCACACACCTGAAAGTGGAGAGAGGCACTCAGACTCCACAAGGGAGGAAGGCCCCCTCCAGATCCTGGCACACATAGGAGGGGAGAATGTGGGGCTGACAGACACCTCTGCTCCTATTCTCCCCCAGTGCCTGTGCCACTCACATCCATGTGATATGGCCGTTAAAAAAGCTATGCGATCTTGGGATGCATCAGGCGAGGTATTTCCAGTAAAGATAAGGAGGTGTTAGTACCGTTATACAAGGCACTGGTAAGACCTTATCTGGAATATTGTGTACAGTTCTGGTCTCCCATGTTTAAGAAGGATGAATTCAAACTGGAACAGGTACAGAGAAGGGCTACTAGGATGAGCTGCGGAATGGAAAACCTGTCTTATGAAAGGAGACTCAAAGAGCTTGGCTTGTTTTGCCTAACCAAAAGAAGGCTGAGGGGAAATATGATTGTTCTTTATAAATATATCAGAGAGATAAGTATCAGGGAGGGAGAGGAATTATTTAAGCTCAGTACCAATGTGGACACAAGAACAAATGGATATAAACTGGACATTGGGAAGTTTAGACTTGAAATTAGACAAAGGTTTCTAACCATCAGAGGAGTGAAGTTCTGGAACAACCTTCCCAGGGGAGTAGTGGGGTCAAAAGACATATCTGGCTTCAAGACTAAGCTTGATAAGTTTATGGAGGGGATGGGATAGCCTAATTATGGCAATTAATTGATCTTTGATTATTAGCGGTAAATATGCCCAATGGTCCATGATGGGATGTTAGATGGGGTGGGATCTGAGTTACTACAGAGAATTCTTTCCTGGATGCTGGCTGGTGAGTTTTGCCCACATGCTCAGGGTTTAGCTGATTGCCATATTTGGGGTCGGGAAGGAATTTTCCTCCAGGGCAGATTAGCAGAGGCCCTGGGTTTTTTTGCCTTCCTTTGCAGTGTGGGGCACGGGTCACTTGCTGGAGGATTCTCTGCATCTTGAGGTCTTTAAACCACGATCTGAGGACTTCAATAACTCAGACATAGGTCAGGGGTTTGTTACAGGAGTGGGTGGGTGAGGTTCTGTGGCCTGCTTTGTGCAGAAGGTCAGACTAGATGATCATAATGGTCCCTTCTGACCTTAAAGTCTATGATTCTATGTCCCCCTTCCCAGTCTCCCAACCCCTCTCCCCTCCCCACACCATTCTCATTTAACCCCCACTCTTCCACCCCCCTATACTCCTTCCCTTCCAGCTAGCATTCACGTGCCTATTTTTTTTTTTTTTTCCAAAAATAGTTTGATTACGTTCCCCCAAATTTAAAACAAAAACAGGCTGACAGAATTTAGCATTATGCCTTCAGACCTTTTCCAGATTTCTGTCCTGGGTGAGACCTGAAGTGACGCTGGCTGAGTGAGTCAGGATCCAAGGACGACTGCTTAGCGCCTTGTGCTATCCAGCTGTGGTGAGACACTTCCAGATACAGGGGAGGGATAGCTCAGTGGTTTGAGCATTGGCCTACTAAACCCAGGGTTGTGAGTTCAATCCTTGAGGGGACCACTTAAGGATCTGGGGCAAAAATCAGTACTTGATCCTGCTAGTGAAGGCAGGGGGCTGGACTTGATGACCTTTCAGGGTCCCTTCCAGTTCTATGAGATGGGTATATCTCCATTATTATTAACCTACAAACCCTATAGGCTCCTCTGTCTGCATGCTCAGCTGAGCACTGGCTGTGTGCTTCTAAGGAGAGCTGAACTCTGGCTAGCAGGTGGCATGCACTCTATGAGGGTAATTTTTGAGCAATTGAGACCTCATTGTGGTGATCTCAGCCCTGGTTTGATCCCTGTCTGTGAGCAGAAATATTTTGGTAAAATCCAGGAAAACCATTGAGGTGGAGGGGGGACCATGTCTCAGGAACCCCTGGATCAAATTACCCAGGCACACCAAATTTCAAGACAATATGAGTAACTGTGTGGATTTCAGAGCACTTAGAGTCAAGCTTTAAATAGAAAGCTGATCTAAACCTTAACTCTAGTAGACGTGTTGGTCCACTGTAATCCAGTTAGCTATATACCAGTAGTGTAACTGCATGGCAATGGAGCAACTGTTCAGTGCACTCAGGGTGAAGGACTTAAGTGGGACTTCTTAGGAGTTCATAGGCCATGTGCTAGTTCTCAGCACAGGAGTGGATTTCATCCTCCATGATTGATATGTCTCATAGCCTTGGACGTTACAATGTGTTTTATTGAAAGGGGAATGTTGGCAAGGGTGAGTGGGGTTCCTGCATGTCAGCACTCAGTGCCTAAAGTCCCACAGGATTTTTAACTTCCGTTTAGACATCCAGTGGTGAAAGACAGAAGGGATTAGCATCTGATTCCGAGGACTGCACCTTTAATCGTGTGATTACCCTCTCTAGTACTTCACAGTAATGTCAGCGCTGGGTAAGAATCAAGTCCTACGCTTCACGTCAGAGTCATCATTCAGTCTCTAAGCTTTGTCATTCGTTTTTTATCCTGCTTCTGCACTATTCCACAGGAAAGTGGTTTGTGCACCACTGCGGCTGAACTTGACATTGTTTGCTGGGTTTGCACTTGATGTTTATCTGATCTGTATAGTAGCTGATGTGCAGTTTCATCTAAGCTTGCAGGTAGAGTGACTTCCATCTCCCAGAGAAGCTTTCGTTTGCCACTGTCCAGCAAAATGCGTCTCTAACTGGTATCTTCTGTGCAGCCTTTCCGCTGTAATTGACCTAGCCAGTGCTCATCTTCCTAATTCAGAGAAAAACAAAGGGATTTTTAAAAAAAGCTTTACATCTTTTTGTTGAAGTGTGAGGCACTGCGGCACGGGGATCCCACTCCAGGCACACCCGGTGTGCTGTCTGGATCTATTTTAAGACGTTGGGTACTCAGGGTTCTGTATAGTGCAGGGGGTCTCAAACTTCATTGCCCCGTGATCCCCTTCTGACAACAAAAATTACTACACGACCCCAGGAGCTGGGACCGAAGCCTGAGCCCACCCAAGCCCTGTCGCCCCAGGTGGGGGGTGGGGCAAACCCAGCTGCCTCAGGTCAGGGGGCTAAAGCCGAAGCCTAAAGGCTTCAGCCCCAGGTGGGCAGCTTGTAACCTGAGCCCCGCCATCCAGGGCTGAAGCCAAAGCCTGAGCCCCACCATGGGGCTCTGGCTTCGGCTTTGGCCCTGGGCCCCAGCCTGTCTAATACCAGCTCGGGTGATCCCATTAAAACAGGGTCACAACCCACTTTGGGGTCCGCACCCACAGTTTGAGAACCGCTGGTATAGTGCTTATCTCACTGTCTGTACTCAAATAATCCATAGGCTGATAAGGACCGATGGTGGTTTTTGACAATGAGACGCTTTGGATCTTACATATGGGAGGTCATTCTACTCGTCCGACAAACAAGCCTTGGTGACTTTTACTGCTGCTGAGATTCTACTGCTGTCCTCTGTCCTGCCTTTTTGGCATGAATTTGTGTTCTGAAATTCCCCCCTGTAGGAACGTAGCCATATTTGAATGCAATGAATTAAATAAAGAACAGACATGGTCTTTTTTAAGACATATTTGAATTTGAAGCACTACTGGTGGAGTGAATCACAGTTTCCTGTAAGGTATTTTCAGTATGTAGCTGTTCCCTACAGTCCACTATTTCTTACTTTGGTTCTCAGGAGTAACTCCCATTGATCTTTGCCATCTTATCCTCTGCCCTTGGGTACATTCCACAAAGATGGTGTTGATTCATACACATTTTTTGCAAAGGATATGTGTGATAAAAATATATGCACCACTTCCTGAGGGTTTCCTTAGTCTCCACACAGGCCATAACATGATTGGGAAACAGTTCCCCGGCTCCGAACCTCTCGTGCTGCTGCTACTGGTGTGCAGCTACAAGTGGACAATCTCCCCAGGAGTTGGTGCTATGTGGTTAAGTAAGGTAAAGACCTAGCATGAGCTGCAGCTCCAAAGACAGGGTGTTGATTTATAATGAGGTTTATTGAAAGTTGACCAAATGAGCATCTGTTCCTATTGTTCATTCCATATTTTGTAAGCCAGCATCTCCGAGCCAGATAGTGATGTTGGTGTGTGCTTCACCCTCTACTAGAGTGATGCATGTTAAAAATCCCCTGGCATCTGGTATGGCACGTGTTTTCTGTAATGCACTTGGATGTGCAAATAAGTTTTCTCATCGCTGTTCAGCATCCTTTCTGGCTTGCTTTCTGCTGCTGACCTTCACCTCTTATTCACTACCTTTGCCCATTTTATTCTCCCTCTGCCACAGAGGTGATCTGGCTTAGTTTGGCTCTTCAGGCTTTTACCAACTGCTGGCTAACTCAGAAGGGTCCATAATCTCCCTGGCTGCACCTTTATCCTAGATGGCGCATTTCCCTTACTCAGCAGGAAGGTCTTGTCTTTCAACCGTCTCATAAACTGGATTTCACTAGATCCAGCTCTCACTGTTCACGCTAGGCTGCTAGATTATTTCCCCCAACCCCTTCCCTCCCCCGCTCTGGTAGCTTCCCTTCTAATTTGAAGGGTTCTTTTAATAAAGGGTTTGCTTGTAAGTTGATACCACAACGTCCCAATTCCACCATCAACCTATTTTTCTGTATTCAGTTGGCAATTCCTGTGCTTTAAATGATCTGCAGCTAGTTCAACCTTGTACATATGTACCACGCGTTCACTTTGTTTCATATTCCATGGTACTTCTTCCTTCCTAGCTTTCTAGAATATTCTATGCGACCCTCATGGTAGCACTCGTTCTTTTCAAGGTCCCTTTTCCAGCCCCATTCTGGCACAAAAGCTTGTATTTGCGCTCTTGGTTTGGCCTGCTCATGCTGGGGGGAAAACTCCAGTTTAGACAGTGCAGTAGAAGGAATGTGCTTTCTTTCCACATTCGTGATGTCGCATGTTATGCTATGCTACAGTGATTGTGGAGTCCTGATTTCATACACAGCTTATTAGGTGGTAGTCAGTGGTTTTATCTAAAGCACGTTATTTGTTCTGGGCATTGTCCTTACAGGCTGATGGGCATTATATTTTTAGAACCTTAGTGAGTATAGTGGTTGAACAAGGGACTAGGATTCCTGCATTCTGTGTCCAGCTCTGCCGTTGTTTCTCTGAGACCTGGGGCAAATCACTTCACCACTGCGTCTTAATTTACCCCTCTCTAAAATGGGGCTAACTAATACCTGCCTCATAGGAGTGATATGCAGTTTATTAATAAGATGCTTTTGAGATCCTTGGATGAAAACACCTACCTATGCACAAAGTAGTATTTTGCCGGCTCAGCCAGCCCATTTTCTGTTCTGGCTCTGGAATAATACAAGGCCTCTGGATGTTTTGACATGACAGTTTTCTTTTGGGAAGGCTTAGTTTTAACTAGTTAGTTTCACCTCCTGTGTTCTGAAATGACCCAAGAGGTGAATAAACAAAAGAAGCGAGGAATGGAGGTAGACTTGCATTCCACTATCTTTTTCAGGCTCTCTGCTCCACCACCTATTTAGAAATCTTAAGCAAATAAGCATTCTCCACGGCAATCTCCTAATAGTCAACTCTTAGGCCTGGTCCGCTCTAGAAAATTAGGACATTTAACTATGTCAGGCAGGGGTGTGAAAAATCCATACCTCGAGAAGTTGGAGTAACAATGCTGAAGTCTCTATGTAGACAGCACTAGGTCGATAGAAGAATTCAGCCTAGCTACCACCTCTTGGGAAGGTGGATTATCTACGCCAATGGGAGAACTCCTTCCATCTGCATAGGTAGTATCTACACCAAAGCACTACAGCAGTGCAACTGTGCTACTGTAATTTTTTAAGTGTAGATAAGACCTTAGGCCTGGTTTACACTACAAGGTTAGGTCAACGTGAGCTGCCTTGTGTCGACCTAGCCGTGGAAGTGTCTTCACTTAAATTTGGCTCCCGCAGGTGTAAGTGCCTCTCTACACCGATAGTAACACGACCTCTCCAAGTGGTTCAGAGTCATGGTCAATGTAGTTAGGTCAACGCAGTATCAGTGTGGACGCTGAGTTGCTTATGTCAACTGTTACTGGCTTTCAGGAGCCATTCCACAATGCCCCACGCTGACAGTACAATCAATATAAGCGCTCCTGGTGAGAGCGCACAGTGCCAACCCAAGTGTGCACATGCATGCGATTTAATAACTGCAGCGGCTGTATGCCGACATAAGTTAGGTCAGCATCATTTTGTAGCGTAGACATGGTTTGAGGCACAGAATTTTTTCTTGCATTCCAAGTTGAGCTGCAGGTACTCTTTAAAATTGAACATTTAGGGGTCCATGCTGTGGTAGGAGGGATTGATCTGGTGTATTTGAAATTGCCCGTTTGTATTGTTTCTGGTCCTGTTAAGTCACAGATGGATGGCTCCTGTTCTTTGAGACTGTCCAAGCATTCACTGTGCTCGAGACATCACAACAACCACCATAGAATTCTGCTTCACCATTCAGGGGGGTCGTCTTCTTTTTTCTTAAAAAATGCAGTTTTACAATGTTGTTAAATCTTAAAATACATAAGAATCAGAGAAGAGAATGTTAATCCTGGATTCCCGGATGAATTCAACTTGAATAAATACATTTTTTTCGCTAATATTCTCTCAGTAGTTTGAATCAGAAAATGTATTCTTCAGCTTCTTAAATTTCTGTCCTAAACCCCTGTGCAATGTTGGGTGCTCAGCCCTGAATGTGGCTGTATTTACATGGTGATTCGTATTTCCTCTTTATAGTTTTGATACAAAGTGTTTTGGGATGAAAGAATGAGGATAGGGTTAGGAGTTGGGAACTGAGTTAATTCCACCTCTGCCATTGACTTGTGTGATCCTGAACAAGTCACTTTGCCTCTGTACGCTAGACGCCCCATCTGTAATATGGGGATGACATGTGCTGCCTGCTTTACAAGTACTGTATGTAGCTGAAGATTGATTAATGTTCAAACAGTGCTTTGAACACGTAAAGAGCATCATAAAAATCTCAGCATTTTAGATCTTTGAATAGCAAAGAAATTCAGAGGTGCTTATAAAAGCTTTGATGTGATAGTGATCTTCCTTTCATGACCATGTGTCTGCCTGGGGTTTTTACCTTCATTTGGAGTTTCCTACCTTTTGTGAGGTCGAGGCAAGTTTTTTGCTTCAGCTTCCCCCCAGTCTAATAATCTCTTTGCAAATGACTGACAGAAATGTGTGAAATTCTCCCTCCCCCCACACCCCCATTCTCCAGATTTTGATAGACTTGTTTTATTTATTTCCAAAATTATATCCGCAGGAAACAAGCTGTTTAAATTCAGATTATGCTGAAGCAAAATGGTCCTAGTATGAGAAGCAGCGTGCTGTTTTATGAGCGCAGAGTCCCTTTTCTCATAACTGATTGATAGTAAATATTTTCCTGAAGAATTATTGCCAGCTATGAACAGTGCAACTGTTTCACTTTTTTTTGCCCCGCTACTTGCTGTACCAGCCATTGTCTGTAATTAAGATCTACAATTCACAATGCAGACGTTTGCACTTCCTCTGGGTCTGAGCTATTTATAAGGCATTTCAGCTGTTCAGAGTTTCTTTTGAGTGTTAAACTACATGTTAACAGGCTTCTTTAGTCTCCAGTGATGCAAACACTGTCAGGCAGTCTCCTCTTTTACTCCTCCTCTCCCCCCCCCAAGCCATTTTAGGTCAGCGAAGTTATATTTCAAATAAGAGTTAAAACTGACTTTTTGAATAGTCTTTGAGAAACATTGAAGCAATATACTAATATAATACTTAGCACTCAAAAATTGTCTCTCAGCCAAGGATCTCTAAATGCCTTACAATTATGAATCCTCCTAAACTCTTCTGTGAGGGGGAACTAACTGTATCTTTGGGGGGGAGGTTAATCTTGATACAATGATTTCAGAAGTTCCATCATCTCTTCGGGGATGGCTTACCGGTTTTAGCATCAAGTTTGAAACCTCTAGAACTAGAAGTTCAAAATGCATTACCATCAGCTCAGCCCATCTTTCCATCGCTCAGATGGAGAAAAACTGAGTGTTCTGCTATAAACTATTGAGTCTTCCTCATGAGATCTTAGAAATTGAGCTCCTGCCTTCTGTGCCTGGGCACCAAAGATACAATGGCAATTTTGTGAGAAGAAAAATTTAAACTGGTATCCTTGGCCATAATCTCTCTGTGTGCATATGGCTATGCAATATGATGTGCACTGGTTGTTTGCACCACTCCACCCCAGAAGTGGCTGCATTAGCCATGTAGTCACATTGAACTAGATAAGACTACTCACCTGAATGAGAGCTGCAATCTTGGGCCTGTAGTTTTAAAGTGCTTTGGGATCCTTCAGGATTGAAATGTTAAATATTATGAGTATATAACCCAGCATTTTAAACCTTAGGTGGCTGTAGAGGCAGACAATACATGTCAGTTCAGGGGGCACGAGAAGCAGTGCCATTTCTGAAGAGTTCACTACAGAGGCCGTGCCAAGACAGGGATTGCCACCACAGATGGCAGTGATGGTCTGTGCCAAGATGGCAGCATCGACTAGATTTTTACCCAATTTAAGGCTTCAAAGTAAAACGTGTTTGGAAAACATGAGAATTCTTTATGAATGTTTTCAGCATGAACATGTGATTGACCTGCTTTGATTGCAGCCCAGTACAGGGACACCACTAGATACATTTGAATGAGGTGCTTCAGAAGCTAAAATTACTTCTGATTTTAATCTAAACAAAGGAGCCAATACATTTGAGCCAGTCTTTGTAGACTGATCTAGATTAGTGTGGAGGAGGCTCTAGTGTCTTCTTTGCTGGGAGGGGACAGGGAGGAGAAATAGTCTAACGCAAGTTCATCATCAAGCATGTACTGCAGCATTGCCCACTGATGCATGCCGGATCACCCGCACACAGAGATCACATGGCTCCTCCAAAAGTCAAACGATCAATTCGCCTCGTTTTGGCTCTGTACTTAATGCACAAACAGTGCGATCTGCAGGGCTGTAATTGCATTGTTAGGGCCAAGGAACAAGCCTGTGCCTTTTCAGCAGACAGCTGGCAGGGAAAGAGGCATGTTGTTAGGAAAGAGAGAGGCAAGGCAAATAAAATTACTGCTAACGCTCAGAGATCGGCAGGAGTCCTACTTGCCTAATCTTACCGGTGGGAGCAAGCGGCTGTTGTAATCCAATTATAGCAGCATAAGCAATTTGTTAGACACTCCGCATAATGTAACAATTTCCCAATAAACTCTGACTTGTAATAACGTCGGCAAGAGCCCACATAAATCTGCCCGAATGGTGGGGGCTGGAGTGTTCGGCTGGGGGCTTGTAATTTGTGCCATCAGCACGTTTTGCAGAGAGTAGTATGGTGCAGGCTTTCAGTGCAGGAATTTTAAGAAGAAAAGCATGGCACGCCCCTCAAAGAGAGATCCATTAGAAGGGGGCCAAAAAAAAGCCAAGCAAAGCAGGGACTTAGCTCATAGAAAGGAGGAAAAATTAACCCAACAAGCTAAACTCTGCAGCAATTCTGAAGAGTTTTTAAATGTATATTAAAAACATGAATGAAAATTATCATGTAAATTACAGTAAGAGAAGTGAGGAGAAGCCAGATTTCCACTTTTGGAGGGGGAAATATTCCTTTATATATATATATATATATATATATATATATATATATATATATATATATATATATATATATATATATAAAATCTGCTTAAATATAAAAAGCTTAATTATTGACAGGGGGCTCAGCCCTGTGCAAGACACACAGGAATTCAGTTCCTGACCTGAGCAATTCATCATTGTCAGAGGCAAACAATTAACCCTTACCTGGTAGCCAGTTACCTTTTGTCCCCTTTCTTGCGATTTCTAGCTCGCCTCATGTATATTGGCACAGCATCTTGGCAATCAGCCTGAGGGATAAAATGTAGGTCTAGAACTAGTCACTTTGAATTTACCCCAGTGCATTTAACTTTTTTGGCACAATGATGAATGTCCCCTGTGGTTCACCCAGGTCTACACAAAGAACTAATCTAATTTAGATATTTATTTAAATGTAGAAATCAGTCACCTGATCTCTGCCCATCACTCCGAGGGCATAGTGA
This sequence comes from Malaclemys terrapin pileata, assembly GCF_027887155.1. Classification (NCBI taxonomy): domain Eukaryota; kingdom Metazoa; phylum Chordata; order Testudines; family Emydidae; genus Malaclemys; species Malaclemys terrapin. The sequence continues at coordinate 125,572,951 of NC_071511.1, forward strand.
GAGTTGCAGGATAGCGAGCACCAGTTGGGAGTTTATATTTAGCAGGGTTTAAGCTATCCTATACTTGTAAATCCCCCTAGTTAGCATTTCCCTATACTAAGATACAATAAGCAGCAGCTAGAACAATACAAATCTAGCGTGAAGGCCCTCTATATATACAATAGAGACGTCAAATGGTTCTGGCCTTGAGACACCCTCGGTATAAAGATAATGCCTGACTTACCACCACTAAAATACTTCATTTATTCATTTAGCTTGAGAGTCCTTGGAGGCTCAGTGTGAAATAACATTTTCCGCACTGACTGACTGACTCATTCCCAAATTGTAGCAGCACGATACTTTTCTGTAGGAAAAGTAGTTCCTGGCTACTTTTGAGACCATGGCTCTGTATCGTATCGTCTGGCAATCCCGCTAGCAGACCCTGTGTTTTGACTCTGTTGACCTTCAGGGAACAGTGTAGGCTCCTCTGTTTTCTTAAAGCCAAATCTTTGACCTTGTGTGCTGCCCGTATAATCACAGACCCACCAGCCTTGCCTCTGTGCACCCCTTTGAACTGGGAAATAGGATTTAAGTTGTATTTGCGTATGTGTTCATGGTCTTAGTGATGGGCTCGTTTCTGTGTCAATTGTAAAGTACCAGCTGAGATATTCAGACACGCTTGTGTACAGATACACTGTATGTTCTGCCCTTCCTAATGTGTAACCTAGACTTCCATTGTTTCTAGTCTGCATTGTACACCAAGGTCCCAAGATAACTGCAACAGGACAGCAAGCATCCTATTGCCAACAGGAGTATTCCAATACATATTTCCTTTCTACATAAATGTTAAAAAAGCATGTTTAGAAAAGGCCGATATTATCTTAGTTTCCAGAAGCTGCATCAATAAACTGCAGTGTTCCTAATAAAGCCACTCAGTGTCTAGGTTTAACTAATGGCTGATTTTCATGACTTTGACAGTGAGCTGTGTGAGTTATTTTCTCCTGATATTGTAAAAATAATGAGAGCAAATTAGAACAATCAGTTTACACAGATAGCTCCTGATTGGAGGTGATGGGCAATATGGCAGCGGGTAATCCATCTTCGGGCTCCTGTCACATTAACTTCAGCAGTGTGGAAAAGATCAGGCGGAGCAAACCGGAATCCTGCCCAATCAGAACACTGAAATTAATGAGAAGAGCATTGTTCTGTGATCAACCTTTTAATTAGCAAGACTGGCGATGAAGGGAGTGATGAAGCTGGCAGCACAGCTGCACAATGGCAGGCATGTTTTCTGTGAGGGGGGAGGAAAAACATGAGTTTTAAATTATCCCTTCTGTGCTCCCTGTACACCAGCAGTGTGTCTCCATTCTAAACCCCTTTACAGATCTTAACAGAGAAACAGCCACATCCAGGGTAATATTGCAAAGCATGGCTGTTACTAATGAGTAGTTCAGTACCAGGTCCTAGCTGGGGTCATTCAGGAATATGTTGATCACTGCTTTAAAAAAAAAAAAAAAAAAAAATCAGTAGGTTACATATTAAATTTCAAATTTCACTCTGTTTCTAATTAGGAGGGGGTAGGGTGGATAAAACAGTAGCAAGGGTCTCCCTATTGTATCCTCTTCCTCTTCAGTTTCCCTTTAAATTTAGATTCCCCAGTCAAGAGTAGTATTCTGATTCTGGCCCTTTCAATAATCAAAAAGAGAGTGGGAAACAGATACTGCATTGATTTCCTAATGCTCTCTTGTTCTCTCTTGCACCTGCATGTTTTTGTTCAGCTGTTTTCACTTTTCACTGTGAAATTATTATTAAAGGGTTTTGACTTAACTTCATATGTAAGATGAGAAGAGCAATTTGATATTTTATGTAGAGGGAAGAGAAAGAAACTCAAAATGGTTCTGAAGTGCACACGAAAAATCAAAACTAAAAGTAATGATTGTTCAAACTGCAGGACGCACCTTTAGGATTGACTTTTATAAAAAGGGGGAAAGTATAATCTTGGTGAGAGAGTGAATTCAGAGAGGGGTATATTTCTGAGGTGGAAGATAGCAAGAAAATATTGGAAAATAGTATGAGTGTTGGCACCAGGGTAAGAAAACTGTGGCATGAAGCAGTAGATCTCTAGTACTGTGCCTGTCTTTCCCTCATATCTGCATGATGTTTTCAGACACTGTTTTACTCCTTACGCCTCACCTCTGAAGAAGGCCTAATGATGGAAAAAGCAATGCTAAAATGTTTCTGTTTTCAGTGTCTGTGCTAATTGTCTTTTGATTTGCAGCAAAGACGTTTATAAAGCATCACCTCACTTCTGTGCATTCCACAGTCTGATACAGAGACACAAATAGAATCTCTTTGAGAGTTTCTTGGGAGAATGGATGTGAAAGGGATGAACCAGGGTACTGTACATGTCCTGCTTTACAAACCCCCTCTTACTGCCCCGTGATAAAAATACGTTGATTGGGTAGAGCTTGTTTAGACATGGGCAATAGCTAATAATAGGTGCCAAATACAAAGCTTTATTTTTATTCTAGACAAACCTCTAGTTCTTCAGTTACAATAGAACGTCGAGATCCTATTTTGCCACTTTTAAAGTAAGTGAAATTATTTTTAAAGCAAGTGGAAGTTTGGATATTCTGTCACAGTATTGTCCATGACATCATTTCCTGTTATATACTACATTATAACTTCACAACATAGTGCAAAAAGAAAACATTAAAGGTGCCTGTGGTTTCAGGTTATTTTGGGCAACCATGCTGTATTTGCAATTTAATTATAGTGGGGCTCATAATGTCACCTGTTATTAAGGGTTCCTGACACTTCCCTTTGTCTTCAGTTGCTTATAATTTTGCCAGATTTTCACATTTGGGCTGAAAGGTTACTTCTGGCTCATGCCGAATTTTTTTCCCCAGCCTGAGGCAGAGAGAAAATTCAGTGCACAGGATGGACGGTGCTCACTTAATAAGCAGCTATTCAATATTTTGTTTCATCATCATTGTTTAGTGTGTGGCCCCATGCTTTATTTACTGCACATTATTCAAACCCTGCTCTGAAGACAGGATTATTTATTTCCTCATGGGTATTCTATGAGGCTTATCACTATAGTATTTGAATGCTTCACAAACATCAATTACATTTATCTTCACAGCACCCCTCTGAGGTGAGGGGGTGAATTATCCCCATTTTGCAGATGGGAACTGAGGCCTGGTCCACACTAACCCCCCACTTCGGACTAAGGTACGCAAATTCAGCTACATTAATAACGTAGCTGAATTCGAAGTACCTTAGTCCGAACTTACCGCGGGTCCAGACGCGGCAGGCAGGCTGCCCCGCCGATGCCGCGTACTCCTCTCGCTGAGCTGGAGTACCAGCGTTGACGGCAAGCACTTCCGGGATCGATTTATCGCGTCTAGACAAGACGCGATAAATCGATCCCAGAAGATCGATCGCTTACATCCGGACCAGGAAGTAAGTATAGACGTACATTGAGGCACAGAGAAATTAAAGGAAAAAGTTTCTACTGGTTTTGGGTCCCCAATTTGAGACCCCTAGAAAGGACTTAGCATTATATAGCGTTAGATATGTTCAGAGCACAGCTCCCATTGACTTCAGTTGCAGCTGTGAATGCTCAGCACTTCTGCAAATCAGACCCCAGGGTTTCCAGTCAGGCATTCAATGTGGAGCACACCATTAGTGATCATCCATGAGAAGTTTGATTTAAGTGACTTGCCCAATATCCCATAGGAACTCTGTGGCAGAGGCAGGGGTAGAATTAATTTCTCCAGGGCAGCATTCAAATGCCTTAACTATGAGACTGTTCTTTCTCATCTTGACGTTCCCTGCTTTTTCACTACACACCTTCCAACTTCTGCAACAAATGAGGCAAGGGTCCTATCAAGAAAAACCTCAAGCATTACACAAACCTAAGGCCATCCTATATACTGAATGAGACGGGGTCCTGTGGATAAAATAGTATGTGATCATGTAATTAAAGACTGAAACATAATGCACGCAAAGGGGCTGAATTAAGGTTGCACGGGCAACCTTAACGTTGGCATTTCTTGACTTTGGAGTGCTTCACTTTGCAACCTTAATAATAATCTTTTAACATAGTCTTGTGTGTGTGTAATTTATAGATTCTGTGAAATTGAAGTTGAGTAGAAAATCATTGGCCCATAGGTTGAAAACTTACCTGTGATCAGTTACAATTCTTGAAGTTATACAGTAATAGGTTCAAAAGATCACCTGTACTGATCAACAATTGAGTCAAAAGATGTTCACTACAGACGTACGTGTAAGTACAGTAATTGTTCCTCCTTTACATGTAAAAATTCCATATCCTTAACATAAAAAGGTGTTTTTGCCCTACACATGTTGCAGCTTCAGTTACCCTATGCCGAGGCTTCTGTTGCTCACAGGATCATGTGACCATGTTGGCCAATTGCAAAGCTACAGTAATAGTGGCCAGCATGTTGGATCCATATTTGGTCATTGTTCTCAAATTTTACATTCCTCTGTCCTTTTATATTCACACTGAAATTTTTTTTACACTAGCTTTGCTGGGTGCACACCACTTACTATTCCAGGAATGTTTAAAAGGCTGCATGGTTTTTTTTTGTTTGTTTGGTTTTTTTTGCCTGTTTTCATTTTTTCCCATCAGGACTTTTTATCCTACATGGTGTCTGAGAAGCCTAAAAAACAGGATGAGGGAGAAAGTATGCCCCAATTGTTGCACCGAGTGAAGAATAAGTGTAAATATCTTTGTACTCAATTACCATCTAGAGCATCTGCTTTAAAACAATCATGTGTCCCTGTGTTGGCCAGTGACTGATTGATTTGGCTTAGATTTGGATGCCCAAAGCAGTTGACCCGTTTCGGAAGGCAGCAATACAAAACAATTCTGGTGGACATGTCTCTCTCAGTTAAAACCCAAGGATGTAATCGCTTATTTATAATGAGAGGCAGTGTAGTCCATGGGCACTGAACCAAGATTCCATCCCCAGTCCTGCCCAGTTTGATGCCTCTTGTGTTCTTGGCTAGTTGTTTTACTTCTCTGCCTTGCCCGTTTGTAAAATGGAGAGAATGAGTCTCAAAATTTCTTTGTAAAGTCTTTGGAGATCTAGGGGCAAAAAATGTTACATATGAAAGTAGTAGTAGTAGTATACTCTAGCATGTTGGTAGCACAAACCTAAAGAGGCTTTTCACACACACCCATTATGGAAAGTTATATGAAAATTGTGTAGGTGAGAACCTAGTCCACCTGAAAAGGCTAAGGAATTTTTGTTTGTTTCTTAACCTTACATGGAGGGCTAAGTCCAAGACAAATTAGCATTTTTCAAACCTGCCATTTTTTGAGCTGAAAGCACAAAATGGTGGGGATTTTTTTTTAACTGAGAGAGCCTCGTATTGCCCCTGTGGAAGCAGAGAAAGAACTGACAGGAAGGGGATGCAATACATGACAGTTCGTTAGCAAGAGTCAGGCTAACTGTAACCCTGATAACGCGAGATTTGTAGAAGCGAGGATTGTGTGAGGCGGGTGAGAAAGAACTGTGTAAGAAGTCATTATGACCTGGTATAGATAAGGTGTAGAAGACCTTGTGTAGATAAGGTATAGAAAATATTGTATGTTGGCAAGAGTCAAAACAAGTGAGGAAATGAGATATCAAGATGGCCGAATGGATAAAGCATCTGACTTGCTATACCTAAACAAATAGTGAGAACTCTGTTTTTCTCCGACACCCCTTTAATTAAATTTAAAGAGTGACAAAGTGATTCACTTGCGGGCAAGGACTAAATGAGAAATTTTGTGCCCAAAAATAATTTTTATTCAGAGCCGATGGGGAGAGAAGTGGGAGATATGTCCTAGAATGCACTGGCTCCTGACACCATAACTATGAAGTCACTACCGTGACTCCAGAATGGAATGTCCTGGCATGGGCTATAATATTGTAAATAGCGTGACTATTCCACATGTGAATTAATAGGCAGCCTAAGGAGTATTAATATTTACATATATGAAAAACTGCACATACGGCAATTCTTGCTCTTCTTTCTCTTGTGGATCAAGTTTTCCTTGTCTAACTTCGGTTTAGCTTTAGCATCTGTTCGATTGTCTTATGGTTTTTTTGAAACCGAGGTTTCTATAATTTGTCTGAGATTGTGATATGTTTCGCATGTTTAATCTAGTTGGAATACTGGCTGTACTTCCATGGTAACTTTTTTTGGTGCCGTTTCCCCCCCAGGGTTTGAATGTTGCTTTGAGACTTGTAGATTTCTGCGGTGTTCCGTCAGGCCGAGGCAGGACAGTTCTCTGTGCTGGTTTGTTTTCTTTTCCTGGATAATTCTGAAGTTTTTCTCTGCTTTACTTTCTCTTTTCTTAACTTCATTACTTTAATTTATTTTAAGGTATGTGGAATATTCTAAACTAATGTCATTCAACCCAGGATCACAGCATGCTTAACAACAAACCCTTATGAGGTATGTATGTAGTAATCCAGGAGAGGAATGGTGACTTGACCAAGGTCATATAGAAAATTCTGTAGCATAATAATCACCACCACCACCTGTAGGTCTACAGATATCCAGTCTTTTGCTTTAGTGCCTTCTTTTCCTTCTGGGTACGTGTCAGCTTTCATTAGTACTATGCAGCACAGGTATCTGTAAGTATTATCTAACTGCTACAGGTCATTTTGCATAATATATACAGTGTGGATATGGCCAAACTGGCTATTAAGCTGCAAAATGTCTACTAAGATTTGACAGTGTTGTTGAGATTTCTGAGTAAGATTGTGTTAGCAGTTATGCTGGTTCTGGTTGATGCAATTAAGGTTGCAAAGCAGTGTTCATCCTAAGCCTTTTCTTCACAAATTTTTAATACCTTTTTGAACAAGTCACTTGGTTAAATTTAATTTTTCCAGCATCTTTTGGAAGATGGAACAAAAAAACAGTCGGATTTTTTTCAAGATGAGAAAGGGGAAAAAATACAAACCTAAAGTTAAGCTCTCAGTCAGGAAATTCAAGAGTTACTGCTGAACAGGCAATCCTTAACTCTGTCCTGGTACATAAACATTGCAATAGTCTTTATACTTGAGCACTATCTTAGATGATATATGTATTTAAGATGCCAAAAAAATTAATTTGAGAAATAGCAAGGGATTACATAATTAAGCTATCAAAATGTGTATATTCAACCTTAACTTTCAGATTTGCTGAGTTTTGAGGCTTAACTTGTGCAACTGTGATATTGAATAACATAGCTTTTTGCACTTCAAATATGTTGGATGTTATTAGAACATGTGCTTGTTTTGACATTATTTGAATTTCCCCTTCAGTTGAAAGATAGCAATATTGTTTTAAAACATAAAAACAAAAGTAAATTTAGAGTATGTTTGTAAAAAATGCTCCTCTGACTCTAACATAGAAGACTAGAAGATCACCACAAAAGCTGCTTTTCCCACCAGCCTTATAATATCATGCATAGATGTTGCAGTCGATAAGACTTTTCAAAGGGTTGTGGGGGAATCACAAGTAGTGAGGGAATCTTGTATCTCTTGAGAGCTTCAACACCATAAGATGGGTATAGCAGCTTAATTTCTTAAGTTCTTGCTTGTTGTAGGTTTGAATGAGATCCATAACATGTTAATGGTAAGAAGGGAAGAAGTTGTCCAGTTTATATTGGTCCTTAAGGATCCCATGATGCCTATCGCAAGAGTTAGGGTTATTAACCCTGATGATGTGGCCAGATTCAATTCTGCTGATTTCAATCAGCCAACCTAAATTACATAGGTTATTTCAGCTGGAGAAATTCACCTTCTCCGAATGTCAGTGTAGCTCCCACTGCAGGTGCACATGCGTGAAACCGGAGATGTTTTATGTAGTAGTGTCATCGGGCCTGCACATGCACCCTGTGCCACTTCACGTTTCCATGTGAAGGCAAAAAAGAATAGCCACACCTTCTGAATTTCTTCAGAACTCCTTTGATTACCTTAATCTTCAACCATTGTGCTCCTGGTGAGTCATCTTGACCAAGTCTTGATGGATAGACTCCTCCTATGTAGACCTCATTAATATGGCAGACTCAAAACCTGCAGGCTTCAAGCCCTGTCCATGGATGGATTCGTTCTCTTAAAGAGGGACGCAGTAGGTGCCTCTTTCTGTTTAGGGGAATCTTACACAGCTAGCAGATACACCTCCACCCCACTATAACGCGACCTGATATAACACGTGTTCATGTATAGCGCGGTAGCAGCGGGTTTCCAGTGGCACTTTAAAGGCTCTGGAGCTCCAGCTGCTGCGGGGAGCCCCGGGCCCTTTAAATCACCACTGGAGCCCTGCCGCCCCACCCCGATATAGCGGGGTTTCAGCTATAACGCAGTAGGGATTTGTGGCTCCCCATGACCGCGTTTTATCAGGATAGAGGTGTATTTTGTTTGCCTGCCATTTTATGCCAAGAGGTGTGAGATGCCAGGCTCAAACTCCACATTCTGTAACAATACACAAAGGTTTCAACAGACCCTGAGGAGACAAGTGTCAAGATCCTGCTAGTGGACAAGCCAGCGTCATCTAGTGCTCTGTCCAGCGGACGGGCTACACCGAAAAGCCTGCACAGAGAAAGGAACTAGCACCAGCACCAAAGACTGCATCTGTAGGGCAGCAACAAAAGACACTTACGATGTCAAAGTCTAGCACTGACAGGGACCGTTCTAAGCACAGAGGCAGACACTCCAGGCAAACCTGGGTGTCCTCCCATAAAGACAGGCAATGCAGAGCCTCTGTACAGAGTCAAGCAATGGGGAGAACACGCAGCCTACAGCATTCGACACCACGCCAGCACTGAGCCTGGCTCTGGAACTGCCCCTTTCAGCATCAATGATGACTGTGGAAGACTAGGAGAGAATCGGATCATCCACCAGTGCCAAAACATCTGCTGGTACAGACCCCGGAACCAAGAGAGCCAGTCACATCAGCATCATTCTTACAAGATGTTTCCTCATCATCATCACCGGAGCATGGGTTCTCCCTGGCTTCAAGCTCTGGAGATCTCAGCTTCCACTGGTTTCGAATTGCAAGGGAGGGTTGTGGCTGCTTTGCCCTTTAAGCCCTCATATGGGAGCACAAGGAGGCCCAGGGCACATGTGCAGCCCAGATGGCTACAGCTAGAGATGTATGGGATCCAAACAAACTAAATCCTCTTGAAGCGGCATGGTTACTGGCAGTGTGATCTAGTGGGCAGAATACTGGACCGAGGCTCAGGCAGTTCACGATCTATTCCCAGCCCTGCCACCTGCCTGCTGGGTGACCTTGGGTGAGTCTCTTCCCTGCTCTGTGCCTCCATTTCCCCCCTGTAAAATGGGAATAGTGACACTGCTCCCCTTTGTAAAGCGCATTGAGATTTACTGATGAAAACCACTACCTAAGAGCTGGTTGGTGTTACTATTATTATTTATTAACCAGTCATTCTTCATCATGCTGTGGTCCGCAGATCAGCTGCACTGGGTCCTTCAGCCTGCTTGCAGGCTGGGGCAGAACCGGACCTGTCAGTCACTAGCTCCCAGCCCTTGCTGCTGCCAAGCTTTCCTGAGGGAAATTCCGTACTCCATTTCCAGTTACTGAGACAAAGTGTCAGTCACAAAAAAGGGTCTGATGCCCAGCCGTGCCCCAGGGCTGCATGTGCCTTTAGGTGGTTACGTCTCCTTGGCTCCTCTTCCCCTTCTGAGGTGTTTGTAGCAGCTGGTGTGCCTAGAGGCATCAGGGAGGGAGTTAGGCCAAGAAAAGCCAGAGGTAAAAGGATGGATCTGTGTCCCCTGCTCCCCCACATTGAGTGCCTCACTGGGGATGGCTCTGTGAACTGAGCTCTGTTCCCCCCCCCCCCCAATCCCCATCCAGATGGGGCCAGCTCAGCCGTGCATAATCTCATACAGAATTCATGAATGGTTCAGAAAGATTCCCCAAATTGTCATAGTGGGCACTAGACACTGGCATTGGCAGCATGCCCGCTGAGAGTACGGCAAGTTGCCTTTAGGCCAAGCTCTCTCTCGCCATTGCCACCTTTATAACAGACTTCCCAGGGGAATCTGCCAAATGACCTAGGCCGGAGCATCCAGGGGAAATGCAAATCCATCTCTTGTCAGTGTGACTCCCATGCACTAGAAAGAGGTAGAGTGGGGAGTTCCTTCCATGGATAACAGACTTGTTCTGGTTGTGGTGGTCAACCTGTCTGTCGGGTTTTCATCAATAAACTAGGAAGGATGTGATCATCCCTACCCCACTGAGGAAATTAATTTTTCTCCTGTACTGGGTTTGGGGCAAAGTTTCCTAACTCTACGTGTACTTCCCATTGAGAGGGAGTGGAGCACCAAGACTTGCATGGCAGATGTTGGATTAGCAGAGTGGAGCCTGCATCCAGAAATTTCCTCATTCATCATGTCAGTTCAGTGAGTTGGTGCTTGACTTTGCATCAAACAAACAGCAAGGAAGTGTCCTGTGACTTCTCATTATGTCAGGACCTGGGATGTGAGGTGTTGAGGTAATGTCTCTATTATATGCCATCCCACCTATTCATCTACTCCACAGGACCGTACAAAAGACTGGAATAAGGGAATAGCAATATTACTGTTTATGCATTTGTGGCTGAAGAGCCTGTGGTTTTCAGGCCTGATTAACCATTGGGCTTTCTTATGTCTCGGGCTTATAGTGAATGTCTTCCAGTACAAAAAACAACCCTCTATCCAGGACGAAACAGCTCAGAAGGGCACATGGATTAAGTGATTGTCACTCTCATGGACCCTAAAAAGATGTCAACAGATAGCACTTATTCTACTGGCTGGTGCAAAATCCATATTTTAACTACTAGGTTAAACAAGTGAAACATGCCTTGAGTTCCTCCAGGCGGACTTTAATGTGGATTTAGAAGATTGCCAAAGCAAAAAGGTCAAGTCTCTGGCCGTTGAAAGATGAAGTATATATAATACCTCCTTTGGATGTCCATATTTAAAGGATGATCCTGCTCCCCTTCCCCCTCCCCAAGGCTTCCATGCAATGAAAATCTGTGGACCTTAGCCCGATGAAGAATAGGAACATTTCCTTTATTTGAGTAATGAAGTCCACCGATCTGGTCCGTGCTGAAGACAAACCAATCATCCAGATGGAAATACAGTCAAAAATGTGGGTTTGTTTCATTATGGGGAATTTCTCATGCTCTGCAGTTAAGACAAATAATATATTTACCTCAAAGTATTTTTAAGGTAATCAGTAATTTTAGAAGTAGAATTGAATATCCAACGTATAGAAGTTGTGTCAAAAGAAGGATGTTTTAGGGAGCAGGGCATTTCCCTGCTGCCAGTGACTGACAGCCGTAGTTCTGCCTGCAAGATGCAAGCAGACACTGAAGTGTCCCTTGTGTGGATCTGTGAATCTTATTCTTTTAAGAAGGTCAATTGTCAGGTAAGTACAGGTATACTTTTCTAAGCATTCCTGAAAACACTGGGTAGTGAAATCACATTCCACCCGAGGAGCAGCTCCCTCTTAGCGGTGAAGTAGTTCCTACATGTTCAACCTATAAAGTACTTTGGGATCTTCAAGGGTTAAAAAAAACTTTGGAGCAAATATAAAGGTGCAGTTTCTCCTAGGTCGGGATGGAGAATTTGACTCCTGAATACACTAGAATATAGGCTATTTGCATGGTGTATCTACAGAAAAATTTACTCTTCAGGTAAAAAAAAATTCACCGGAGTTATGAGGCATAATAGCAAAACCATCCTCACTGTACACTCTGGTTCAGTTTTGCTTTCAGCTGGGCACACTTCCCACTGGCCTGAGAGCTGCCCATTGCTTCTGAAGAATGGCCCTTAACAGCAATGGTCACATGTTAAGAAGTCAGTTGAAATATCAGTTAATGATTAAAATATTTCAGCATGAATTCTTCTGACCTCAGGTTTTGCTTTTAATTCCCCTGATTGCTTTTATACTTGGACTGAGCTCTCCTATATAATATTCATTTAGGAGAAAATAAAAATGAAAAATACCTCAATTAGCAGCAACACCACAAAAAGTTAAATTGTTAATTGAGTGAGGCGTGTAATTTCTTAGCAGAGCTGTCTGATAAGCCCTCCTTGTAAGGCTTTGGTTGTAGGTGATAAAACTGTTGTTTAATTAATGTCAGTGGGTTTTTTTAAACCTCTGGATTTTACAAAATTGAGTGGTGGAATGTGTGAACCGAAAAGTGGAATCAGATTGCTCTTTTATCATGTTAATTTAGGTCTGTCACTCCCATTCTAGATCATGATTTACTGTCCCAACAGTTATTAAGTGGGTTGCAAGAGAAGCACTTTACTACCATCTGAATTCTGTCTTAGGAGAAACCAAACATGATTAGGCTGCACAGTAAGTTAATGCGTCATTGTTTGAGATCTGAGTTTCAAAATTGGCTGAGATCACAGATGGAGATGAGTTTGGAGTTTAATGTTTCATCGAAGACATTAGTCACCATACTGAACCCTCACATATAATTGAACACAATTAACAGATTTGAAGACTTGACTAGGAGGGAGTGCTATAAGTCAAGACGCATTCATAGAGCTGCCTGGAGGTCCAGATATGGGTCAGGAAAGGGTGTTGCTGGACAGGCCTGAAGTTCATTAGCAGAACGGTTTGGAGTCGAATGTAGGAATAGTAGGGCTGTTGCAAGGAAGGGTTGAGATGCATTGGTGGAGCTTTGTTCGGCCCAAATTGGAGCAGCCCAGTATCTTTCTTTGTGTTTTATATAATGCACCTTTCAAACACAAGCTCTAAATTCACTTATAATGAATAAAATAAAAACATCATCATACAGCTGATAAGCCAGTTTCAGTCAAACAACCTAAATAACTTTTTGCAGCACTGTTCCCAGGATATGAGAGAGACCAGGTAGGAGAGAGAGTATCTTTCGTTGGACCAACTTCTCTTGGCGGAAGGTACAGGCTGTCAAGCTAAACAAAGCCGTGTTTCCGGTCTGAGAAAAGGCTCTGTGTAGCTCGAAATCTTTGTACCTTCCAACAAAGGCAGTTGATCCAATAAAAGACATCACCTCCCCTCCCTTGTCTCTCTCAACCTAAATAACAGTAAGGAGTCCCCCCCCCTCCCTTCCCTAAAAGCTTGGGTAAGCAGATGATCTTTGACCTTCACGGCATGCTGCAACTAACTTGGGCTCTCTAGGGCCAAGAGAGGAGAAAATTTGGGAGTTGAGTCCTTCACTGAGAATGATTTGTCCCCCGAAAACCAAGCACATCTTAGGAACTGTCCGCTCCCAGCTGACCTCAACTGCTAGGGGAAAAAAACACAGATAAGCAGGTTTCTACACCACTTTCAATTAATCTCTGCCTGTGTAGCCCGAGCAAAGCACGTTGCAGTAACTCAATCCAGAGGCAACAAAAGGTGGGGATAACTGTGGCAAAAGCCGCATCCAGAAAGAAAAGCTATAACTTCCTTGCCAAGAGTGGATGGGAAATGCACTGTTGCTGTCTGGATATATAGAAGCAGTCAAGGATCCAACAAGATCCCGCGGGAACATGAGTAATGAGACAGGAATTCATGCCCTCCCAAGATATAGACTATGCCACATCCTGCAGTTGTGTCTATCGGATTATGGGTACAGTGGCAGGACTGTATGAGGGGAGTCTGGATCTAGAATATCAGAGAACTATCAGTCAGGACTGAGGGGCATTGACAGGGTAGTGTGAGGAAGTTGTAATGGTTTCTGTGCAGCACCCCAGAGTACAGAGGTTCTCAACCTCTTTCTTTTGGAGGCACCTCTTCCACCCCTCCCCCCCCAATGCTATAAAAACTCCACGGCCCACCTTTGCCACAACAACTGATTTTCAGCATATAAAAGCCAGGGCCGGCGTTAGGGGGTAGCAATCAGGGCAGTTGCCTGGGGCCCCCACGCCATAGGGTCCCCCCTCGAAGCTATATTGCTCGGGCTTCAGCTTCAGCCCCGGGGCTCAGGGACCCGGGCTTCAGCCCCATGCAGTGGGACTTTGGCTTTCTGCCCTGGGCTCTAGCGAGTCTAATGCTGGCCCTGTTTGGAGGCGAGGCCCCCCCTGAAACCAAGGGGGCCCCGGACCCCTGATTGAGAACTGCTGCCATAGAATACTTGGCTTTAGTTATTATTTGTAATCAGTCTTTCTCACTCCATCAGATTCTTAGAAAAAAGAAAAGAAAAATGTTATTGTGGTTATCCTAATCTATCCTGTTATATTTATCACCTTTGCTATATCTCTGAATGGCAGTAATATTAATCACTAACTTCCAAAATTCAGCAAGTCCCCTGGTGGTTAAATATTGAACTTACTATGATAAGTAAGGTGACTTTACTGAAGTGAACCCTCTCTAGGGCACTTCTTTGGACTCAAGGAGAATTTGTTAGCTGGCTTCATATTTGTATTGATTTTAAGGTGGTTGTCAGGATACAATGTGTCTTTCAGAAAAAGTCGGGAAACTTCAGCAACAAAAGTGGGTTTTTTTTTTTACTTTGGGGTTTTGGTCCTAGCTTTAAAGGCTGCTTAAATGGTTGGCATGATTCAGCAGATTGACTGCAAAGTATAGTTGTAATTTAAATAAAATGTTCAGATAGTCTAGGACATGCCACTAGTTAGAGTTTGGAAGCCTTCATAGATGGTTCTTAGTGACAAAAATATCAATGTGCTAATTGGTTTGTAGTGCTTGAGGGGAAGATGCACACTTAGGGGTGTCTGTGAAATGTTTGGTGATGCATGCCCTTCTGGTGGGAGCACCTTTCACCTGAGTACTACTTATCTGCCTGTGAGATAAATGGTTTTATGTCATGGCTATTTAACAAACGGACAGCTGAAGCAAGGAGAGGTGAAGTGATTGTCCCAGGCCATGCAGCGAGTCAGTGGCAGAAGTGGGAGTATAACTCGGGAGACATGACTCCCAGGTCCCTGCTCTGGGTTGCTACACCGTATCATGAGCATGGAGATTATCAGTGATCAATAAATAATAGCCTCTGACTAGAAAGATCTGCTTTTGTTCCTGTCATTAGCTACTTCTGTGTACAGAATTAAATGTAATATGCTTGTACCTTCCTAGTCTCACTTACCCCAGGCTACTTAAAGCTCAGTGTTGAAACGGAAGCACCTAATTTGGAAACCATTCCTGAACTTTAGGTGACCTGCCATCAACCTGTGGAGGACGATTGATGAGAGGAGAATAGGTGATGACAATTAATATGCTTTCCCAGTAGTGAAAATTGAAGTTTTTAATTGTCTGATACTTTTTTAAAGTAACTATCTGCATGACGCACATGGCTGACGTGATCAAAACAGATCGTTGAACAGCCCCTGAATCGCAGGATTTGAAAATGCGCTCCTGTACCTCTAATAGCAAGCTGCGTATTTTTAAGCTCTTTACTTCGAGAAGGAATTCTCCTCTGTCATTTGTTTTGCCTGAACTTCAGAGAAACTAGTGGGGCAGCCTATTAATTATTCATGTGCCAGCAACACTGAAAGCCAATTAAAATTAAAAACCGCAACATTGCAGCTCGCCGTAGGCATCACCAGATTGTCACAGCTGTGGCTGTTCTGTTGTGAGAGTGCTAGGGGGAGCTCTAACCTTGTTCAGAGGACCAGTATAGGAACTGTGCCTTATATTTACCTAGCTGGCTCAGTGGCAGCAAAAGCTGGATTCTCTTAATGTTTAATTTTGTTTTGTATCTGAAAGTTCTGTGTATCTTTCCCAAGACCGATCCCATATTGCCAGAGCCCTACCAAATTCACGGCCATGCAAAACGCATCACGAACCATGCAATCTGGTCTCTCCCCGTGAAATCTGCTCTTTTGTGTGCTTTTACCTTATATTATACCGATTTCATGGGGGAGACCACTGTTTCTCAAATTAGGGGTCCTGACCCAAAAGGGGTTGCAAGGTTATTTTAAGAGGGTCACGGTATTGCCACCCTAACTTCTGCATTGCTGCCTTAACTCCAAGGACCCACTGGCTTTATCGCTTAAATTGTAAACTCTGGGGCGGGGGCAATCTTTTTGTTCTGTTGTACAGCACCCAGCACAATGGGTTCCTGGTCCGGGACCATGACCCTTAGGCCTACAGCAATGCAAATAATAAACAAGGATGGTGACGGAGGGAGCCCTCTTCAGTCATGATGTCTGGTTATGTTTTATGGAAGGAATACTCTGGAAAGAGATGCTTGCTGATGACTGGAATCGATTCATTCCCAGCCTTTCTCAACGTCTACGCTTCTTCCTTGCTTACCATAGAGCTACAGTGTACATGCTCTTCTTGTCTAGTCTTTAATTCTTTTGTGATCTGGCATATCCTGGACCAACGTATTCCTCTCTAAAGATATAGGGGACATGGGAGAATTTCCTTTACCCACACATTTGGAGGCCAGAGCCCAGGCCATCCTCTATCAAGGAAAGGATGCGTCTAGTCCTACATAATCCTGAGACATGAGTGGTAAAGTCAGCAGAATGACTGAACAAGCAAGATATCATGTATGCTGGTGGATAGCAGTTAGTTGGCCTCCTCTGGTGGATGATGAAAGGCTGAGAGATGAACCCATACAGATTTTGGCCATAGCCCGTTGACCAACTTTGACCTGAAACCATACAATAGTTCCCAGCCTTTTTACGGTGGAGCCACCCATACAGTGGTTTGGTAGGTGGGCAACTCAGCTCCATGCTCCCTATGCCGTTGCCCCGGCACAGTTCCCACCATCCCTCCTTTTCATCCCCATTTCGCGGGTGTTTCTTTGCTTCTTCCCTCCCTGTTTGTCCAACTCAACCAAGTGCTACAGCAGGGAGGAGACGTCATTTGGTGCCACCTATGACTAAACAGAGTGGGAGTAACATGAACAGAGAAGGGAAACTTAAGCTGGCTAATGTGCAGGTGAATGTATGCTGTTCCTGCAGCTAACTGAATTAACTGGCCATTTCAGGTGCAGGGAAGGTGATGAATTTCACTGAGCAACTTGTAGGAGCATGTTTGCAGTGGGAGGAAGTGTGGATGAGGAGTCGTGCAGTTTTCCCCTAACCCCGCTGCTGTTTTTGTTTGTTCTATAAAAGGGGGAAACCTGGGATTATCTGATGTTTAAAAGGCCCTGGAGTATCCTGCCCTCTAATCCTAGATGGGTCACTAACTCTCTCTATGACCATGGGCATGTCACTTAAATTCTTTGTGCCTCATCATTGCAAAAAGTGTTCAAAAGCAGGAAAATCAGTGAAAAGTAATGCCACGTCTGAGCTGTGCTCTCCTGAGTAAACTATGGGGGGAAATAACCAAGTATCTCAGAGACAGCTTCAGTCTCTTGATGCTAAAAGTGTATTAAAGCTTTCCCTTGACAAGGCCAAGATGTTCCAGGTATCATGAGGCTTTTATCCGGTGCACCCAGGCATGGACATTAGACCTATTAGGTCACCCTCTCTTTTAATGTGTTGTCTATTCATGTTGGCCTGCCCCCCAGTACACTGTTTCCTGGTGGCTTTCTGTCTGGGTTAAGGGAGTACACGAGGGAAGAAGGAAACTCTTCAGTAACACCCATAAAGGGAACTGCCACTCAGTCAGTAGTGTATGTGTTTACAAGTGGCTGTTCTAGAAAACTGCTGTCTGGAGCATAACCTACCCCTGGCCATACCATTAATGAGCCCTTTGCTGCTACTGGTAAAGGCTGACTTCAGTAGATTGTTCTCCAAGTAATAATGTACATATTGCTGCTTTCCCTTAACAGTAGTAATAGGTAGTAGTCCCAGCTGTCCGACGCTGGGTCAGGTAACGTATGCGAAAGGGGAAGTGTTTCTGTGTAACTAATTAGAGAGTTGCTCTTTACCTGTCTAAGAGTGCCTCTGAAGTATGTGTGGGATTTGGTTATTTCTAGCATACCCCTCACCATGGATTCTCCGTGTTTATAGGGAAGAGAAGAGGGTTGTTAATGCTACTGATCTGTTTTGCTCCCAGTAACTTGGTTTCTTTAACCTGGGGAAAGTGTGACATGTGCCAGCATTGTCCAGGTGTCGCCATCACAAGATGATTCCTCACCAGTCCCAGTTATTTTCAGAGGAATCCTACGAAACTGACCAAACTTACAGTTAAGGTAGGGGGAAAACTCCCCATTCACTTCCATTTCTCCCAGCACAGAAATGTTATTTTGGTGGTTTTATCAACATTTAAAATCCAGATGTGAGACCTATATCAAAGGAAAGGTAATACAGTAAGAGCCACCGGCTTCCAGAAAATTAAACTTTATTAGTCTGTCTGAAACATTAAGTATTAGCTTAAAAGAACAGTTTTTCATCTGCCCTCCCTGTTGCTGTTTACTTTTTAGCAGTGTGGGAGAGGAGCTTCTTCTCCAGCCAGCATTATTATTGCTGTTCTTTGTACAGCGGGTGTGCAAGCTTGCATGGCTCAGTCTTGCCCTCCCCAGTCCCTGGAGAGATTCAGCACTTTACATCTGTGGTGCCTGCAGTTTTCTCTGGTCCCAGAAGAACACAACCCCATCTCTAAATGTCACTCCTCTGATTTGGAGGTGAAGTCCTTAGCCAGGCCCCCTTCAGCCCAGCAACATACCGTATGTAGTTAGATGGTACCTCTGAGAACTGTTGCCCCCACAGGATCTCATGAAGCACATCAGCCTGGACTTCTCATTCCATTGACCTTTCATCTAAATGTGTCTTTTTTTTCTACCGAATTTGCCACTGTGAAATTAGAAGCCGGATGTGAGCAAGCAGCTAACAACCAAGTGCAGGCAAAATCGTTACTACTTTGGGTATCCTGGGGGCTGTTCATTTCAGTTTGTGGTTTTTTTTTAATTTCCTCCTGGAAATAAAATCCTGGCTCCTTTTTGTGGAGCTTTCTTTTGATTCAGACGTGATGGTGGCGATCTACTCCTGGGTCGTGTTGGGTTTTGAAAGTGTTTCAGTGAGCTTTGCAATGCGGAAACTGTAATTCAGTACATGGCAAGTGAGCCCATGTTTGTGCTAAACTAATGGTTAACTTTCATGGAATCTGTTATGCGAGATGGAGGCAGACGAAATGGGTAGCTTCTAAACTGAGCTTTTAAAATAAAAGTAAATGGACTGAGTTGTTTAATGACCGAGTGTTGTAGCTTTGAGTTCTGTCAAGTCAAATATAGGCCAAACAAGTTCCAGCAGAAGAGGGCATCATGAGAAACGCTCTGTCCTTCTGCTGTCATTCCAGTTCTGTGGCTCATCGGCCCTTGGTTCTTTGTGCTAATCCCTCTTATGCAGGGATGGTTTTACAGTGTGGACATTCATCCACTGGGAGCTGGACGGAGTCCTGCCTCTTCCAACCCCGCCCTTCAGAAAACCCCATTTTTTGTTTGAGGAAGCGGATTGTTAATTTCTGGCTGAGCCCTACAGGTCTCCATGTTACACCCATGCTCCCAGGCCGCTCTTAGGCATCCTCCTTCCAGCTCCTCAAAACAATGCAGTTCGAGAGGTTACTGGTAAGTGACTTCAAAACATGTCCATCCTCTGTCCCAACCCACTAGGGCTAAGCAATCTACCTCTGCAGCCCTTGGTAATTACAGGCCCAAGGAGGAAGAGACAAGCCATGGGGCTTGGCCTGGGGGTTCTGCTGGCTTTGCTGTGTGCTGCTGTTAGGCCGCCCAAGCAAACCCCTTCCCAGCTTGATTTTAAAGTGCTAGTTCTTATTAGTTTAGGGGTCCCATTCAGTGCTGCAGTTCAGCACTTCCATTGCTCCAGTACGTCAGCATGCATCGAGGGTATGTGGTTGTGGGCAAATGATTTTGTGGCCACGAGGTGGCTTGAAATCCCAACAGTGCTGGAATTGTTGAGCTGACAGTGTCTTCTCCAGATCTAGAACTGTGAAGAGAGAGACATCTTGCTGCTCTAGCTGCACCATTGAATTCCTCTGCCTTCGCCACCCAGTTCCAAAGTGCTCCAGAATATTTGAGCGTCACTTGTACTGCTGTTGAATTCTATTACTTGTCTGGATTCATTAGATGTTGTTTTTTAATTGCTTAACTTGAAGTATATTTCAGAACATGCACATGGCCATGACTTTCCTTTCAATGTTGTTTGCTGTCCTCTCTCTGTTCCCCCGCATCCGTCCCTCAACACCCCGCCACCCACCCTCACACACACACGGTACCTTTTTCTATTGTGCCACTGCTTTGACTTTCCCCAGTGTCTTTTATCTTGTGAGCAAAGTTTGAACAGTACGCAGAAAGTTAACTGCCTGGAGTCTTTTAAATATAAGTAACACGCACCCAGTAATAAGCTGTCGGTTGTTTTTTTGCTGCCTGCAAAGAAACATAAACACAGCGCTCGTTTCTGGCAGGTTTTTACTGTCAGAGTTTCTCCTATTATATTTATCTTACAATTTGCCAGGGGGTGAAGTTATTAAGTTTTAGCAGCAGCCATCGATCAAGTTCACAAGTTAACACGATAAAGGCTCTGAGCCGCTCCGATCCAGGAAAATGATGATCCTCACTCGGTAATTAACTAAATGAGAAAGTTAAATCTTACTTGAGAGCTGGGAGAGATGAGAGAGAGGTGTTTGTCAGTTTCTCAGTGGAAATTAGAAGCAGTTTTCTGCAATTCCCTAAGCTGCTGCTCCGTCATATTTTACATAAGCACTGGGAAAACGTCTTGTAATTAGTGCTGTCAAGGAGGATTTTTTTTGCTGAAGGATGTTGGAATAATTCATTAGATTATCAAGAAAGGCTTGTGTCCTGAAATGATTAGCACAGTGAAATTTAAACCATTAACGATAACAAGTTTAGAGCTTGCTGCAGTGCACAGGCACCCGGGGTATGTCTGTGCCTATTTCAATCATTTCTTATAATTAAACATTATGGCCTTTTTTTTCCCCCTCCCCTTCAGTAGGACCCATCCAAAAATGCTGTTAAGGTGGCTCTGTCTAGATCGGCGAGTTTACCAGCACTGGTGGTGCACATAGTTATGGAAAGATGCAACTGCAAATAAGCAACACAAAGTATTTGAGTTT
Source organism: Malaclemys terrapin pileata (assembly GCF_027887155.1). Taxonomy (NCBI): domain Eukaryota; kingdom Metazoa; phylum Chordata; order Testudines; family Emydidae; genus Malaclemys; species Malaclemys terrapin. The sequence continues at coordinate 125,593,924 of NC_071511.1, forward strand.
GAGAACCAAAGAATGCATGACCCCGATGCTCTTTTGTGCCCACGTAAGTGACTAAGACATGTTAGCACTGGAATATCATGGAATGCCTTTCCCTCCCCTTTGGCTGTAGAGAAACTCAAGTGAGACACTTACAGCATTGTTTTATTTTCTCTGAACCTTTTTAGAGCTTCACAGACCCGAAGGTGCATTTCTTGTAGAGCTAGTTGTTGGGTGTTTTGAGCATCCACACTTGGCAAGAGACAGGACCGTTCCACAAGAAGCTTACGGTTGGAGTCAATCTATACACACACAGAGCTCCAATGTGGTTTTCTACAGTGAGTAGGAGACATCTGTGTTACAACCCTTTTAAAAAAAAAAAATTGCTGGTGTGTCTGGAAAAACACAGATGCCTGTAATAGTAGCTGAGAGTTGTGCTGGCATTTGACTTTTCCCATACTGTAGAAGGACCCATAAGCCCCATCTATACAACAAAAACAACCTCTGTTGTTATGTTTGTGGTCCAACCATGTCATACCGTGGTTATTTTTGTTTTGTTCACACAAATGTAGACTTATCCAACCTTTGTTTATCCATACTGAAATGTTGCCCCTTCTTGTAGACATAGGCTATTATTTAGACTTAAGTCCTTTATTATATTAGTTCTCTCCTACCTCCTCGTGCATACAAAGAGGCTCTGTTAGAATCATAGAATATCAGGGTTGGAAGGGACTTCAGGAGGTATCTAGTCCAACCCCCGCTCAAAGCAGGACCAATTCCCAACTAAATCATCCCAGCCAGGGCTTTGTCAAGCCTGACCTTAAAAACCTCTAAGGAAGGAGATTCCACCACCTCCTTAGGTAACCCATTCCAGTGCTTCACCACCCTCCTAGTGAAAATTGTTTTCCTAATATCCAACCTAGACCTCCCCCACTGCAACTTGAGACCATTACTCCTTGTTCTGTCATCAGGTACCACTGAGAACAGTCTAGATCCATCCTCTTTGGAACCCCCTTTCAGGTAGTTGAAAGCAGCTATCAAATCCCCCCTCATTCTTCTCTTCTGCAGACTAAACAATCCCAGTTCCCTCAGCCTCTCCTCATAAGTCATGTGCTCCAGCCCCCTAATCATTTTTGTTGCCCTCCGCTGGACTCTTTCCAATTTTTCCACATCCTTCTTGTAGTGTGGGGCCCAAAACTGGACACAGTACTCCAGATGAGGCCTCACCAATGTCGAATAGAGGGGAACGATCACGTCCCTCGATCTGCTGGCAATGCCCCTACTTATACAGCCCAGATTGCCATTAGCCTTCTTGGCAACAAGAGCACACTATTGACTCATATCCAGCTTCTCGTCCACTGTAACCCCTAGGTCCTTTTCTGCAGAACTGCTGCCTAGCCATTCAGTCCCTAGTCTGTAACAGTGCATGGGATTCTTCCGTCCTAAGTGCAGGATTCTGCACTTGTCCTTGTTGAACCTCATCAGGTTTCTTTTGGCCCAATCCTCCAGCTTATCTACGTCACTCTGTATCCTGTCCCTACCCTCCAGCGTAGCTACCACTCCTCCCAGTTTAGTGTTAATTGTTAATTGTAGTCACCTCAGAAAAATGGCCTTGTAATTGTTGTTTGCAGTGTTATTGTAGCTATGTTTGTCCTAAGATATGAGAGAGATGAGGTGGGGGAGGTAATATCTTTTATTGGACCAACTTCTGTTGGTGAAAGAGACTAGCTTTTAAGCTCCACAAAGCTCTTTTTTGGGCCTGAATGTCTGACAGCGTCTTCAGGCCTGAAGAAGAGCTTGTAGTTACGGACAGCTCACTAAAACGATCTATTCAGTGCCAGGATATCTGACTAGAATTGATGGAATGCCTTCACCATCTTGAGTATTGTGTTCAGTGCTGGTCACCCCATCTCAAAAATGGTATCACTGAAATAGACCTCTGCAAGTATAAAGGTGCCACTCACAAAAGCTACAGGTCCCAGCATGTCAGGCTGCTGAGATCAAAATTAAGCACTGAATGGTGGCACCTATACAGGTCTGTCGCATCTTAGGCGCATTTAACATGCGTGATTTCAACTTTACGCGGTCGGCCAAAACAAAACAAAACAAAAACAAAAAAGAGAAAAACAGTTTTAATACTATACCTGTAGTGCGGGCGATTTCGCCCGCCATTGAACTCAATGGGGTTTTGGCTATACGCGGTTTTCGCTTTATGCGCTAACCGCGGAACGGAACCCCCGCGTAAGATGAGACAGACCTATAGTCTCCAGGATCGTGCCTCCACATTAGAACCTGGGAGGGAAGAAGAAAAAAGTGGAGGACTGTGATCTGCTCCTCTTGGGCTAAGTTTGGGCACTTTCTCATGTCATACACAGATGCGTCTTCTTTGGGTAACGTGCAGTAATTGTTTGGGGTTACTTTTGATAATGAGGCAGGTAATACATCTTCGTCCCAACAAACTGTAGAAAGCTCTGGGCTGAAAACCTTTTGGGTGGTACATTTGTATGAATATTTAACTTCATTTTATTCTCCGTATATCTGACAGCACTGCCTCTTCTGGAGGGGCTTCTTGATTGTAACAGAGAAGAGGGCATTTAATGCTCTAGCAAATAGTGACTGTTCTCACTGAAAGGAGGAAACAAAAGGCAGAAGGTACAGGTTTAAAAACCATGCTCTATTGAGATAGCCTGCTGTAAGATTGGCTGTGCAGCAAATGAAATGAGAAATGAAATGAGGTCAGGCTTGTAAAATACACCATTTGTCAACTATCTCCAGCATTTCATGGGTTTTTCTGTTTTGCAAACAGCTAAACTGCAGTAAAAACAGCCAGAGTCCCTCAAGGCTGATGTTCAATACAGCCCATCCTTAATCTTTGTATGCCATGCCATTGCCAGGAAGAATCCAACCTTTCATGCCATGGAGTTCATTCCCACAGTTGCCTCAGAGATGTCAGCATTCTCTGTATAAACAGATAGTCCAGAAGAGTGTGTGTTTCTCCTCCCTCCAAATATCCCATTTATGGGACACTATTATCTACATGATGAGTGAATATAAAACCATAGTACAAGGATTTTATACTCTGCCATTAGTCTGCAACTCTGCCACCAGCTATTGGCCATCTTTGATGATCCTTACTGAATGCTCCCAGAAACATTCCCTAGTGTTTGAGGACTCTCGGCTCCATTTTGAGGGGAATGAGAAAGGAAACAAAACGAGTGTTGCAGACCAGCTTGCTCGTGATGCAAATGGTACAGTCTGATATCTATGTACCGTACTATGGTCTCAGAAAATCAGAGTTAATTCAAACCATAATACAGAGCCAGAATATACTTTTTGTTAAAATGGCTGCTACTTACCATAGCAGTTTTGTAAGAAAATCTATCCAGCCATCTCTGTTAGAAACACTGGCAAGTAATTTAGGCACAATATTTAGGTCTGGTGTCTTATGTATAAATATACAGGAAACAAATGGTGAAAAATTAAGTAGATTTTAAAGCATTCTGTCACTTTTGGTAATCCAAGGTGTGGGTATCACAGGTAAGGATTTTAAGTGGACAGGGAGGTGTGATCTGGGGTACAAGCCTGGGAGCTAGGAATTACTGAGTTCTTGTCCTAGCTTTGGCAGGCACTTTCGATAGCCTTTTAGCAAATCACTTAACATCTTTCCATTGATCCTTCCTCCCAGTAAACAGGTACTACATATCTTCCTCTTAGGTGAGAACTACGTGTAGAGCGTGTACAGTCTGGTTATTTTCTTTTAGATTGACTAAAATATCATTAATTGTGTTACTTGCTATACCACAGCGTGCATTAAGTGAAACTGAAATACTACATCACAAAATATAACTTGTATTTATTATGATAAGTGCAGTTTGGTTTTAATTGATCATTCATAATGCAGTAGCAAATGTAGACTAGAGTGTTTTTGTAAAAGAAATGATCTAATAATGTGAACTGTCATTACCGTGCCGTCTGGTATTAAAGCTTTGCTGTGACGTAGGGCTAGACACCAGCTTTTAGTAAGAATTATCAGGTTTGCAGATTACTAAAAAGAGACTTATCAAAGTTCCATGGTACATGGATATATCTTGACAATGTCCCTTTAAAACTTGTCTTGGTTAAATGTATGACCATTGTACTTAGCTTTAGATTCTGGGTTTGTTTTTTTTTTTAGTTGGGGCAGAATCCTAAAAATAAATAGACATTCCCTTAGTTTAGTATTTAATAAAAGCTATTTAGTAACCAGCATGGGAAAACATAGATTTCCCAGTTGACAGTTAATTTGGCTTGGGATGTGCTCATGGGGCAATACGTGTGCTTTTCTTCCAGTTAAATCGTTAAAAACAAAACTTCCATGCATCTTGATTTTAGGCTATAGAGTGAAGTCTGTTTTCTCCTGTCCCTGAGAGCCCTTCTTCAAAATCAGACTATGTTGAGACCTTCTGGCGAAATATTAACAGTGACTATAAAGTTTAGTATTTGATTCTTTGCATGAAGTACAGATGAGCACCAGATGTTGGGGTGTTGATTTAACAGATTTTACTGTATACTATGTGTATTATTAAAATGATCATCATGCAGTTTCTTATCCATCTCATGTATTTTCTATTAATTTTAGCAGCAGTTCATTGTAGCCCTAAAGCAAATACTTTAGAAGAGAAACAAAATACAAATGCAGTCTTCTGCGGTGCACTGAAGTAGCTGATAATGGCAAATTAGGAATCTGTCAGCATTGTATGTAAAATGTAACTAAAATGTGTTTGTATTAAGCTGCCACTCTTGTTCTCCCATCTAACCCTAGTCCTTTGTGTGCAGCTCCAGCATGAACTGTACTGTCCTCCAAGGTTACAAGCTTCTGTGGCCACTTGCAGACTGACAGCAGCAAATGGGATATGCAGACTCAGCCAACTTGTATGTAATGGAATGTTAGCGTCCCAAGCTTTATTTCATGTTTTCTTCTTTCCTTTCAAGACAAAACTTGCCAATGGCACTTCCAGCATGATTGTGCCCAAACAAAGGAAGCTGTCTGCAAGCTATGAGAAAGAGAAGGAGCTGTGCGTCAAGTATTTTGAACAGTGGTCTGAGTCCGATCAAGTGGAGTTTGTGGAACATCTCATCTCCCAGATGTGTCATTACCAGCACGGACATATAAACTCGTACCTCAAACCTATGTTACAGAGGGACTTCATCACTGCACTGCCAGGTATTTCCACCCGGTTGGGGGAAGGATCTTCCATGTTGTTCTTGAAAGAGCTATGGCATTTGGCTTCCTGTGACAGTGGGCCTTCCCTGGGGGAGAGTGTTCTTCAGGGAGAAGTTTTGCAACCTAGATAGTAGCAGATTGTGAATGAAAGGCTCTGTAGAAGTGCACAGTAGTAGTAACACTTCACTCAATAGATCTACCCTTTTGATTGAAATAAGTGGCAGATTTTACCAAATGTCTAGGGCACATGACACAGAAAACAGAGTACCTGATTGTCATTAAGACAGTAACAGTGTCTGAATAACAGAATTTTAAAAATTGTAACTACCTTTTATCATCTCTGGTTTTCCCTTGGGATTTTTTCATTCAGAATTTTGACCACTTTTTATTAATAAAATATTTTCCTGTAGCCACTGATTTGAATATTAATTACCTACAGTGAACAACATATCAGGATAAAGAGTGGACGTGATAACATATTCATATTTTGTATTTCTATAGTGCTTTTCATCTGAGGACATTGGCCTCAGCTACATGTTTGGATACTGTGGTGAATGGGGGTCACAGAAGTTCCTAAGTAGATGAAAGCACTGAATAAACAATTCTGTCAGGGAGATACAGTTATTTCCCCTGTTTTACAGATGGGGAAACAGAGGCACAGGGTGGTAAGTGACTTGCCCAAGGTTATGCAGCAAGACAGTATCAGAACCAGCTTTAGAATTCTGGCTTTCAGTCGCATTCTCAGACCATTAGATCACACACACCTCCATAGAAGTTAGTGTATTATAATTCAAATGGCTTGGTTGGTTCCTGAGTCTCTGATGGAATTCAATAAAATGTGTTGCCGTCTTTGTTGATGACTCTGAACACTTAGTTGAAGAGAAAATTGTTTGGAAGAATTTCTCTCACAAATTGTTTATCCTGTGCAGACCTTTGAAGAGCTGCTCAATTCCTACGTGTCCTTCTTTCCAAACATTTGACTTCTAATGGGATTGTTCCACATGATACTTAATTTCTAGGGCTGAAGACTGAGAAAACATGTTTGTTTTTTAATTGTGGATCTTATAAAGAATAAAGCCATCATGGGAGTGTTGCTCGGAAATTAAATACACAGATTCTTGGGATTTTATAAATTATAACTGCTTCATAATCAAATGGCTCTGGTAGACCTTGAAAAACATCTTTGTTGTGCTAAGTGTGTTGTTATGGTGCTAGTTTTTAGAGGTCTAGTGGCAATAATCTCATGTACCAGAGCAGTATTATAACGTGTGGAACTCTTCTGTTACACAGACATAGGGAGCAATTTGAAGAGGCATTTGCCTTTCCATAGTTAAGATTGAAGCATGCTTACTTTCTGTTATGAACCCAATATTTTTCAGTCTTTCTCTGCCCAATTTCATCAAAGCCAAACGAATCCACCTCATATTTCACCCGTTAATCTCACCCTTGGGACCTTTTTCTGGAAAGTTTTGGGAAGTAGCAGAAGTCATTTCAGAAGGGATTTAAAAAATTTTCTTTGAGTGGTTGCAGACATGTTTTCCATTCAGGTGTGTGTGTCCCTGGCACACCCAAGCTGGAGAACTTTGCCTAGTAGTACCCTTAGGGACAGCACCCACGCCCTGTGTCTCTTAACCCCTCCCCAGGCTATTTAAGGGTAGTGCTCCTCCAACCCCCCCTCAGTTCCTTCTCGCCACTCCTGAGTAGAGTCAGAGCACTTGGTGTGGTATTTCCTTCCCACTTTTCCATCTCAGTCTCTCTTGGATTTTGTTGTCTATATAAAGCAACAAAGAGTCCTGTGGCACCTTATAGACTAACAGACGTATTGGAGCATAAGCTTTCGTGGGTGAATACCCACTGCGGTCTGACACATGTGTATATATAGTCTATATATTAAGTTAGTTTAACATTACTTATGTTTTTAGTTTATAGGAGTTAGAATAAATATCCCCTCACCAAGGTGTAACTATTGTCCATTGTTTGGGGTGGCTGTTCCCAGCAATGACCCCCACATATGCTCCTGGGAGAAGGGCACATTAAAGAAAGGTGCTTCATCTGCGAATCATTCAAGAACAGAGGTGGTGAGGGACTTGCATCTCAAGCAGCACCTTATGGAGCCGGCCATGAGGCCTCCTTTGGCACTGGAGATCCGCATGGATCCTTCAGCCTCTCAGACAACTTTGGAACCAGAGCAAGCCAGTGTTCCTTGACCAGACTCTCATGCCTCCCCCAGGAGGAAGAGAGATCATTCTCCTTCCTCATGTCCTCCAGACTGCAGAACCACTCCAGAGATTGGAGAGATTCAACCTTCTCTTCCAGGTGGAGCGCAGACAATCACTGTGATTCCTCTGATATGTGGGATGGAGCTGGGACATCCACTCGCTTTCCAGTACTGAGGCGGCATCAGTTGAGCACTGTACCAGTCATGGGATGCCCATTGAGTCCATTGCCAACAACATCGGCACCAGCTATTTCCATGCCATTGGTATCCCAGACAGCAACAGGCTTGCTTTGCCCCTCTGCTCTTGCTCCCCAGTTATTGCCCTGAGTACTTCTATGTGGTCCTCTGTGTTACCTGAATTGATTGCAGACTTGTCTCAGTCAACAGCACTGTCTTTGGCACTGCCTAAGACTCAGAGTAGGCAGTCGAGATCAGCCTCCTTATGGGTACTGAGGGGCGCGTTAGCTCAGCTGCTATCTTCAGCACTGATGATGACAGTGCAGACCACATCTACGGGATCGGTACCAACCCTGGCTGCAGTACCATCTTGGTTTGCGACCAAGTGGGAGTGCAGTGCCCTTGCCTGTCCTCAAGACATCAGCTTCACTCTCCGCTTTGGTAACGATGCAGCCAGCCTATTGATCTTCAGACAATGCTGGATGTTTGTTTGCTGCACCTGGGGTGAATCCCCCCATTGTCTTCAGATGACGTGGGGGGTTCATTGAGAGCAAGTTCGGAGGCACCCTCTCCCTCATCACCAAGACATCATTCTCAAAGATTGGATCACGATCAGTACCAATATCAGCACTGTTCCTGCAATAGGGACCGAAGGACTTGGCCCAGTGCCTACTGCCCACTTATGCCATATCCCTATATTCAGTGGCCGCCTTGGAATCTATGGACTGTTTCTCAATCTGTGAAGTCCCGATCGTCAGCCCACTCCAGGGCAAGGTCTCCTGGCCACCCCAGTATTCCCTCTTCAGTCACCTAGATTGCTGACTCAGACAGAGGTGGCTTCCTCAGCTCATGCCCAAGGACAGAGAGTTCTAAGAGGTTGGATCTCTGAATTTATTCAACCTCATTCTTATAAGTTGGCATTGCAAATCGGCAGGCGCTGTTGTTGAAATATAATTTGCGAAATTGGGGGTCTATAGCCAAACTCACAGACAAGTTGCCTGAACCCTCCAGGGAAGAGTTCAGAGCGCTGATTGCATACGGTTGTCTGGCCGCCAAGACATCTTTGCAGTCGGCACCGGACACAACAGATGCTACTGCCAGAGTCATGGCTTCAGCGATCACGCTGAGAAGGGCCTCATGCTTGCAGCACTCTGGCATAGTTTTGGAGGTCAGGCTGGAGTTGCAGGTCAGGCTGGAGTTGCCAACCCTCCAGGATTGTCCTGGAGTCTCCAGGAATTAAAGGTTAACTGTTAATTAAAGATTGTCGTGATGAAACTTCCAGGAATATGTCCAGCCAAAATTAGCAACTGTACGTCCAGCAGAGAATAGAAGACCTACCTTGCAATGTTTTTTTTTTTTTCCCCTCTGACAAAATGGATGAGACTTTACATTCATTTAAGGATTCAGGAACAACTCTGCATTCATTGGGGGTTTTACCCCAAACATAGAAAGGTGCCAATTTCTGGGGCAGCAATGGCAGCAGCAGTACCATCCCCAGTGGAACTTCCAGCAGACCTCTTACCCATCGAGGCAGCAGGACTACTCCCGGAAGGGGCATAAGTCGCACAGAAGAAGGCCTCCTGGGTCTAACTTTAACCAGCCAGTCTGTCCTCCCCCAGCTTTGGGCAAGCAGCCATTTTGACTGGTTGATCGACACCAGTTGTGAACTTCCCACCATTCGGGGACAGGCTTCCTCCCTTGCACAGTGCTTGGGAAGTGAGAACCTCAGACAAATGGTCCTAAGCACTGTGGGATCGAGTTATGCCATCCAATTTCCACTCTCCCTTCCCCCCCCCCCCATCCCTTTTCAGGGACCCCCTTCACGAGTCACTGCTCCTCCAGCAGGTCCAGACTAAGTGAGCTTTGGGGGTTATAGAGGAAGACCCCCTGCAGCATTGGTGGGCTGGGGCAGGAGAGAAGGATTCCACTCACAGTATTTCCTGATTCCCAAGTCCAAGGGAGGCATGAGACCTGTTCTCAATCTCCAGAGTCTCAACAGATACATCAGTCACATGAGATTCTCTATGGTTACCCTAGCTACCTCCTCCCAGCTTTGAATCACAATCACCGGTTTGCTGCCCTTGTTCTTCAAAACACCTATTTCCATGTGGCAGTTTTTCCCAAGCCATGTCTTTCCTTACCTGGATGATTGGTTAGTGAGGGGCAAGTCCACAGATAAACTCCTCAACCATGTCCAGTTCAGACTGCGTCTCTTCGATTGGCTGGGTCTGATCGAAAACAAAGCAAAATCAACTTCAGTACCAGCGCAAAAAATCAAGCGCATTTAGGGTTCTATGAATCTGGGGGCATTTCTGCTGAGCTGTGATTTCAGACACTTCATTGTCTGGGACTGTCCCTCCAGTCTCTCACTTCTATTAGGATTCATTTGTGTCTGAAGTTGCTAAGTGATATGGCCGCATGTATTTATGTAGTTCAGCATGTGAGGTTGCATCTTTGTCTCTTCAGACCTGGCTCAAGTTGGTATATCGCCAAAATGGTTGTTTGTTGGACTGCCTAGTGCGAATACTGCCACCCATCCTGCGGTGGAGAGATGGAATCAGTTTTTGTAAAGATGTTCCCTTCACCTGTCCTCTGCTGTTCATAACCATAATGACTGATGCCGCCACAAATGGGTTGGGGAGCACATCTGGGGACTTTGAAAATTCAGGGTCTGCGAACAGATCAGGAAGCCTCTCTTCATATGAAGGCCATAGAGCTTTGAGCCATTTACAATGTGTAAGGGACGTTTCTGTTGCACATCAAAGGCATAGTGGTTTGTATACTCACCACCACCGCCACAGTGTATTACGTGAACAAAAAGGGTGGAGCCCACTCCAACCAGTTTTGTCACAAAGCAGTAAAAAGTTTGGGCAATTTTGCATCAGTGAGAACATCACTCACATGGCCATTCACCTACTGGGGATGTGGAATTGCTTAGCCAATCACCTCAGCAGGGGCTTCTTTCAGCATCACAAATAGTCTCTGAAGAATAGTTTTGAGGTCCATTTTGAAAACTAGGGCATTTCAGCTATCGACCTGCTTGCAACGAAAGACAACAAGAAGGGTTGTCAATTTTGTTCCTGAACGGGCCTCAGTCCAGGCTCCTTCCACCTGAGTGGGGATTGGTGTTCATGTATGCCTTCCCCCGATCCCACTCATCCCACAGGTCATTCTCAAACTGAAGTTGGATCTTGCCAGACTGATTCTCATTGCACTAGCGTGGCCAAGACTGTGTTGTTTTTCCATTCTCCTCAGTGTGTCGGTTTGACTGCTCATCTCTCTGCCTCTTTATCCCGACTTACTGACCCAGCACCATAGTCAGATTTGGCATCCAGCGCCGAGCAACCTGCATCTCACAGCATGGATTCTTCATAGCTAAATTAAGAGGAGGAACGATGTTCGGAAGCTGTTTGACAAGTGTTACTTAATAATAGGAAAGCCTCTACTAAGGCTACTTATTTGACCAAGTGGCAGCAATTTTCAGTTTGGTCGCTAGCATGGGGAATTCAGCTCAGGCTGGCGTGCATTCAGGACTTTTTGTAGTACCTGTTTTGTAGTACCTGTTATAGTCTTCTGGTCTGTCGCTCAGCTCGTTGAGGGTTCTCTTATCAACGATCTCAGAGTTTCATCTGCCCGTCCAAGGGAGGTCAAGTTTCTCAAATTCCATGGTGGTGAAATTTCTAAGAGAAGTCGTTCGTCTCTACCCACCTGTAAAAGAGCCAGTTCCCTTGTGGGACCTTAATAGTGTCTTAGCTGCCCTTATGGGATCTCCAGTCAAGCCCCTGGCAACCTGTTCTCTGTCCCTCCTGTGCCAAAAGACAGCCTTCCTTGTAGCTGTCACATCTGCAAGGAGAGTAAGCAAGCTGCAGGCCTTAGTGACAGAGCCTCCACACACTCGGTTTGTCAGAGACTAAGTGACCCTATGGCCACATCCAAAATTTTTGTCTAAAGCGATTTCACGGTTTGCCCTTAACCTCCTGATTTAGTGACCGGTGTTCTCTCCTAACGTGCACCCCAACATGGATGAGCAGAGACCTCACAGATTGGATGTGAGACCGTGCTTGGCATTTTACCTAGAGAGGACTTAGCTTTTCGGGCCCCACCTCATCTTTTCATCTCCCTATGTGGATCCAGTGAAGGGTCAGGCGGTCTCTGTATAGACGATTTCCGGGTGGATAACTTCCTGCATTACAACTGCATGTGAAGTAGCTCACATGGTGCCTCTGCTGAGATTACAGGGTCATACAACGTTTTCCTCAGAGGTGTTTTGATATTGGACACCTGCAGGGCCACCGCCGAATCTTCTGTACATACTTTTACAAAGCACTGCGCAGTTACCACTGTGTCTAGGTCAGATGCAACCTCAGGAAAGCAGTCCCACAGTCCTTTAAGTAGATTCCAAGCTCCACCTCATGTAAGTACTGCTTGTGAGTCACCTGATTGGAATACACATCTGCAACCACTCGAAGAAAAAGCAGTTAATTACCCGCACTGTAACTGTTGTTCTTCAAGATGTGAGTGCAGATTTATATTTCTTGACCCACCCTCCATTCCCTCTGCATCGGGGTCTCTGCTCTTGGTGTCAAGGAACTAAGGGGGTTGGGATGGCACTGCTTTTGAGTAGACGGGAGGTGAAGGGCCACACGGCATGAGCACTACTCCTATTTGTACTACTAGGCAGAGTTCTCCACCGTTGGTGAGCTGGGCACACACACACCTGAGTGGAATGCATGTCTGCACTCACATCTCAAAGAACAACAGTTACAGTATAGGTAAGTAACTGTTTTTTCCTTGTCATTCACTACTTGTATCCTTAAAATAGATCTACCTTCAAACTTCACTTTTTGTGTGGTACTGAACAAATGGGAAGGGCCTTTCTCTAGGTTGCCGCATGTAGATACCAGTTATTCAGTTATTTAAATAAACACACGGGGTAACTGTGCATGTATGTGCATCAATGTGCGTGTTTTCAAAGTGTGTATATCCCAACGCATGTGGCCTTAATTACAAAGATTCTCAGAGAGGCATGTAGTTTCAGTCTGTACAGGGCACAAGCAGAAATGTCCCATGCAGGACAAGGATTCTGGTAAGGAGAATAGAAGGTGAGAAGCCATGTGAGGAGGCAGAAGGTCTGGAACAGAATTGTGTTCATCTGTGGGCAGCTTGCAAGGACTGCGGTGGCTCTCCTTATCGGGCAATAGTTAAACATTTTTTAAAATCTAAGGAAATTTTCAGAAAAAAATGTGACTAACCTGGAATATTTAAATGTGTCACCTCAACTAAAAAGAACCCACAGGAGAGCTTTGTAGCTCTCTCACAAAAACACATGTTAAAAAGCCTGGAAGTTAAGTTCAAGCTCTACTTTATCCCTCTCATCCCCTTGCCCCCACCCCACACACACAAAATGCATCCCAAAATTCTGAAAGTGGGCAAATTCTCGTTCAGGTTCACCAGACCACCTACTCTGCCCACATAGTACTGCCTCTTATCCATCAGTCAGACACATTTATTAACTTGGAGTAAAATTGTTTGATTTTTATCCTGGTGCTGTGGAGGTCAGAGTTAAGGGTGGGTTTTTTTCTTTTTTTTTCCCCATTTGTAGTAGAGGCAAGGCAGGGGGGTTGTATGATGGTAGTTTTCTCTGAAAATGGTCAGTTTTCTCTCTATAAGAGTGGTCTAAGATCAGTGATCTGGGTCAACTACTGTGATTGAAATACACATATCACAACAATGAAAATTAAAAACCAACTCAAGATGGCTCCATTTGGGGACTGCGAGTCGGGGGAGGTGAACAAGAGGGGTGATCGGGGAGAATTGATTAGGAATCAGCAAGCAGAACATCTACAGCATGGGCCCATTTCTTGCTGTCCTTTCTCCTTCCTTCCTCTTTTCCTTGTGCAGAATTCCTATGGAGCTCAGTATATTCACCTGAACCTACCGGTGTCGACTCTAGGGGTGGGCACACAGTGTCCATGTATGTGTCTAAGGTGTCAGTGGAAGCTTCAGGGCGTGGGAATGCAAACTGACATCACCTTTCCCCACTAGATGAGGTTTGTGACGCATGAATAAGATTGGCCAGAGGAAACACTCCCCATCCTACACCTGCTCAGCTGATAAACAGAGGACTTCAGCCTTCAGAACTGTCAATCCAGCTTCTTTCAGGGAGTTTGTAAAGCTCTATGTGTAATATCTATGTGTATAAACTGAAACTGTACAATTGGGAACCCTGGTGGGTTAATACTGCAATATAACACCCAAACTCTAGACACGTTTGGGCCTCTTTCTCCACCAGCTGGTACCGTGTGTCGTCATCTGCATGCTCCTTTTTGCACAGGTGTAAATTATACGAGGCGTTGGGCAGTGGAGGATCGGGCCCAAAGCATCATAAAATTGTTTCTCTGCATGTGGCTACGTTTTAAACTGTTGCATTAGGAATAAGGGAAGGAATCAGGAGCCATGCTGTGTTATATCATTTTCATGGACGAGGAGCCAATTTTGAGATCTTTTTTAACTTCAGTCTGACACAAAAGCTAGAATAGATAGTGTCCTGTGAACTCTGATAAGAATCAGCTGATACGTGTCTCACTCTCCATCTGCTTAAGTATGGACATGTGACACAACCAGTCACAATTCATTTACTGCCTCCTACTTCTGTGCTGCTGACAAATGGGGCTCAGTCTTTGAGACTGTTGTAATAAGAGTAAGAAAAGAGGAATTTAATCCCACTCCGGATGTTTAGTGGGTTTCGTTAGGGAGAGGAGGGAAGTTGCGTGTAATACCGATCTGGCATGCTTGCTCTTTGTTGGGCAGAACTTTGTGCTTGGGGGAGGGCGGACTCCTCTGAACTACAGCTTCTGCGAAGCCTCTGAAATATGATCTGTGAAGAGCCATAACCCCCTCACCGTTGCTGTCTCACTTGTGAATTAGAACAGCAGCCAAGAGAAGCTTTATTAATGCAACCATGTTATTTTATAGACATCTGATTCCTCTGAGGCCTCCGTGCAGATTAGGTTTGAGGGGGTGGTAGAGAATGTTAATGGCTAAACCCATCCACTTCAAACAACACCGGGTGAACCCCCCACTGTATTCCAACATTTTATCCTATTCTAGATCCACTGGGGTGTTAACCAGGCTACTGGTCCAGTGACCTTTTATTTTTTTGAGTCAGTTGTCTTCCATGTGACTGCAGCGGTATTGAAACACAAAGCAACCCTTCTGGTATTCACACTGGAAAATGTTTGCAAATGACACCGTGTCGGTGTATGCTTTCTTCCACCTACTGAAATAAATGATACCAGCAAACCTGCTTCACTCTCTCCTTAGACTCTCTCGTCTCCATGCATCTGCGTGTCCTTCCCCCCTCCCATGTCTGAAGGTACCACTGCCCTTCAGGGTACACATTGGGAATATATATTTTTTTCTTCATTATGTTCAAAAGCTACTGCTTTAGCAAAAACAGCTTTTGAGCCGTTGGAACATGAGAACAGCTGTAGCAGCAAGATGAGAAATGGTCCTAATATAGAGAGATTTTGGGGGCTGCATCGCTGAGTTGGAAATGCCATCCATAGACTATCCCCCTAGTGCTAAAACCCATAGAAATAGATTGGAATGACTTCCTGGAGTCTTTATTATTTTTAATGCCTTGCTGTTTTTGATCCAAAACAAGTTGGGAAAACACTGGTTGTTCCTGAACTTAGCAGCAAATACTCTTCTGTGAATTTGGTCTAACTCTGTGTACAGGGGAATGGATGAGCAGTGATAGGGAAGAGACTTGCGTCTGACGAAGTGGGCATTCACCCACGAAAGCTTATGCTCCAATACTTCTGTTAGTCTTAAAGGTGCCACAGGACCCTCTGTTGCTTTTTATAGATTCAGACTAACACGGCTACCCCTCTGATACAGGGAAGAGACTGGATCTCCATAATAGACAAGGGGAGTTGTTTAAACTGTCTTACGATCTCCCCAATGACTAATGCTCTCTTTTTTTTTTTTTTTTTTTTTTTTTCCAGCTCGGGGTTTGGATCACATTGCTGAGAACATACTGTCGTACCTGGATGCCAAATCGTTATGTGCTGCCGAGCTGGTGTGTAAGGAGTGGTACCGGGTGACATCTGATGGCATGCTGTGGAAGAAACTTATTGAGAGAATGGTCAGGACAGACTCGCTGTGGAGAGGGTTGGCAGAGAGGAGAGGATGGTGAGGGAACTGCAAATTCAGCTTCTTACCCACCTAGGACAGTGGATGGTGTGTGTGTGTGTAATGCTACCTTTGTAGTCAACCCCTGTTGTTTCTAGTTTGACATTTGTTTGCAGCAAAATTCAGTGATTGGAGAGGTTGGTCATTTTTGGTTCTGCCACCAGTTTTTGGCATGTTTTTCTATGCTCATCTCATAGGTGCTCCAGTATGTCAGTAATGAGGGAGAGATAAAAACTTCAAATCTGTACACCCGGCCTCTCATTCAGTTTCATATTAAGAAGCTGCATATGCCTAGGGAGGGCAATAAACTCATCAGCAGTTCAGAGCAGAAAAACATTTTTCGGATTAGGAGCTGGGGCGTGTGGTATGAATTAGTGTTTCCTCAGCAGACTTTCACTTTACGCGGTATCTGTGCAATTCTCAAACTGGAAGCCGAGGGTAGGTACCGTGGAGAGTAGGGGACTCTAGAAATGCAGATAGATTAGTTAATAATCAGCTGGAATAGCCTTCCGAGGGTCTCACTTGAGTTTGAAGCTGCTCTGTTAACACTTCATTAGAACTTTCCCTCTCTAGGGTAAGCCCTTTAATACATAATTTTCTTTTCCAAGGGTGTCCCCAGGATGTTAGCTGCAAAAAAGCTGGGTATGAATATTTCATAAACAAGATAAAAGTGACAGCTTAGGCATTTTAGTTGCTATTAAAAAGGAAAAAAGATACAAAGTTGCAAGCAAAAATTCTGTTGTTTTGAAGTTAATTTTGTTACACAGTTTGTCGCTGATTATAAAGACAAGTAAATCATGATTATGAACTGTCCTTTAAATACTATGCAAATCTGCTTCCAGGAGCATAGTGATTATCAGAAGTGTTCAGTACCCCTTTCTGTGATAGTATTAGCTGCAGACACAGGCGGAAATGTTAGAGCAACACCATGATTATCTCCAGTCCTATAGTTCATTCTATATTTAGAATTTTACATTGATGCCCATTGCTGATCATATGAGTATTTGAAGGTCAGCAGTACACCCCTCCTCCCCCATCATCATGCTGCACCCCCAGGATTGCACTGTCCCCTGTTTAAGTTGGTTGCAGGATGGAATTCCCCAAGCATGTAGTCCCAGGGAGAATACCCTCTGATAGGGAGGAGGAGGTTAACCCTAAGAACAGTTGGGTGGGGAAAAGAGGCAGGCAATATCTAATTTAACTTGGGGATCTGCCATAAAGCACTTCATAGCTTGGAATCAGTGCTTTGGGTGGCACAGGGAAGTGAATAGATGGACAGTTCAGAATGATAACAACTGTTCTCGTTCGCTTATAGCTCTTCACTTAGCTCAGTGCATGGACCACTTGATTTCATCACTTGCTTCCTGGTACCTTACAACAGGAGAGCCCAAACTCTGCAACCCAAAGGACCACACTGACAACTTTCCAGGAATGAGTGGGGTCACATGGATTGGCACAAGCATTTATAGAAAATTTACTATTAAAAAAAAAAAACTGAGCACTGTTTGTGTCTGTCTAGATAGTGACCAAAATACACTCGGTTTTCTGGTCATCAAAACCTGCAATTGATTGATTGAGTTCCTTTTACCCTACAGTAATATATATATAGAGAGAGAGAGAGAGAGCATGGTTACGTGTCCTTCAGGCTCTGTTTTTGGGGCACCCCGGCAGTGTCCCATTGTCCTCAGTTGGGGTGGGGACATGAAATAGTTGCTTTTATAAGAGAAACTCTTGTAAGAGAGCTCACCTGGGATGCGGTGAAAATTCCAAGCACTTCTTTAGCTAAACCACAATTGATTCTATTTGAAGGCCAACCCAGATGTAACCTAAATATTCCAGGGTCTGGCTCAAGCATTCTCCCCACCTCCAAGCCATGTACTCCCCAAGAAGTCTTCAAAACATTGCCCTTGTGATTAATCTTCACGCTCCTAAAAGCACTCCACGTGAGCAAATACTGCACCAACTGCTCTCTGCAATGATTAGGACCTGTACTCACAGTTGCCCGCATGCATGCATGTGCCTACTTGGTCATGTGCACACATCCTGGAGAGTGAGACTGGAAACACAAACCTTCATTCCAGTGCAGTTAATGGCTGATACTTCTTATAGTCTAAAAATCTGCAGACTCCTAAGTATGGAGCTGAAAACTGCTCTGCCCCAAAACATGTGTTTAAACTAATGTCTTAGGGAATTTAAATATATGCCGTTCCCCTTGTGTGTCTTTCAAATGCTTGTTTAGCACTATATTGTGTGTTGTCCTTGTAAACGAAAAGCTTCAGATCATTTTTGTAGCTTTTCTGATGCAGGTTTCATGCTACGTATAGCTGAGGCCCAAGCAGTCAAGGTGTACTGTAGTTTCAAGGTGTACTGTGAGGAAGGGACAGGCGAGAAAGGCACATGGAGATCTGGAACAATTAATCATGCTGTAATGGAGTAGTGGCGGGGAGGAGCAGAGAGCTGGCCCAGTGTAAACGCCATGCCTCTGATGCCAGGATTACACTCCGAGGCATTTGTGCCTATCTCCACTTTGCAAGGCATGTTGCCAGACAAAACAGCAGTTAGTACGCCCATGGTGGGGTTTACTAGCTTCCACACCGTGTTTGGTGACTTCTTAACTTCAGGATGAGGAATTAAAGTTCTTTACACAGCAGGAAGTGATTGCCGTTTACTGAATTTTTTTTGAAGCAAAAATCTAGCTTGGGATATGAGTATTCCAAATCTGTGTTGAAATGAGGAAGGAGCCACTAATGAAATGTTGCTTACCAGAATCTAGCAGCAGCCGTAAAATGTCCATGTGCCAAAGCAGATGTCACTCCTGCTAACACAGCTTTCCAGCCTTGGGCACGTAACATATTTTTGGGGGGCCTGCCTTCCTTAGTTTTCTCCCATTGCTGGCCTTCCTTGCAGCCCCCTCCTCTCCCCCCCGCCATTGGCAGTTGTGAAGGTTTGAGCCCCTTCTTTTAAAAGTGACACACATAATAGATACACAAGCCAAAGGACTTATGAACCACTATAACTCACAGACTGGGCAATAGTGGCTCATGCCTGTATGCATAACACATTTGCAATTCCCCAGGTGTCTGCGAATACCCGTTTTGAATTTGTCACGTATCCAAATACAACCCAGTCACGGTGCAGGTCAAACAGTGCTTACTGAGTCCACCATGCCTGAATGCTAATCAGTCCCCTGCCCCTACAGTCAGCAACGCATCCAGGAAAGTGCCTTAGAAACCTTTGCCCAACACTGCTGAAACATGGACTGTGTTGAATGGGAAATGTTTCTTGTGTTCCAGGGGACAGTATCTATTTAAAAATAAGCCACCTGATGGGAATGCCCCACCCAACTCCTTCTATAGAGCACTTTATCCAAAAATTATACAGGACATAGAGGTAAGAAACAAACATTTCATTTTGTGTGGTTTTTAACTTTCTGATTTGTTAAAATGTCAGCAAAACCCCTCACACTGGTTTTAATAAACGTTGCACATGGCATATACATGTTTTGGAGTTCCCACATGAAGATCATGAGGCTTAGCGACTCCCTTCCCTGAATGTAAATTGCGTGAGCTGTCAGACGTAGTTGAAGTAGCGGATTCTGGTGAATCTGCACAGCATACACGGTGTATAGCAGCAGCCGGACAGCATTCAGGCGTTTCATGGCTCTTTCAATGAAGAAATAGTGAGGCCTCGTGAGAGGTTGTGGTGAGGGGCCAGAGCTGAGCCAGGGAGACCCAGGCATTGCCGGAGAGGACAGTCCATGAAATTCAAAGAGAAGGGCATCGAACCTGTGGCACTGCTGCCCCATAAATGGTTCTGTGCAAGGTACCACCTCTTGTCTATGCTTGAACTCTTCATTACAGGAGAGGTGCTCAGCTGCTCTGATCACGGGGGCCATATAATCACCGGCTAGATCTAGGTGGATACCACCTTTCGCTCTTCGTTAGTCACTGAGCATCCTCCTGTTGAAGGCTCCACAGAGTCACAGAAGTTAGAGATGGGGAAAAACCTTTTAGGTCAGCTTGTGCATCCCCAACATGGCCCGTGCAACAACATTCACCACGCTATATTCTCCAGCACTTTGTCATTATAAATGACTCTAGCAATAGTGCCCCCACCGCCACTTCCCTTGGGAGACTACTGTATCATCTAATGGGCTTCCTTGTTGGGAAATGTAACAGGACTTTCTCTAATTTGCTTCTCTTTCTTCTCTGCTCCCCATCCCCAAGACAATAGAATCAAACTGGCGGTGTGGAAGGCACAGTTTACAGAGAATCCACTGCCGGAGTGAAACTAGCAAAGGGGTTTATTGTTTACAGTATGACGATCAGAAGATAGTAAGTGGCCTGCGAGACAACACTATCAAGGTGAGAACTCCCCGAGGTGGCCAAGCTAGGGTGTGTAAAGCAGGCTTCATGAACAATCTTGTGTCTGAATTTCAGTGTGGGAGGAAGCAGTTGGTAAGAGACTTTTTAGAAGGTGCCCTAGCCCAGCGTTTCGAAACAACTGGTCTGTGGATCAGTGCCAGTCCCTGAGATCTCCCCGACACAGTTTAGGAAGGCCGCAAGCTTGCCCCTGGTGTCAAAAAGGTTAAGAAACACTGGACTAGCCCAAGCGAGTTTTGCTTTGGTACACACAAGCTAGCCTTCCCCCAGCAAAGTGTATAAATCTGTCTCACCCGGCAAGAAATGCTCTGCTTCCTTATAGAATGGACTTTGCTAGCAGTATTATTGGTCCTCCCGTCATTACAGGCTACCCTGTTCCCTGATGAGAAGTGTAGAGCCTGTATTCATATTAAAACCAGAGATATTAAGAATGGTTTATATTGCACCAAAGCGCCTGTGGAATAACAGAGTGCATTCTGTGCTACTATGGAAGCTCGATCCGCAAACAGTATGTAATAAAAACCGAAACAGCCAACCCAGCAACATGCACCATTTATACAGTGATGAACATCTTACTTACCAGACTGTTTGTGACTGTTTGCCACCCTAGATCTGGGATAAGAATACGTTGGAATGCAAGCGAATTCTGACTGGACACACGGGTTCCGTCTTGTGCCTACAGTATGACGAGCGGGTGATCATTACTGGATCTTCTGATTCAACAGTCAGGTACGTACTTCTGAAACTGAGCTTTGTGCCCTCAGACGGTACTGAAAAGATTTTTTTTTTTAATTGTTCTCTGTTCAGCTTTTTTCACTGAGTAGTTCCAGTAAACTCCTTTCCAACGAGAAGCCCTACTTGTTTAAAAATCAATTTTCCACTCAAGTTTTGCTGCCTATCACAGGGAAATGGAAAATAAGCAAAGGCTGGCGATTTCCAAGCTGGGTTAAGGAGACTTTTGTGAATTTTTACTAAGAATTTGCACATTTCCCTGGGATAGAGATTTTTAAAGACCTTGGTTAGGTTTTCAAAGCCATGTAGGGGTTTTAGCCATGCCTCTTCCATTAGAATTAACACAAGCTACCTGGCTAGATCCCCTGTGTGTCTTTAATAAATTTCAACTACCTGGTTTTTTTACCACTCTATGACCTTGTTCTCTTCACTCATTTCCAAACCCATGCTGCAAGGCTGGACAGTTCACATTAGAATCTACTCTCCGGATGGGACGGTCACTAGGCATGGTTCAGGAGACTAGAGTGGGCAAAATTGTAATGATTTCACTTCACGAAATGAAAATATCTGGAAATACATGTTCAGCTGGTGAACTAGCAGGAGGGGGGGGGAGGGACATTTCTGCCTTAGCTGGGGAAGAGGGATAGAGCTTGGCCAGAAGAATAGGTCTCCCTGTGCTGGTGTGGGTAGGAGGTCCCCTCTTTCTGCCTAAGTATGAACTATGCAGCTCCAAGCAGCACTGTTGGAAGCAGGCCCAAAGCTACGGCGATTGCCTTTCTTGCACCATTTGCACTCATGCGCCTGTTCCCGTGGCTGCAGGCTCCTCTCTGTGGTTGCCTAAACTCATTTTGAAGCCACCAGTCATAAGCAGGTGACCCTAAAATTCAACCCCTGCATATTGCACACAGGTTTGTGGTGCTAGGAGTTCTGTTGGTTCCTGCCATTTGTACAAATTCACATCTCTTTTACCTGGACAT
Source organism: Malaclemys terrapin pileata (assembly GCF_027887155.1). Classification (NCBI taxonomy): domain Eukaryota; kingdom Metazoa; phylum Chordata; order Testudines; family Emydidae; genus Malaclemys; species Malaclemys terrapin. The sequence continues at coordinate 125,615,785 of NC_071511.1, forward strand.
TTAATCAGCACTTAGATTGGATGGGGCAGCATTATGTTTAACTCTGAGTAAAAAGAAAAGGCTGGTCTATGTGAAAGACTCTGTCGTTTCCCAGTCCATGGTGGGCAGATCAAACTGCAGACTAGGTACTTGCCTAGAATACTTCATTTCAATAAACAAACTAGGGAAATACAACCTAGATGGAGCTACTATAAGGTGGGTGCATAACTGGTTGGAAAACCGTTCCCAGAGTGTAGTTATCAGTGGTTCACAGTCATGCTGGAAGGGCGTAACAAGCAGGGTTGCAAGTGCTTTGGAGGATAGGATTAAAATTCAAAATGATCTGGACAAACTGGAGAAATGATCTGAAGTAAATAGGATGAAATTCAATAAGGACAAATGCAAAGTACTCCACTTAGGAAGGAACAATCCGTTGCACACATACAAAAAGGGAAATGACTGCCTAGGAAGGAGTACTGTGGAAAGGGATCTGGGGTCACAGTGGATCACAAGCTAAATATGAGTCAACAGTGTAACACTGTTGCAAAAAAAGCAAACATCATTCTGGGCTGTATTAGCAGGAATATTGTAAGCAAGACATAAGAAGTAATTCTTCCACTCTACTCCACGCTGATTAGGCCTCAACTGGAGTATTGTGTCCAGTTCTGGGCACCACATTTTAGAAAAGATGTGGACAAATTGGAGGAAGTCCAGAGAAGAGCAACAAAAATGATGAAAGGTCTAGAAAATATGACCTGTGAGGGAAGATTGAAAAAATTGGGTTTGTTTAGTCTGGAGAAGAGATGACCAAGAGGGGGCAGAACAGTTTTCAAGTATATAAAAGGTTGTTACAAGGAGGAGGGAGAAAAATTGTTCTTCTTAACCTCTGAGGATAGGGCAAGAAGCAATGGGCTTAAATTGGTTACTCAGAACTACTTACCAATCTCTCTATCTGTGCAGGGCTTTGGGACAGTGATTCTTGACCACTAGAACATGTGCTAGTAGGTGAACTTCAGGCTGCGTTCTTTAGATTCACTTGAGTGCTTGTGCATAGCTGCTATCCCCTACCATTTGGCTGTGTGCTTTATAACCTGTAATCAAGTGTGGGCTGTTTATGGATGGAAATAAAGGTGCATATATGCACACACACGCATGGTGCAGTACACCTGGCTCCCCAGGAGTGCAAGAGAAAGGCCTCCCCTGAAGAATATATCTACTGCCTAGCTCTTCCTGTCATTTTTCGTATGTCTGCTGGATGTAGTGATATTCTTATGTTGTTCTGCAATGTGAGGGTGTGATTGTCCCGGGAGGGTTTTGTAATGCTAATGCCTGGTTCTAACAGAGATGCTCAGATAACTCAGTGATGAGCACTGTAGACGTGCCTGTAAATAAATGCAGTGGGAAGGCATGTGGTTTCCATACCTTTGTGCAGAGATGGGAATGTTGTAAATTAAGCTTTCAGATTGAAAAGAACGGGCACAGAATGTGTAAACGTAAGACTCCAGCTGCGATGTGTGTTTTCACCAAATCGCATTTCCATTGAGGAGCAGTGACTCAAAGGAAGGTTGGAATGAGCTCATCCCCTCTTCCTTTCTTCCTGTTAAATTTTCCAAGCCAGCAATAACTCTTATCCTGGACTCATGCAGAGCAAATTTTGCCTTTGGTAAACACCAAGGTATTCCAACACAGCAGCTAGTGTACTTCACAGCATGACCACAGCGGTACAGGCAGCGCTTCAGACTACCCACCTGAATCCATATCCTGGGAGTTGGGGGAGTTTGTACTCAGGTGGCTAGCCCAAGCTGCTGCCTAGGCCATTGTGGCCTCACTCCTATTTTCAGCGTGCGAGCTCGAGCAGAGCTAGCGTGTCTGCCTGCCTGCACTAGGAAGCACCCTCCCAGAGCTGTGTGGACATATCCCAGATGGCAGGTGTAACGCTGCCTGCAGTGACTCGAGCATGGGTACCCACCTCCGGGCACCCTGTCAGGAAGCAGGGCACAAGCCCCAAATTGGCTGTGCGTTCTCTACTTAAATTTAACCAACTGAATATCAGAGCTGAACTCATCAGGCTCTAGAACAGCCAAACGTGGAGTCACAGACAGTCCTCTTGGGTGCGCTGATCCAACTCCCCACCCAGCTGCGCCGGCCTTTGCTTTACCCCAAGGATCACAGCAATATTCGGATTACTCCGTCCCAAAGGACCAGTCACTTACCGCAGGTCCGTCTCACCTTAGATCTCACTGACTACGCTGGCAGCCAATCCTACAATAAACTACCGACAGATTTATTAAGTAGGAAAAGGAAACGAGTTGTTTACAAGGTTAAAGCAGGTAAACATAGATGCATAACTGTGTTACAATCTTAAGTGTCAAAAAGTAATAGAAGCTTCTATAATCAGCAAGCTCTGTATGACCTTTAGGGTAACCCAGCACTTCACACTAGATCAGCACTTCACACTAGTTCATGTCTCTCTCCTGTCCGGTGATTCATGGCGTCACAGAGCCTCACAATACAACCACCCAAGTATTGCCTTACAATAAGGGATACAGATGGTATATGTGAGATTAATGCTGGCAGCCACTCACAAGCATTCAGTAAAGTCTAAATACGTTCTTACAATTCTAATACCTATTTGAAAAATACTGACGCACAGGTGAGCCAGACTGATGCCAGGTATATGTTTCTCAGTGTTCAGTGGAGACATTGGGACCTTCGCATGAGCTGGCACCTGCTCTGCCAGCGTTACAGCATTTTCAAATAAGCTTGCCCTGTGACAAGAGGGAGGCCTCCAGAGCCTACTAGGAGAGCTGTAGCTTTAAGGGGGGTTAATGGGAGGTGGCATGCACTCTACAAAACCCCTGGCTTTTAGGACTGAGAGGCTGCAGCCCAAGTTTCATGATGGGTTAGCGCACACAAAGCAGACTGGGCATTGTTACTGTAGCATATGAAGCAGCCATTTGTATTTCATAAACATGAGTGACATTTCTTCTCTCCTGCACATCCCTGCCGTGTTTAATTGCAAGCTTCGTTAAGGGAGGAGGGATTCAATTTCCGCAGCCTTTTGCTATTTGACAATACGGCCATTATGCAGCTGGAGTTTAGTGTAGCTGGGGTTCAGGGTATGACAGTGTTGCAGGAAACTGCTTGAAGGAATTTTGCCTTGAGGTAAAGACCTTCGCAAACAATGCACCAAAAGGAACTGTTGTTTTTTAAACTTTAATGTCCCTGACTCACGTCATAGAAGCTCTTTAAATTGAGCATGTACCTGATTCTTTTAACCACAAGTTCTCCTTTGTGTGTAATAGACTAGACCTATTAATGGTCAATTGACATAAAAACTCTATATTAATTTGTGCCTTGTCAACAAATTCCTGAAACGTCGTCGTGTTCCTTTGTGTCTGTTCAGGATAAATAATTTGCTGCTGTTAGAACCCGATCTAACCCAATAGTGTAATTTTTTTAATGATTCTTTTAGATTTGCTTACAAAGAAAAAGCATACTCTGGTCTTCTGCTACTATAGAAAATTGTGCCCCTTGTTGGCAGTCCCAGCAGAAAGGGCGAAGATTGAATGGGCCATTGGGGGTGAACTTGCCTCTAGCACTGGGTCTCTCCAGATCTGGGTAGACAGGCATAACTTTGGGGGTGGAGAGAGCTGCAGGCAGAGCTAACAGGGGACTTCAGTCTCCAGGGCTGTCAATCTGGTACCTTTCATCAGCACTACACAGTCACTTAATTACAAAACGTTTTGCTGGGTTGTTTTTATGGGGCTAATTGCATTGCAGGTTTTTTGGCTGCTGGACTCCTTTAATATTTTTGTAATCAGCTGGTTTATGTGCTATATCTTGTCATGAACTAACTATTCAGCAGATTCTAGGTTTAGTATGTGGTGTTGGCTTGTAATCGAACCAAAGACTTGATTTTTCTTTTCCTGCAGAAAAATGAAATGTAGTTTTTTTTTCACCCGCTTTCCCTTCCCTTGGTTTGAAATATTGTGTGAATTTCAGGGTGTGGGACGTAAATACCGGCGAGATGCTAAACACGCTGATTCACCACTGCGAAGCAGTACTGCACCTGCGCTTTAACAATGGCATGATGGTGACTTGTTCCAAAGACCGTTCCATTGCCGTCTGGGACATGGCTTCCCCGACGGACATTACCCTGCGAAGGGTCCTGGTAGGACACAGAGCTGCTGTCAACGTAGTGGACTTTGATGACAAGTACATTGTGTCAGCATCAGGTGATAGGACTATAAAGGTGAGAAATTTCAAAGGCTGTTTATTTACAGCACTTGTCAGTGTTGACCAAAAAGAATGACCAGATTCCTGAGAACATAAGAGTTGGTGATGTTCAAACTCAGAAAAAAGCCAATTCATACATAAACTGTAAATTCGTTTCAAAAGTGCTATGGTTTAATCTGGGGACAAGTCCTAATATAATACGATAAAAGCTCTATTAAGGAGTCGGTCTGTTAACTGTAGAAGGCTATAGCCATATATCACTGGTAAGGTAGTTTTCCCTACATCAGCAATCATGGCTTGAATTTGACTTGTGACCTCGAGGTTGTGATGACATTTTGAATATTCTGGACACACCCATTTCTCTTGCAGGTCCCTCCCCTCCGTTAGTTACCTCTTAATAATTGGGCCCTGTGTGTTTTCTCTCCCCATCTCAGGTCTGGAACACTAGTACCTGCGAGTTCGTGCGCACCTTAAATGGCCACAAACGAGGCATCGCGTGTCTGCAGTACAGAGATCGGCTAGTAGTGAGTGGCTCTTCAGATAACACTATCAGGTGAGAGGCAAGCTCTCATCGGGGAGCTCTGCACGCGGTGTTCTTGGTTCACGCAAGGCCGTTGTCTCCAGTTCACTTGGGACATGCCGAAGTTAAATAACCGAAATGGTCTGCGCCCATTTCTCCTGCAACTGGGCTGCCTTTGCTATCGAATGCTGTGAACTACTGAAGAGGGGTATCGAAAGCCATTTTTCTTGCTTTGCCTTGTAGCCTCCCTATCTTAAGAGTGCCATACTAATCAGCCAGTCAGACTGGTTAGACAGTTTTGGTGTGTGAAAGAGCTGGCAAGCACCACTTTGCATGATGTCCTTTTGTGATATTTTATTTGGCCTATGTGTCTAGTTAAAGGGTCAGACATGCAATAAGAAGCATTTAATCCTCTGCAGAAATCTCCTGGGCTCACACCAAACTCCCCTTGTGGTGCTTGGCATCTGGTATAGTTTGGAACAACGGAATGAGAGCATGAAGTTCAGTTTTCTCCCTCTTGCACTTTCCTGGCTGCCCTAATGGCAGGCTGAGATTTAATCCCTTTCATGCTGGGAGTCGGAATTTCTTGGTAAATCATGCAGCTGCGGCTAGAGGGATGTACCATTATCTCTTTAACTAGTGTTGTTCAGTACACTTGAGTCAACGTGAAACTGACCGTGGTAAGTGGTTGGATCATACAAATGGGTGGTCGGGCTGCCTCCCTTTTACTCTTCACCTGCTGGTTTAGAGGGGGACTTTGCCCTGCAGCTGAAACTTGGGAACGGACTATCTGAGCAGCAGCAATCTACTTTCCTTTTTTACCAGTCCTCTGTTGTCAGTGGTGAATACAGAGGCTTTTGTTTGTTGGGTGCTTTTCCCCACAACCAGCCATCTTTTCCTACTCTGAATCCCACAGGAAGCTGACACTCCTGTCTGTGACACCACAAGGTGATTGAACCAATTGTGCTGGGCCAAATTTTGCATGCTGTCTGCTTGATGGCATGACATAGTAGAAGGACCAGCCAGGTTGAGGGATCACTGACTCCTCCTTCCTTTTACCCAGTGAAATGGGGGGGGGGGGTGATTACATTGTGCTGTTTTTCTAAAACGCCCCTAAGGGCGGCAAAGATTGTGCACTTAGAATTTGAATAAATCAATTTTTGTACAGTACTTTGAAACTCAGAGCCAAAAGAAATGGGAGTAGGAAATAGTTAAATATCACAGCATTTAGAAAATCAACTAAAATACCACTTGTAATAACCAACAAAAATGTCAGTACAGTAATCAACCTAAAGAGGAATACAGTTACTCTTATTTTTACACGGAATACAATTCCTAGTTGATAGATAAATTGTGCTAGAATTTCATGAAAGTTGGCAGTGAATCTTAGCTGAACCCAAGTCCAGTGGCCCTCAAGGGATGGTGAAAGGTTTACCTGCTCACCAGCCTTCCACAAGCATTGCTTGAGGGTGGGTATCGGTGGGAAGGTGATAAGAGAGCAGCTTACTGAGTAATCTATGTGGATGACTTGATGTATGTTTGATTTTAATTTACTTGAGATACCAGATGTTGACCTTCAATTGGGTAAAACATGATGTGAAATTTGAAGTTTATAACTTCTGAAATTTGATGTCCTAGAGGTTGAAAACCTTTAGAATCCCTAAGAATTGTTTTTCAAAAGGGAGTGTGTTAAATGATTTCCCAGTTCTGTAAATATAGAGCATATAAAAGAGCTAGGAAATTAAAGTTTGTCTTCCTGAGAGAGAGACTCTATCTGAAAACGATTTGGGTGGGATTTCAGGTCAGCTCTTCAGCTGGTGCAAGTCAAACAGCGCCATTGACATCACCAGAGCTGCCCCGGTTTTTCAACTGAGGATCTAGCCCATCATGTTTCAAGGCATTTAAACCCAGTAACTCAATACAGGGAGTCACTGAGGCCAGGGTATTTCGTTGTTCCAACTAAACTATCAGTAGAGAAAAGAGAAGAAAGATCAAGTGGTGACTTGATCATGGTGTAGGAGTCCCTTCACAGGGAGAAACTAGTGGATATTAAAGGACTCTTTATTTAGTACTGAAAGGCATAACCAGAACCAATGGCGGGAAGTTCAAGCCTGACAAATTCCAATTAAAAATAAGGCACCAGTGTTTAACCGTGAGGGTGATTAAGCATTGGGACAAGCTTCCGAAGGAAGCTGTGGATTCTCCATCTCTTGATGGCTTGGATGCCTTTCTGGAATCTGCTTTAGTCAAAGACAAGTTATTAGCCTCAATAGAGGGGTAACTGGGTGAAATTCTCTGGCCTGTGTTATACAGGAGTTCAGGCTAGATGATCTACTGGCCTCTCTGGCCTTAAAACAGGAATCATTCCGCCAGCACCCCTATGCACTAAGGCTACACCTCTGCCTCTGTGTAAAACATCCCACCAAGCTGAGCTCTTCTCAAACTGCAGCTGTTTCCTCGGTGGAGAGAGGCGCTTTGTGGCAGTGATGCTGTGCATTCTCCACCAGAGCTGCAAGGTGATGGAACAGATTAGGAGCCAGTGCCAACTATTCAGAGTCGCTGGTTTGCCATGTGTCAAATCACTTGACCCACTAGAACCTGAACGTAACATAACGTAACAGGGTTTTCTTTGGAAAATATGCTCCCACTGAGCGGCAGGAAAAAAGTGGTGGGTTCTGGGGTGATGAATTCAAGATCTTCCACATTAGCACCATCAGAATCTTTATTTCCAAAGAACCCATTGGCCAATTATAGGCTGAGACCAAACATTCCATTGCAATAATAGATTTTCAGACCTTCTCTCCTCTTCTTCCTCATCTCTTCCAGGTTATGGGATATAGAGTGCGGGGCATGTTTACGAGTACTGGAAGGCCATGAGGAGTTGGTGAGATGCATACGCTTCGATAACAAGAGGATAGTCAGCGGGGCATATGATGGGTGAGATTGTTAATGAGGTTCAGACACCGAGCATGCCTCTTCTCACCCTCCCACCCCCATCAAAAAAATTAAACCCGTTGTTAGTTGTGCTGTTCTCACATTTATGGCCAATATAGGAGAAGTGCGTTACATTCCCTTTTCTGGAACGGGTCTTCTGTGGTGTGTGTTTTCCAGCAGTTTCACATGGCAGATCTCCTCATGCTTGAATCATTGACAACCAGATCAGCTAGTTCTCTGCCCAGGAATGTAGTAGATCAGAGCACTGAGTCCATAAGGTCTGTGTCTCGTGTTTAGCAGTGGCCAGACCTGAAGCTGCTTTTTCTATACCTCCCACAATTCTTGCTGTTTGTTTTTTGTTTGTTTTTTTAATATGAACTGGAAGGATCCTTGAAAGGTCATCGAGTCCAGTCCCTGCCTTCACAGCAGGACCAAGTACCGTCCCTGACAGATTTTTGCCCCAGATCCCTAAATGGCCCCCTCAAGGATTGAGCTCACAATCCTGGGTTTAGCAGGCCAGTGCTCAAACCACTGAGCTATCCCTGTGCGTGCATGTCTAGCTTGCTCCCTTCCCCTTCTGCCCTACATGTGGAGGTAAGTGGTTACCCTAGTGCTGGTCTGCCAACAGCAGCGTACACGATACAGGACCGCTTCATAAAGAGTGTTTCCTCTGGATCTGCAAGTCTTCCCATGGGCTGCCCCTCTGCATTTTGTGTGGCGCCTGAGTCATTAGCAGTAATGCCCTACCTGAGCTAGACTCTAACCAAAGGGTGGCAGGCATCTCCACTTATCCCCCCAACAGGCTCTTTCTCCACCCTGTCAGAACCTGGAGGAAATAGAGCAAGACCTTCCAGGGCGGAGCCAGCCTTCCAAAACAGAGACTTCCCCAGCAATAGTCAGGCGTACCAGTAATAGAGCAGGGAGAGACCCAACCAGGTCCCTTTGTTCCCCCAGAACTCCTGGCAAGAACTTCACAGCTCCTGGACACCAGCGGTGACAGCAAACTACTTTTACTATTCGAGCTCTGGACAGTATTTTTGCTCTGCCAGTTGGTTATTTGCACCAACTCCTCTACTCGTCTCTCTCTCTGAGCTTCCATGTTTCTCTCCGGCCACCCCTCCACCTCAGGATTCCTTGTGACCTCCTCTTTTGCATCTACTTATTGCCTTCTTTCTACGCCAGTTGGCCCCATAATGAACTAAATAACAGATAGATCAATAGAACTAAGACATGTGTCCATCGTCCCTGGTCACTTCACTTGTGTGGTAGATCCCTTCCCCCCGCCCCTTGTCTGGGTTTTGTCTCTTTAGGCTGTAAGCTCTTTGGGACAGAAACTGACTGTACCTGTGTGTGTTCAGCCTGGTGGGATCCTGGTGGGACAGGAGGCTCTGGGAACTACCTCGATATAAATAATGGAGTCGGTCCCCTGTCACTGGCAACCCACCTGGTGGGGTACAATTTCAAACTGCCAGACAGGCCTCAACTCCCATTGACTTGTAACAGGCGTCGCGTAACTGGAAGCACCTGCTGTGTGTGAGCTCAGCTGAACCAGGTCACTCAGAGCCAAGGGAAGGTGTTGGGGTGTGCGTGGGGAAGGGGGGATATATTTGGGGGAACATCTCAAGACCTGCCCCTGTATTGTAGTGTAGCCAGGTGGTTCTCACTGCTGCACAGCTGCTGCCGTTCACCACATAACTGAGTAGTATAGAGAAGTGAATGAGCAGACGCACAGCCAGTCAGAGAAGGCAACAAAGTACAACAGGCAGACTGAAAAGTGCCCAGTGAGTGTCTTGGTCTGGAAACTCCTGTCGATAATCTAGGGCAATGTGCTTAACCAAGCATTGCTGCTTGCGCTGTGAAAGGGACTCCAAAGAGCAGGGTCCTTTTCCAGCACTCTCCACTGCAGCTAGCCAGATTTCTGTGGCGGGGGAAGAGGCTTTCTTCACTCGGAGGTTGTATTTGCTCTGGTGGGCGGGCTTCCTGGTACATTGCTGGTGTCCAGGCTCCCTTGGGGAAGAGCTGACTTTCCCTTTCCAGGCTTGAAGAACTCTGAGCTACACTGGGGTCTTGTGCAGCTAATTTGGATAGCACGTCCCCTATGCCACAAAGTCAGCTTCCTTCTCCTGGGCAGGGGTCCCTCTACTAGTGTATAGAATCCCTAAGCCTGCAGACTGGTTTAAACTGGGGTGCGTGGGTTCCCCACACTTCATTCTCCCCCATCCTGTTGTTAGCACCCTTCATACTACGAGATAGTCACTACATGGTGCAGGGGATTGAACTCTAGGGGCGACCGTCTGGCTTAAGGACGAGGGAAATCTTCAGCCCAGCCCCGTTTGATTTTCTGTAATAAATCTGACATCACGATTTCGTGCAGTCTGATGCTAAAGACATTGGTGTCATCACCCCAGCTTGCTAGCTAAACCCCAAACCTCTAGCAAGCCGGATACCAGTGCAGTGGCATGCCTGGGCTGACGTGGAGACGTGCCTTTTCCTCCCCCACTGAATGTGTCCTGTTCTCTGAAATGCTTGCGCTCTCGTGGTTCTTGTGGAACCTGCCTGTGGCTGCCCATAGCAGTAGTTTGCACAGGTGGAGCAATCCTAGCCTGCCTGCCTACTTTCTAGGAGGAAGGGGCGCGCTTGTACCAGTAGAAGGAGGGGATGAATCCAGGCTGTGCAGAATTAGACACGCTTTTCTTCTTGTCCAACAAGAGGCTTTATATAATGTGTCACATTATCTGTGTATAAACCCAAATGCACTCACACAGCTGTGATCACTCCGTTTCATTGCTTTTGGCCCATTTGCCATTAAGGAGTAAGTGTCTACATTAACCTTCACCCGGGTTTCTACGTTAGTTACTGTCACCTGCTTTTTTATGTAATTCATTTGTATGGTAACCATATACTTCCCCCTGTAAGATCAGCAGGCTTTACCCAAGAGAGCATGTGAGAGCCAGGTGTCAAGAGCAGAAAGGTTTCTCTGTGGTTCCGGATGTATTATCTAAGCTGTTAACTTGAATTGCTGGTGAACCATTGACACTTTTCTCTGTAACAAAGCTTTGGTGCTTGTCCCCTCTTTCCTCTCCAGGAAAATTAAAGTGTGGGATCTTGTCGCTGCTCTGGACCCTCGCGCTCCAGCTGGGACCCTCTGTCTGCGAACCCTCGTGGTAAGAGCTTTTGGTTGGGGGGGGGGTCGAGGTGGGGGAGGACAGACTTTGTCAAGGCTGTATGACACCATGAAAGCTTGAGTTGTTGTAGACAAAGTTCAGCTGAAGCAGATGATGATAGGCCCCAAAGGGCAGGCTTGCAGATGTGTCTGAATATAAGGGATTATGGGATCTTTCACCCGCAAAGACTTTCAAACCAGAGCCTTGCAAAAAGGGCCATGGGACCTTTAACACAGCCAAGGAATGAGTTTTACAGCCTCTTCAGCAGCCCCTAACAATATGCCAGGGCATCAGCTCCGTGCCAGTCCCAAGGGAGAATGTTCCGCTCCTCGACACCCCTGTCACCACTTCAGATATTGGAAGTCAGTGGAGCTGTGATAGTTTGCACCAGCTGAGGGTCTGACCTCAAGGGGATGATACCCTCTGATGAGTCTGCATAATCTATGTGTTGCTGGGTGACCAGACTTTTCCTGGGCCTCTTTCTTCTCTCTGGCAGTTTTTTAATGTTGCCAGACGATTGTTGTGAAAAGGGGCAGTTAAAAGAAGGGCTTTCATCCCTTTTAAAAATTGATTTTAAGTTCCTCACTAAAATCTATTTAAACAGCGAGGAGTCCGATGACACCTTAAAGACTAACCGATTTATTTGGGCATACGCTTTTGTGGGTAATAAAGTCCGAGGGATTTTGAGCACATGTCCGCTGCAAACCATGGAGCGGCCCTATGCCTGTGAATGTACAGACCCAGAATCTGAGACTTCCGTACATTAACAGTGTTGATCCTGTTCCAATCTTAGACCCTGCTTGGGCACTGTCTGTTTCTGCTGCTAACTTGGGAGGCTTAATTTAACTAGTGCAATTCCATCTCCTTTTGCTGGCAGTGAAAAATACAGGTACCCTGAATAATTGCATTATAAATCAGAAATTGTGGGATTCAAACATTGTAGGAATCTGTGAATAATACCTAGAAGTCCCTGTTCGTAGGCGCGAGTGAGCTAAGGGGGGAAGACAGAGGGCATGGAGCGTTACTTTTAGTTTCTTTCATGCCTGTAACTGCAGAGCATCCTAGTATCCGCTTACTCATGCTCTTTTTCTTTCCCTCGGCCTCCAAAATGAAACCTCGCAATAAACGTTGCAAGCCTCCTGCCGTTTGTGTTCAATTTTCAAGCAGTAGGAGAAAAGTCTGCAGATAACAAATGCTCGCTGCATGCCAGTTCCTTTCATTTTCCACTCCTTTGGATGGAGCAGCAGCCGCATGAGCTTGACAGCAGCTTCCCAAGCTGAGAAATAAGCATGGCGCAGCTTTACATTTCAAGCTAAGGAGGCCAGGTTCTTTTGGCTTTAACTTACAATGTGAAGCCTGCATCACACCAGCTGCGCCTGGGATTTTAAAGAGCAAGTACAGTGATTAGTGCATAGGATCTTTGGGTAGAGGGATTTCATTTAGTAAACACTGATTGAAAAGTTCGTTTTCAAAGTGGCCTGTTGCATTCCCTGTCTCCTTCAGTCTCCTAGTGACACCTGCTCTTGTAGTGACTTTCCCCAACAGGAGCTCTATTCTATTGGGCACACAAAACACCCTTCCTATTTGAATACATGCAAAACCAGACTCTTGGAGTGTCTGTCTGTTTAATTAACTAGAATTTTAAAACTAAGGATGCTACTTGTAAGACAAACCTTATTTAAAATTAATTCAAAACAAAACAGAACTTGCTTTACCACAACTGTAAAATGGCCCTTTGCATTCAAAAAGGAGCTGCATTTCAGAGCCCTGCTCTGTCAAAACAGCAGCTTCCTGTGTGGTGGAAAACTGTTCTGTTGATGACTATATTTGAGAGAACTTTCATTTTTTGTGACTTACTCATCTTAAAACTAGCTGTCATGGTTAGAATCTCTTATGACATTCGGTTTTCTTTACACCGTGTCTGGCAGCGTGGAAGGCATGACAAGGAGCCACGTACTGATACGAGAGTCGGGAGGCGTTGCGCTGGTTTTGTCTGCACTCCCTTTGACCAGGGAAGCTGCCGCCCATGCCTGCACCAGGGAACACTGATAACAGCTAGCCAGCACACGTGGGAAAGTGTAGTGAGTTGTGCTTTACCATGTGCAGGATCTGGCGTAGATTGCCGTACTGTTTCCACTCCGCCGCCTATAAGAATACAAACTGTCTCTAAAGAAGGGCCTTTCTTGTGGCTACATTTAGAACTGCTCTGGAGGAATCATTACAATGTCATTTTGATTTTCTAATGGTCCCCTTTGTCTCTTCCAGTTCAAGCTGTTTCCTCCTTCAGCAGTAGCAATAGTGTCAAGCAGGAGACTCGGGATCAATTCATAGATAGAATCATAGAATATCAGGGTTAGAAGGGACCTCAGGAGGTATCTAGTCCAACCCCCCTGCTCAAAGCAGGACCAATTCCCAACTAAATCATCCCAACCAGGGCTTTGTCAAGCCGGGCCTTAAAAACCTCTAAGGGTGGAGATTCCACCACCTCCCTAGGTAACCCATTCCAGTGCTTCACCACCCTCCTAGTGAAATAGTGTTTCCTAATATCCAACCTAGACTTCCCCCACTGCAACTTAAGACCATTGCTCCTTGTTCTGTCATCTGCCACCACTGAGAACAGCCGAGCTCCATCCTCTTTGGAACCCCCCTTCAGGTAGTTGAAAGCAGCTATCAAATCCCCCCTCACTCTTCTCTTCTGCACACTAAATAAGCCCAGTTCCCTCAGCCTCTCTTCATAAGTCATGTGCCCCAGCCCCCTAATCATTTTCGTTGCCCTCCACTAGCCTCTCTCCAATTTGTCCACATCCTTTTTGTAGTGGGGGACCCAAAACTGGACACAGTACTCCAGGTGTGGCCTCACCAGTGCCGAATAGGGAATAATCACTTTCCTCAATCTGCTGGCAGTGCTCCTACTAATGCAGCCCAATATGCCATTAGCCGCCTTAGCAACAAGGGCACACTGTCGAATCATATCCAGCTTCTCATCCACTGTAATCCCCAGGTCCTTTTCTGCAGAACTGCTGCTTAGCCAGTCGGTCCCTAGTCTGTAGCGGTGCACGGGATTCTTTCATTCTGAGTGCAGAACTCTGCATTTGTCCTTGTTCAACCTCATCAGGTTTCTTTTGGCCCAATCCTCCAATTTGTCTAGGTCACTCTGGACCCTGTCCCTACCCTCCAGCATATCTCCCTTTCCCCCAGCTTAGTGTCATCTGTGAACTTGCTGAGGGGGCAATCCATCCCATCATCCAGATCATTAATGAAGATGTTGAACAAAAGCAGCCCCAGGACCGACTCCTGGGGCACTCCACTTGATACCGGCTGCCAACTAGACATCAAGTCGTTGATCACGACCCATTGAGCCCAACGATCTAGCCAGCTTTCTATCCACCTTATAGTCCATTCTTCCAATCCATACTTCTTTAACTTGCCGGCAAGAATACTGTGGGAGATCGTATCAAAAGCTTTGCTAAAGTCAAGATATATCACAGCCACTGCTTTCCCCATATCCACAGATCGTTATCTCCTCAGAGAAGGCAATCAATTGCCAAACTTTCCCCTGTTCCCCTATAATCCACTGTTGGTGGAAATGCTGTGGCGGCAGTGCCGAGCTGTATAGTAGGAGGTATGCTCTGTCAGCCACCCCTAGCCGCTCTGGAGAAGAGCTGTCCTGTGAGGAGAGCTCGGTCTAAGGGCATGGGGCTCGGGGAGCAATGCTTCCATGCAGATGTCTACTCTGGTGTGCGCTCCCTGCTGAAGGGCCAGGTTCCCAATATGGCAGACGTACTTTTACGCTACTTAGCTTGTTCCACAGAGACAATGGCACACAGTAGCCATATAGGGTTTACTGACCAAAAAACGAATCAATTATTAATGTTCGCCACGCATTCAAAGCAGCCAGGCAGTCTGTAAAGTAATCCCTGCTGTCTTTCTGACCCTCCCGGTTAGGAGCATTCTGGGAGAGTCTTTCGACTCCAGTTCGACGAATTCCAGATCATCAGCAGCTCGCACGATGACACAATCCTCATGTGGGACTTCCTGAATGACCCAGCTGCCCAAGCAGAATCGACCCGCTCCCCGTCCAGAACGTACACCTACATCTCCAGATAAATAACAGTACACTGTACCTCATGCGCGCACAGGTAAAAACGAGGCACAAGGGCATGTGGGCACTGGGGAGAAGAGGCAAACGTTGAGCTGGAATGATTCATTTGGATGGTCAGTATCTCCCATCTTGGATGGTGGTAGTTATCCTGCCAGGAGGCAGAGAATCTTTTGGTACCTTCGAGCAGGAGTTGTTGAAGAGTTCTTGCATGTGGCACCTCCAGTCTTTACACCCAATTCCCCTTTTGGCCCAGCTTCCCCAACAATTAAATCAGCAGTTGTTCCCACCCAGCCAGGAGGGGGAGGGGTTCTTCAGAGTGAATGGAGGAGCGGCTGCTTAACATGGGGGTGCAGGTGGTTTGACACTGGGCAGTTGTCACCAAGCTAGAAGGTTCTGCCAAATCATGGCAATTGCCCTTTCTCCTAGGTAGTGATGGCGCCGTTCTCCCAGTGTTGGGGAATGCAGGATAGTGGATTTGGCCAGTGGAGGAGGCGCAGACCAGCGAGTCCAGCCTGATTACATGGAAATTTGCTGATGTATAGTAGTATCTATTAATAGGGCCCAGCGCCCTAGCTGCATGAGTTGACGGCTGCTTAGACCAGGCCTTGCCTGTGTGTGTGTAGTGTTAACCCTCTAGCTTTTATCCCAGCAAGGAGAGTTACCACTTCTAGGCTCGTATGGGGGAACTTACTGCCTGACTAGATTAATCATCGAGCTGGATTTGATTTGGAGGGGTGTGGGGCTGCTTAGGATGGGCTTGGGTTGCACACTTGGTTAGCGTATCTGCCACCCTTGCGTTTGGGGCCCTGGGTGGCAGTTTGTTTCACTGGTGAGGGTGAGGCAGGGTCTCCGTAACCGTGCACGGTTACGCGGTTTGTGTCACAGCCTGTGCTGCACTCTCCCGGTTCAGTGTATAAATACACCTGGACTCTCCAGAGCTCTCAACCCAGCACCTTGCAATCACTCGAAAGACACGGGAAGTAAGAGAGGTTTTCCTTAAAATGATGAGTTTGGTGCACAAAAGGGTGGTTCTTGTTCCTTTTTTTTTTTTTCCAGAACTCGTTTAAGCTGCAGTATTTAAATTATCTGCCAATGCCGGGACAAAAGAACTATCCACGTAACCAATCCTTGCGGAAGAGAGAGGCTCTCGGATTCATTTCTGGAACAAAGTTGGCATGCGGTTGATCTCCGACAGGGTCTGCTCAGTGCAGCTGACTGCTGAAGTGCTGCTATATCAGAAGATGTCTTTGGTCTTTCATGAACGATTAACATTTTTAAACCACCCCTCTGTCTTTTCCCCTCTGCCTAGCCACTCCCCTCCCCACTTCCCTGTCTTTCCCTCTTGTCCCAGTCACAGATGTCCTATAAATATATTTAACGTGTTGCCAGAATTTGTTGCTTTGGTGTTAAACAGAAGAATCATTGCCACTGTGCATCCTGCTGAGAGTCCTTCCGGGTTGGGGGGAAGGGGCTGCTGCTTCGAATATTAAACAACATCATTGCCGGGCTTTTGTAAGACCATGCAACTGCTGACTCTGAAAAGCAACAAACACCGTGCTGGAGAGGAGGTGAGAGCCCCTGCTGCCTTTGGGCGTTGTGTCTGGAAACCGGGGCTCGTGGAGCTATTGGGCATCTGAAGCTGACAGTTTGGAGCCAAATCCACCTTTTTTTGCTTTCTTCTCTTGCTTGTCCCTCTAACCCTTTGGAGGCTGGATGTGTATTGCAATTTCCCTCCGCAGTCATTGGGCTGCCAGTCTGGGCAGTGCCAGTCAACAAAAGGTTAAACTGGCTTCTGCCAAAGTCCCAAGTCCAGTATTTCCTGGGGGTGGGAATCAGTTCCTGAAGGGTATGGGGCAGTATTTCACTATCAAAGACATTATCTGGACCCAGGGCAGGGTTCCGTTTCTCCTGCTATTGGCCCTGAAGACTGTATGGATTTTGTTAATGGTTTAAGATTTGTATTTCTGCTTAGATAGAAACATGAGGCTGGGGTGGGGAGAAGACTGTGGCACCCTCTTTCCTCGTCCCCCAGGAGATGTCACAGCCAGAGGATGGAAGAGGGAGCTGTAGAGGACCTTGTTGGCCCAGCTTTGGAGGACTTTTGTGGCTGACCACATCCCTAAATAAGAATATAAGAGCTGCTGTAGTGGGTCAGATGAGAGGTCCATCTAGCCCAATATCCTGTCTCCGACAGTGGCCAGCGTGGTGCACTGTGACCCAGGAGGGGATGGCTGGGTTGGGTCCTGTGGCTGATAGGACCGATACAGCCAGTTGACTGGGGCAGGCCACATGTGTTTTCTCATTGGTTTAACCGGTGGGATTGGCTGTCTTGGCCAGCTGGCTGTACCTCCAGGCCAGCTCTGCCGTATTTCTGGGGCTGGCGCCGCCGGTCCCCAGTGCGGGTGAGGGAGATGAGTCGTGTGACCTTTCTGAGCCCCAACCTTCTCTGCACCGCAGTTTAGGAACAGGACGATAATTAACCCGCGTACTGATCATCACCCTGAATCGTCACACACTAGCCGAGACCTTTGAGAACCACCATGGCTCAGAATGGAGAGCACCCACTGACAGGCAGGGCGTGAGGAGCGACTCTCCATGTCACAGCCAGTCAGCTAGACCGAAAGAGCCAGTGGGGGACCCCGCAGGCGCTGGCTTCCCCACTGCAGTGGGAACAGCCACCTGAGAGGCCTTGCTTTTGGGAGAGGAAGGGTTAAATAAAATAATCTCCAGTCATTCCAACCTCAGTTTAACGTCTGTCAAAATTTCTGGTACAAACTTTAGGCCCAGTTCACCCACTGCAGGTCTTGAATGACACCCATCGCCTTCACTGGGAGTTAGTCCCATCCTGCACTGGGAAACTAGAGCCCTTTATCTCCTCAATTCTAAGGTTGGAACTTGGCAGATGGGAGATTTGACTGGTACGTTCTCACCAGCCTTGCTCTGCTGGGGGTCACGATTGCGTCACTAACTAGCTTTGCCGTCCTTTTTCCACCAGTGACGTTTTGCAAGCGACTAGGTGACTCGAGGAGCTAGCAGATGGGAAGGCAGTGGCGACGTTGGAAGGTAGCTGGCAGAGCTCAGAGTACTCAGAACAGCTCCAAAGGAGCGTGAGAATCTGTGTGAAAAGAAACCCCCAGCTCCCATATGTCTTCAGGAGGGCCTAGGACCCAGAGCGACTCTAAAGAGCCTCTCTTAGTCAGAGCTGGTCATTGACACGCCTCCTACTTTCTATTTGTTTAAATTACTATTGTAAAAAGAGCAAAATAAACGAACTCCGTTCGGAGAACATTCGTGGCCTGACTCAGACTGGCAGAGGCAACGAAAGGCTGAGGCAAGACCGAAAGCATATCCTTAATACTAGGCTGAACTATCGCAGAGGTCCTTGGCTGCTGGGTGATCAGACATACTGGATCCCCAAAGCATGGGCGGAGACGGGTGGATCATATTTTTCACTCTGAATTGCTCCTGCTGAAGTGGAGTTCCAAGTCTCATCAGTAATGTTGTTTGAACACGGCTCCTTTTGGTGCGGTTGTTACAAAACTGCAGTGTGGCTGTGAGAGAGTGGACAGTTACATGGAGCTGGCTGCAGACGTAACAGCTTTTCTTCCCTCCGTTTGTCTTGTCACTTTTCGGCTACAGGCGGTGCTAGACGATCGTGACTCTTCGCCTTGGATGCGACGGAGGTTCTCACGGTTTTATCAGTGTCCTTGGGGGCGGTGCCTGCTAGTGTGGAGTTTGTTTTGCTAGTTGTGAGGACTTGGGGAGATCCAGCATGCTTCCTGGCCAAACATGGAGACAACACTGTTGCAAATCATCATTGGTTGTCCTAGCCCTGCTGTTCCATGCTGCTATTTTGAAACTTCTAAGCACTGCTGGGTTTTTAAGTGGTACCAGAGTTGTAATTCTGCTGTATAAATCTGTTTGTAAGGTACAGTGTGTGAGCAACTGTTGCAATAGTTTTATTTTATTTTTTTGGCGTGTGGTAGAGGGCTGTTTGACTCGTCAGGAGGGACTATGTCTGGGGACTTTAATACAGAATGGCTCAATGGAGAATCCTGCCCCAACCCTCAAGTTGTACAAAGTCCTACCCCAGCCTCCAAGTTCCTTCTGATGTCTAAGAAGGAAACTGATCTAAGAAACTCAAATCTGCCACCGCTCCCAGCCTTGGGGTCATCTGCTGTTCAGCGTAGGAGGAATAATGTGGCTATTAGACCTTCATGTCAAGGTGGCTTTCTACCTTGTCCACTAAGGAGCTGTGCGTGGAGATTTCAACATGAATTGACTGCGTAATCCCCAGCAGGGCTGGAGTAAATGCAGCATTTAAAAGGAAAAGAAAAATGAAATTCGTCTGGTGAAAGGAGCCAGAAGCAAGGACTAGTGGTGTGCATGGACTCAGATGTTGCACATCCCTTTGAAATGAGATACATCTGCTGCATCGAGACTGTCACTTCTCCCACGATAGTCTTGCCTTTTGGACCCGGGGACTGGAAACTGGAGGTGGGACGTAAGAGCAAGACAATCCATTACAGCGCTGACGCCGCCTGTTCGCAACTCCAGGGCAGCTAGAGGTCAGGAGGGAGCCTTGCTGCAAACACGCCCGTTTCTGATCCCAGGAGGAAAGCTGCTCACCTCAACATACGCAAACTGAAAACGGGCGTGAAGGAATTTGCAGCCCAGAGAACCTTTGCAGCTGTCCCTCTGCTTCGAGGGTTTCAGGTGGCGAGAGTTGAGGTCTGTGATCATTGTGAGCATCGAAATGCTGTAAACTTGTTTCTGAACTGGAAGAGGTTGTGGCCCGCCGTGCTTCCCCTTCCCATCCACCTGTTCCTGCATTGAAAGGATCCTTTATTCTGTATTTTAATCCTTGTACACTCAAAAGCTGGAGAGTAAGGTGCATATTTTTCCTCTTTCTCCTCCCCACACTGTCTGAACAGAACATTGGGCCTGATGCTGAGACTCTCGTCACCCCGAAGTCCGGTTAGGAGTTGTGGGTGTTCAGCACCTGTCAGGATTGGGCCTTGCACTCAAGTGTCCGTTGATGTCCTTCAGCTCCCCTTTAGGTCTGCTTTTGTGAAGCCGGGATTCCTGAACTGGTCCATGGAGCATTTGGTCGGATGATGCTAGCAGCCCCTCCTCCTCAGCAGCGGATAATGGGGAGGAGCCAGCCTGGATACTGCAGGGATATGGCTCATTTGCAAATGAGCTCTTGCCTGCAGGAGGGGACGGGACGGGACGGGACAGGAGGGGAGGCAGCCCGCCCAGGTGATTGGAAAGGGGAGGGGAGAGTGGCCCCTCTGCAAAGGTGGGGACTACACTGAACAAGAATCATGGCCCTGGTCTAGATTGTGCATTGCTCTCCAGTGTGCAGTTGGTTTAGAAGGAAGGAGATTCTTCTGTGTAGGAGAGGGTAAAAAAACCTTGTCAGAAACAACTGCTTCCTAGAATTGCCGGATTGATTGACTCCCCGTTTTTTCGGGGTCGGGAGGACAATCTGAAAGTCATTAGGAATACCAATGACTATACTTTACCGGGGGCCTCGTGCGGCATGCAGGATGTATTTATCTTGCTGAGTTTTGCTTTGTTGTTCCCCCCCACCCCACCACAAGCACCAAGATTTCCAGAGACGGTAACTTCAGGTGATTCCAGCTGCACCTCCAGAGCAGGGCCTGCATGTGAAATCTCTCCTGTGACTGCCTGCTGGTTTTCGTCCCTGTGGTCTGCAGTTGTCCTACCCTCACTGCGGAGGAGTGCTGCTTAGGGAGACTACAGGTCCCTGCATGCAGTGCTCCGTCTTGAGCCAAGCAGCCATCACTTGGGTTGAGATGGAGGATGGCCTGCTCTGACAGCTGCACCTCTGTGTTGAAGATACTGCCAGCTGCATTCCGGGGCTTTTTTCACATAAGGTTTGGCCTTTCGGCTGCTGCTGGCAGGTTCCCAACTCAGCCCTCGGTTGGTCAGAGGTTGGGCACCCTGTCGTAACATGTGGTACCTAATGTGGATCAGGAATCTACCCACTCGCTACCTGTTAAATCGTCCTCTAGGTGCCCTTCCAAACAGCCTGGTGGCCAGCTCTTCTGTCTGCCAGTCCCAGCAGCAACTTCCACGCAAATAGATTTCAGTCCCCATTAGCTCTTGCCCAGTTACAGTTCTGTTAAACACAGAAAATCCACCCAAGCGATGACATTATACCCACCTCACCCCCGGTGTAGACAGCATTATGTCGGTGGGAGGGCTTCTCCCCTTGCCCTAGCTAGGCGTAGAGTCCCTATGCTGGTGGGAGAAGCTCTCTGGGCCGCATAGTAACATCTTCACTAAGTGCTGCTCTGCTGCACCGCTGAGGTGTAGACAAGCCCCGTGTGTGTGTGTGTGTGTGTGTGTGCGTGCGCGCGCACACCTGCTGACAGGTGTAATTCTCAGCCTGAGGAGACATGCACACATTACAGCCGGGCCTGAGCGGAGTCCCACCAGGCCCCCTCGGGTCCGGTCCCGCACAGCTCGCCCGAGCCACCGCCGCTTTTACGTACAAACTCGAGCAGAGCCAACGTATCCGTCTGCCCAAGCTGGGAATTACAACTCCCAGCTGCTGCGTGGACGTAACCTTAGGGATGCATTGCCCACCACAGGCCCCTTACGATACTGCCCCTAACTACTGGTTACTTTTGAGCAGTGGACCACCCTGAGAAGTTTTCAAATTCCTTTTCAAGTGACTCCTATATGGTTATGGCCAGAAGAGTGACATGGTAAAACTTGATCCTCCTGACTCAACGTGACTGCTGCCTGCGTGTCTTTGAATCCTAGTTGCTGACTTCACTGGTAAAATGTGTTGATCCTGTTAGCACTGCAGAGCCGATTAAATTATTAGTAAAGTTCTACTTGCTGAACCATTAGTGCTGGAAGAGGGTGACCCACCTCTGATCGTCAGGACCCAAGTTGATGTCTGTGCTAGTGAGCTGGCTTGTAAAAAGGATTTTTCCTGCTGTGAAACTCATTGAGACGATCAATGTGGAACTCTTATGTTGTCACCTCTGAGTGTAACCCCACTTTCAGCTCCTTTCCTTGGTATTCTGACATGAGAAGCTGGGCTGCTCGTGCCATCCATAGTTACGTTGCAAAAGGCACTGGTAACCCACGAAATGTAATTGATCCAGTAACTTGTCATTACTTTTACAGCATAGCTTTTTAATCCCCCAGAGCACCCCATCATCCAGCGCATGCTGCATCACTTTTCAACTGCTCCAGTGGAGGTGGGTGTGGAAGTGGAAGGGGTAGAAAGAACATGGGCTCCAGAGTTTTCTGTTTGTTACTCGGCTATATTTGTTCTCTAGATTAAGTAACAAGTGCTTTGAATTTTGTGATTATGTTACAGTGACGTGTAGTTAATGTACTAATGTTCACTTGAACTAGGATCATGGTAACCGTGTGGGTTTTTTTATTATTTTAACTGTTCAGAAAATAAGTTAAATACAAGTGTGATATTAAGCTGTGAATCTGTTGTTTTATTTCTGGTGTGGAGGATGTAACCCTAAATACAAAAAGTCTCAATTCTTCTTTGAGTCTCTGTCCATGTGAGTCCCTCTTATGGTCTGCCTATGAACAAAGCATCTCAAACCACCGTTACTGTAAGGTAAGTAACTGTCCTTTCCCATGTTGCCCTGCAGTCAGGATAAATATGGCCTCTTATGTAGCACACAAAACTGGTGGTTAGCTAGTTACTTAGCAGCCATTGATGAATGAAGCTTAAAAGACTGCTCTGCCAGTCAGAAAACAGCATATTCGTAAAACCACAGCATACTTTTTAATTAACAAACTGCCCATTCCTGGGTGATGGCCCCTGGCTGGGCACACCAGTCCATCCTGTAAGTCAGAGAATGCAGCAGGTGTGTAAGAGCTGAAACCCATCTTACCGTTTAAAAGAGGGAACCAGATTGGGGACGACCGTAAAGAATTTGTGCTTTTCTAGATAATCTTGCAAGATCCTGGTTGGAAAAGCACAAATTTCTTTTATAAGCTAATCAGAATCCAGCTGTTCAATAACGAGTGAGTAATTGACATATCGCAGCACCAACATACGACACAGTGCTTAGGGTGCTGTTGTCATTATAACTGGCCTAAAATTTGACTTTCACACCCTCCCCCTGAAAATACCTTTCCTTTTTACATGTCCCTTTGATGGTGGCCTTGTAGCTCTTTGTTTTACTTAGCAGCCCCTTTTAAAACAAAGGCGTCACCGGTTTTAAGAACCCAGCTCTTGGGGTGGTGAGAAAAGAAACACACACTGCGCTCCTTGCTATCCATCTCCCTCCCGCCTCCATTCTTGGGAGCCAGCAGGGGATTTGAAAGTGCTAAGATTCCTGCTTTCTGAAGTGCTGGGAGCAGGAATCCTGTCGATTTCAATCCTCTTCTGTTTTGGGGACACAATTCCAAGTGGTTCTTTATTTGGGGGAGTGGGGGTTAGATATACACCATTTTAACCCTTCAAATCTTTCACTTACAATATCAGATTTGGAAGAGGAAACTACTGTCATCTGTTTAAACGACTTCCAATCACTTTGCGGGTTGGCAGTGTACCTGCCGCCCTGGCATGCAAAGAGTCAAACCTCTTCTAGTTACTACACAACCCCCTGCTTTCTTTCAAAGGTTCTGTTGGGGCCCAGCACATTTTTCCACTGATTGCCAGCCCTGCATCTTTCACATCTGTGTGCATACCTGCACCAGCCACCAAATATCAAGCCAGGCCAAATTGCAACAAGGACTCACTCTGCAACCACTCCTAGCAATTCTAGAGTTAAGATCCTATATCGCAAGCTGTGTTTTCATCCCCTCTTCTCATCTGTATCATTTTAATAAATCTTTTTGGTTTGAAAATGGGTAGACCGGAGTAGTTTTGTTCCGTCTTGGAGGAAAATTATCAAACTGGTTTTCATTTTTTTTTTTCTTTTTTTTTTTTAAGGCCAGCAGACCCCATTGTTGTTATCTGGTCTGACCACCTACATAACCCAGGGCAGAAAATTTCACCAGAAATTCCTGCATCAAGCCTGGAAACTTGTGCTAAATCATGTCTTCTAGAAAGAAAACCAATCTCAATTTTAAAGATTTCTAGTGATGTAGAGTCTACCAGAACCTGTGGTACGTTCCAGTGGTTAATGACCCTCGCTGCTAAAAATGTGTGTCTTATTTGCAGTTCAAAAGAAAAAGAATAAAGTAAACTTTACCCTGGCTTCAAATTAACATAATTTGATGTCCTTATTACTAAAACTGACTTCAAATTTACATGTTAATGGTCTCTGAAAACCAGCACGTGGGCTAGTTCTTGGGGGAGGGGAAATTGGCCAGATTCAGACCTGCTATATAAACAAGTGTAACTCTCACAAGAAAGTTTGTAATAAATAAATTGATCAGTGATGTGAATGGTGCTGTAATTTACATCCGTTTGAAGTGAGTTAGGAAAACAGCTGTTTGTTGAAAAAGCAGTGTGGGTCTAGGAACCCTGGGTTCTGTTCTCTGCTCTGCTTTGTAACCATGGGCTAGTCCCGCGTGCCCTCCCATGCCTCAGTTTCCCCTCTCACCCTTTGGCTGTCTTGTGTATTTAGCTTCTAAGTTCATACTATGGTTATGTGCAATGCCCAGAGCAAAGGGCCCCCGATCTTGGTTGGGGCTTCTAACCGCTACCATCACACAAATAATATATGCAACAATAAATACTTCAGTGGCAAAGTGGTGAGACTTGTGTTGACTTGGCTGTCAGGGTTGTGAAATTACAACCCTGGGTAAAGGATTTAAGTAGCGCAAGGCCTGGAGGTGTGTCCACGGGAAATGTCAGTGAGGTTGGTGGGGTAATGCCTTCAACTCGCTCCTTAGCAGGAGGAAAGAATCGGCCCAGCAGATAACTACAAAAGGTCAGATGAACACAAGTGGCTTCCAGGGCTCTTGTGACAAATTCATTTTCTGCCACATAGGGCCAGTCGGATACGGATCTCTGCAATTCTGCGCCGGCGTCCTAAACAAGTGGTTCCAAACGCGCTGGTTCCACTGGGGAAGAGAACGCACGTCTCTTTTTCCCCACTGAGGAGGATTCAGCACGAAAGGCCGAGCATGATTCTGGCTGTCCCTGCGTGGGCTCTGAGGTGTGACTCTTAGTTCTGCTAGTCCTGTCCAAGGGCAAGCCCTGGGTTTTTTCCTCCTGAGCCTGGATTTCTCACCTCGGCAGTAAGGTGAGGGCCTTCAGCCAGCCCCGAACACTTGTCATCTGACAGCCTGGGCTCTGGGTTGCTGAAAGGGGAGGAATCTGTGTATTTCTCCATGGCGGTCACCTCCAGGCTTGTGGAATTCTAGCCCTCTTCCCCTGGAGCCACATGTGACTCTTGCTGTGAGGCAGGGCCGAGCCTACGGCCCAGCATGGTCCTGGGCTGCGGGAGGTGCTGGGTTTGCGATGGAATGGAAAAGCAAGGTCCCGCCTGCGCAGTCAGCACGGTTTTCATAGCCCTTTTTGCAAAACCATCCGATTGCAGCTTAGGTACCTGCGGCAGAATCCCATCGCCGTCTCGGTTGGGTACGGGGTTCCCCATTGCTTCCCTAACCGGTTGTGCAGTGTTTGGGTCCACTGTTGAACCAGGTTCCTTATTCCACCCTAGAGGTCTCTACACTGAAGTTTTGGATGAAACAATCCCTATGTAGAGAGAACTTAAGTGCTTCAGGGTCCTTCTGGATGGATGGAAGATGCAGAGGAGTTTCGTGGGAATGCTGCCTTTATGGGTTACCAGACAGTAATAACTGCAAAACATCGCCAGGAGCCGATTCCTGGGGAAGTGTTTTTCTAATACAAAGACTCAAACAGCATCTCTTGCTTCCAGAACCACAAATCCAAGTGTTCCTGGCCACCCTGTCACACCAGCAACACTGCATGGCCTAGGAGAGTCCCTGAGTTGGTGGAAGGGTTAGATGGTTTGAAGAAAATAGCCCTCTGCTTGTGTAACTTTTCTCTGCACATCAAAGTAACCAACTAGCAGGCTGCTCCCCTCCCCTCTGTGCTTGGCAAGAGCAGCTGTGGGGCTTTGGAGCACCAACCGCGTGTCTGCAATCATGAGGCTCCCTGACAAATCAGTGAAGGACACGCTCCAGGGACGGTGTAATCTAATATGCAACTGGCGTTCCAAGCATGCGAGCAGGGATTGTGTTGAAACAAATACCGGCGGCAGATGAGTGTTTTTCTGCCCCTACAATACCTGACTCCCTGTAAGGAGAATGGAAACGCTTTGACTTCTTAGCAATCCAGAGAATTTAAGGCCGTTCTAGGAGAACAGCCAATAAACGTTTGGTACTTTAAAAGGGCCAGTTTCACAAGGTTGGGAACAATTACCAGTCTGGCTTGGAAGAAGAATGTAATCAGAAAAATGGGAATGATAATTTGGAATTGCTTAAGAACACTTCGCTAGTTGCCCAAAAAGCCATAATCCAGGAGGAAAGTTGTACTGGTTTAAAAAACTTACCTGGTTTTAGAGGGAAGTGAAGGCAGCTATAAAAAGAAAAAGAAATTATGTATAACAAATGGAAGAAAGGGGAAGTTGATAGTAATGAACATAAAACAGAAGCTAGGAACTGTAGAAAATTGATAAGGGAAGCAAAAGAACACAAGGAGAAGTCTATGGCCAGCAGAGTTAAGGACAATGAGAAGTTTTTAAAGTATATTATGAACAAAAGGTATCCTAACCATGGTGCTGGTCCATTACTAGATGAAAATGGTAGGATTATCAATAATAATGCAGAAAAGGCAGAAGTGTTCAATAAATATTTGTTCAGTGTTTGGGGGGGAACAAAAAATGTAGTCATTGTATGATAACGTTCTTCACATTCTACTGATCTCTCAGGAGGATGTTAAACAACAGTATTAAAATTAGACATTTTAAAATCTGTGTGTCCAGATAACTTGCATCCAAGGGTTTTAGAAGAGCTGGCGCAGGAGCTCTCTGGACCATTAATGTTGATTTTCAATAAGTCTTGGAACACCAGGGAAATTCCAGAAAACTGGAAGAAAGCTAATGTTCTGTGAATATTTTAAAAGGGTAAACAGGATGATCTGCGTAATTACAGGTCTGTCAGTCTGACATTGATCCTGGGCAAGATAGTGGAGCAGGACTCTATTAATAAAGAATAAAGGAAGATAATAAAATTATGCCAATCAACATGGGCTTATAGAGACTAGATCCTGTGAAACTAACCCGATAACTTTTTTTTTTTATGAGATTAGAAATTTGGTTGATAAAGGTGATCATGTTGATGTAATACACTCACCCTTCTGTAAGGCATTTGACTTGGTACCACACAACATGTTGATTAAAAAATAGAAAGATATACAATTAACATAGCACACATTAAATAGATTAATTGTAAACGGGTATATTTCTAGTAGGGTCCCGCACGGATCGGTTCTTAGCCCTATGCTATTTAACATTTTTATTAATGACCTAGAAGAAAACAAAAATCTATCAATGACAAAATTTGCATATCACACAAAAATTGGGGGAGGGGTAAATAGTGGAGTGGACAGGTCACTGATCCATCGATCTGGATCGCTTAGTAAACTACGTGCAAACAAGCAATGTGTGCTTTAATATGGTTAAGTGTAAATGTATGCATCTAGGACCAAAGAATGTCGGCCATACATACAGGATGGGGGAAGCAGTGACTCTGAAAGATGTGGGGGTCATGGTGGATAATCAGCGGAACATGAGCTTCCCCGTGCAACACTGTGGCCAAAGGGCACTTGGATGGAGAAACGTGGATCTCAAGTAGGAGCAGAGAGGCGATTTTATCTCTGCATTTGATGTTGGTGCAACTGCGGCCGGAATCCGGGTTCAGGTCTGATAGTCACCGTTAAAGAGGGATGTTGATAAATTGGAGAGGGGTCAGAGAAGAGCCCCGGGAATGATTTATGCCTCACAATGAGACTTGAGCTCAATGTATTTAGCTTAGCACAGGGAAGGTGAAGGGGTGACTATTTCAGTCTGTGAGTACCTGCCTGGGAACAAATATTTAATACTGGCCTCTTCGGTCTAGCAGAGAAAGGTCTCACATGATCCAAGGCTGGAAGTTGAAGCCAGACAAATTCAGACTGGAAATAAGGCCTAGAATTGTAATTCTCCACTGGAACAACTTCCCAAGGGTCGTGGTGGATTCTCCATCACTGGCAGTTTTTAAAGCCAGCTGGGATGTTTTTTTCTCAAAGCGCTGCGGTAGGGAGTAGGTGGGGGCAGGTCTCTGGCCTGTGTCCTACAGGAAGTCAGACGAGATGATCGCAATGGGTCCTTCTGACCTCCGAATCTCTGAATAAAAGGTGGAAATTGCATTCCCTTCCCAAACAGCAGGCTAGCGGGGTCTGTAACACCCCTCAATAGGGTTTGAACCTGAGACCTTTGGAGCCATACCACAGACCCAGCTACTTCTTGAGCTAAAGGGGTAGCTCCGTTAGCTGGTGGCACTAGTAGGCTGTGATTCTCTAGTGGACCAGCTCAACACACGCTAGGCTTCCTCATGCTCTTACAGAAGCACAGTTTTAAGGCCGGGCTTGACAAAGCCCTGGCTGGGATGATTTAGTTGGGAATTGGTCCTGCTTTGAGCAGGGGGTTGGACTAGATACCTCCTGAGGTCCTTTCCAACCCTGAGATTCTATGATCTCACCCACCTTTATCTGTTCTGTGGGACCTCAAGTAAACAATGTCCATCTCAGTCCACCAGCTCCCCTGTGGCTGGGCCATGCGGAGGTGCGCCATGCTGGCGAGGCAGGAAATAACGTCAGCTCTCTCAGCTGACAAAGAAGTTGGCTGGTTGTGGCGCTTGTCTCGGATGGGCTGGGTAAGGGACACAGAGCTGGGAGGTGCTGAGCAAAGGTCGGGGGTGAAAAGGACTCACCTGTGCAGGTAAGTGGCACTCCTCAGGGCCAGGAAATGGAGATGAGGGGAGGGTGCTGGGGGACAGCCAGTTACTGCTGTTCCAAACCATTGCAGGATGCTGTTAACAGCCATCTCGTCCCACCCTAGAGGTGGCTGCATTCAGCTGAAGGACAAGTTTCCTGGATAGTTTGCACAGGGGGCTTGGGAGCCTTCCAGGTGCACGGTGCTGTGAGAAGGGGGAATAACATCCGCCGTGCGCGCAATATATTGCGGGGAGCGCAGCGGAGTTCTCGCTGGAGCCCAGCATTTCTGAGGCAAGCCACAGGCCCTAGATAGTCCATGCAGCTGATGTGGTCCAAGACTCCCTGTGTCATTCTCAGGGCGTCCTGCCCTGCCTTGCAAAGAACAATCCAAGGCCTCCTACTTGCGTTCAGCGCGGTGCGGCCGCTGCTTGGGTCTCTACTCAGAAAGGGGGCAGCTTTGGCAAACTCCAGGCTGCTCGGACGTGTCCTGCGTTAGCTCTGCTTGCAGATCAGAGGCATCCGTTGCTCAGCACGTGCTTCACAGCGGAAGGCAGAAGACCCTTTCTCTTCCCAAAGGGCCTAGGTTTCCCAGGGGAGAAATTGACCGAGTGGGGTCTCCAAGCCCCAGCCCACACTTCTCAGCGTGTTTGAACCTGCCAAACACCACCTCTCCGCTAAGGTCCGGGTGTCCTCCGTCGGGGCCTGTGCCCCATCCTAGCAGGGCGCTGGACTCGGTCTCTACTGCGTCTCTTCCCCCCAATGCCACTGATCTTCGCAGGAAGCCCTCCTGACAGCCGGGGCGCCTGTGCCGGCCCTTTCCATTTCTTGGCGGCTGTTTCAGCTCTTCCTCGGGTTCATGGTCTGGCCATGCCAGTCTCGGAGGGGCAGCCCGGGCTGGGAGCCGGGACCTGGGTTCTGTTCCCAGCTGTGCTGATCGGGTCCGTGTCCGTGGGCTGCTCCCTCTGCTTCCGCACCCACTCGCGCCCCGTGTCTCTCCTGCTGGCTGGGCAGCGCTCACGCCGCAGCCCCTGAGCTCCGCTGGGGCCCCTATAATACAAACCTATTACACGATTGACAGGGCCCAGCGGGCCGGGGAAGCGGGACTGGGTTCAGACCCAGCCGCGGCCTGGGCCCGGGCAGTGCCCCACATAGTCACGGGGCCTGGAAAACGCCACAGCCCGGGGTGTGAAACTGGCGCACGGGGAGGGGAGAGGGATTCCAGCGGAACAGGCAGGCTGAGGACACGGCCCCCTCCGAGGCAAGGCGGAGAAGCTGGTGCCACCGAGCAGCCCCGCTCTGCGGTCTCTGTGGCTTTGCCCTGCTTTCTTCTGCGGTGCCCCCTTCCCGGGCCGCGGCGGGGACCGGCTCAGGGGGGATGTGCTTTTGCCCGGAGCCCGGCTGAGCCACCTGTAAATTACCCAGACGAGCCGCCGCCCCGCAGGAAACGGCAGGCGCTTGCCACGGGGGCTCGTCAGCCTCGAGCCGGGCGCTGGTGTCGGAGGGTCAGGGCGCAGGAGGGTCCCCAATTATCCACGCTCCCTTATGGCCCCGAATTGTCACCCCGGGCCCTTCCGCGCTCCGCGTCCCGCACCTGAACATCTGCTCCTCCCGGCTCCTGCTGGGCCCTGACACTGATAACCCACTTTCCGCCTCGGCGAGCTGGCAAGCGGCTGCCTGGCCCGGCCCGGCGGCCCGCTCCTCTCCGGTGCGGTCTGCAGGTGCTGCCTGGCGGGGATGATCTGGGTGTCCTTTCTGGCCCTCGGCCCCTGCCCCGCCAGGGACCCCCCACCTGGCCGGTGTATCAGCAGTTCAGAGACGAGCGAGGAGCACGGAGGAGTGGCTCTGCGGTGATGCAGCCCCCGGGTCCGGTAACCGGTTCTCCTCCGTGTCCGCCTGGCCCGAGTGGAAACACTCCCCCCTCCCGCGGGCACCCGGGGAGCCCACGCCACACGTAACACTGTCAGGACACGAGCCCTTCTCCGGGCCTGAGCCCAGAGTCAGCGGCCGTGCAGAGAAAACCGGGGGGGCCCGTTCTCCTCCACCTGCTGCCCCACAACAACAGCGGGAGACCGCTGGAAAGACAAGCCCTCCGCAGTGAGGAACCCCCGGAGCTGGTTGGCTTTGCCCCCGAAATCTGGCCCCCGTGCGCGGGTGCTGCAGGGCCCCGAGCGCCGGCGAGTTCTCCACGGGCCCAGGGTGGCTGGTGCTCACTCAATGAGCCGGTCAGTGATTCGGTTTCTCCTCGTTCTTCAGCGTGGGGCCCCCGGCCTGATTCACGCTGCGCTACTCACACCCCGCTCTGTAGACAGTATCCCTGCCCCTGCTTTCCCGTGGGGCTCCTCGGCACCGGACCGGAGGGCCCCTTGGACGATGTATTTTCGTGAGATTTTGTGTGATGTTTTTAAAAAAGCAGACAGAGAAAACAGCAAGTCCGCCCTGAGATGCCGCGTTCCCTGCTCCAGGGGTCGGCCGCAGCATGGGGACCCTTAGATCGACCGCTGCCGCTTGGGCGAACGGAGTGACTGACAGACAGCAGTAGGGAGTTGTCATCCTCGGTGTGGAGCTGCGCCCGAGGGGGATGGGACGTGGATATTTGCTGCCAGGCGAGGAAGGGTGCGACTCAGGAACTCCGTTCCAGGACTCCTGCCCGTTCCCCCCCAGGCCTGACGCTTCTGCCCTGTCCTGTCTCTGCCCCATACCTGGCTCCTTGTCCCAGTCTCCTGGCCTGCCCAGTCCCGATCTCCACTTCTCAGGCCTTAGGGTGACCAGATGTCCCGATTTTAGGGTCTTTTTCTTATATAGGCTCCTATTACCCCCCACTCCCGTCCCTATTTTTCACATTTGCTGTCTGGTCGCCCTATCAGGCTTCTCTCTCCTTGCAGCCCCCCACCCCCGGCTCTCTCTCCAAGTCCTGCTCTCCCCCTGCTCGCCCCGGGCTCTCTCCCTCCCGCCACTCCCACTTTTCCCCCATAACCCTCCCCCCACTGCTTCCTAGTCCCGGTCTCCTTGTCCAGCCCGTCCCAGTCTCCTCCCCTTCTCAATATTTCCTTCCCCCCTTCCCAGCCAGCTGGCCTCCAATCCCTTTGTCCTCCCAGTCGCAGCCAGCCCCACAGCGGGGGGGGGGGGGGGGGGGAGGGAGCTAAATTCCAGCTCCTTCTGCCTCGCTAACATCTTCCAGCACTTTTATATGGCACCAATACTTGTCTTCACGTCCCGTTCGCTGGCTGCTGGGCCGCGCGGCCCAGGGAGGCGAGCGCTGGGACACCGTCGCTTCACCCAGGGGGGCTGTCCCATAGCCGAGCGCATCGGCCCATCCCTTTCCCTTGCCTAATTTCACCCCATTCCTCCCAACCCTGCCCCCTTCTCTCTGCTAATAACCCCACCGCCGGTATTCGCACCCCTCAGCTCTTCGCATCACCCGTCGCTCAAACCGTCTTGGATTCGATTCACGCCCTCCGCCTCTGCCCCAGGCCACTGCCTCCGGGCCCAGATCCTGCTCGCTGCTCCGCTCCGAGCTCCGGTCAGTTTGTCGGTCCCTGGCAGGGAGGGGCCCAGAATGCAACGCCCCGTTTCCCAGCGGAGCTGGGCAGAGAGAGGCGGTTTCTGGTGCCTTGCGGAGCCGCTGGCCCCGAGCAGCGGGATCGTGACCTGACCGGCCGTGTCCTGTTCGCACGTTCCTCCTGCCCGGTGCTCTAAGCCGTCCGGGGCCGGGGAAGAGGGTGGCTAATCGGGTCTTTGTCCTGCTGTGCTCGGTAACGAAGCATTACCCAGAGTCCAGCTTCCAGCCTGCAGCTCCGCGCTGTGTATTCCTCACCCCTCCCTAAGGGCACGGCCTGAGTCCTGCTCTCTCTGGGCCCTGCCCTGTCCAGGAGAGAAGGGGTTAATTAGATTTCGCACCTAGGTTGGCTCCTTCAGCTGAGGAGCTCAAAACCCTT
Source organism: Malaclemys terrapin pileata (assembly GCF_027887155.1). Lineage (NCBI taxonomy): Eukaryota > Metazoa > Chordata > Testudines > Emydidae > Malaclemys > Malaclemys terrapin. Next base: position 125,648,567 of record NC_071511.1, read on the forward strand.
GGCCAGGATTACTGAGGGCCTGGTGCAGGAGGAGCGGGGACTGTCCCCATTTAACAGATGGGGAAACTGAGGATAACATGGTGAACTGGTGTTCGTGCACATCAGAGCTGGCCCCCTGTCCTCAGGAGGGGCCGCCAGGGCGTATGAGCAGAGCGTAGTGCAGGGCTCGGGGTCGGTCGCTGCAGCTCTGGAGCGAGAAGACGAGAAAAGCCAGGCCTGGGCGCTGCAGGACTGGGCGTGGAACCCAGGCGTCCGGCCTCCCCGTCCGCTGGCTTTAGGCAATAATCCTGCTGATGGCCAGCTGGGCTCAGGAACGACCCCGCACTGCCCAGCGAGAATTGGATAGGGCCTGAACCCTTCAATCCTGACCCCCTGACCCCCGTCCCCTCTCTGCCGGTGCCCCTCAATCCCAGCCCGCTGCCCCCCGTCCCCTCTCTGCCGGTGCCCCTCAATCCCAGCCCGCTGCCCCCCGTCCCCTCTCTGCCGGTGCCCCTCAATCCCAGCCCGCTGCCCCCCGTCCCCTCTCTGCCGGTGCCCCTCAAGCCCGACCCGCAGCCCCCTGACCCCTGCCTGGGCCCTGCAGGGTTTTTGCCCTCTCACTCCCAGGGAGCGCAGGCGGTGGGGCCAGCCCAGCCGGGCCTGTCCCTTTTAAGCCGGCAGAACTGCGGCTGCCACCGGCTTAGTGGGGTCCCCGTCCTTTGGAGGGGCTGTTTGCAAATGAAGCGATTTTGATGAGGCTGCTAATTAAAGACACTTCATTAGCAGCGGGGGAGGCGGCTCCTGGCTGCGGCTGCTGCTGTCACCAGGAAATTGGATTCCTCTGAGCCCCACGCGCCCCCTCTCCCCTCCCTGGGCGGTGGGGAGCGGCCGTGCCGAACCCCAGCCGGAGCGGGCCCGGGCCTGCCTCTGCCTGGGGCCCTTCTGAGCTCGGTTCCTGTTGGTCCCGGCCCCGGGCCACGTCCTGGGGGTATCTCCTCGGGCTGCCGTCCCCGCCGGCCAGGACAAAATGCCCCCAAGGGAAGACCCGAGTCACAAGGACACACAGTCCTGCCTCCCCCCCGCACCCCAACCCTGGCCTGGCTACCGCCGCTTCTGGCCCCCGCCAGGCCCAAGCAGGGGGCCCCGCTCCTCCTCTGTAGTTCCTGTTGCTCCTTGGTTGGCGATGGAGGTGCTGGGGGGGCCAGAGATGCTGGAACCACATTTCCCCCACGGTTCCATCGCCGCCCCCCCCCGTCCTGCAGCAGGATTGCCCGGGAGCCAGGCCCAGCCCTGCAGCTGCCCGGGAGCTGGGGTGGGGAGCACGGCCGAGGGCCGAGGGCCTCCTGCACCTGCTACCTTCACCCGCTTGCCGTAGTTACCGCTTGGCAGAGCTGCTGCCAGCTGTGCCCCTGGAGCCAGTCGAGAGCTGTGTATCCCGCCTGCACCAAGGAGAGACACCGGCGGACAGGGCTCCCGGGAGAGCCAGGGCTCTCCTGGCCGTGGAGGAGGGGGCAGGTGGGTAACTGGGTGCTGCTGGGGGGGGCAGTTTCTGTGTGGAGCTGGGAGCAGAGCGCTCAGGACAGTAAGGAGGGGGCAGGGATGACGGTAATTAGGGGCTATGACGCTGGCAGACCAGGTGCCAGCTCTTACCAAGGCTGTAGGCTGAGCACGGACCAACTCATTGCTGGAAACCAGAGCAGCTCACCCGGGTGTTAGTCTGGCTAAGGGGGATGTTGGATTTATAGCTACGTGTTGGGTGTTCAGACTTTGTGAAATGCTGCCTGCATGAATCCCACTGCTACTATCTTCATCACCTGCTCCACGGTAAGAGTCCAGTGTTTGCTTTGTGACTGGAAAAAAATGTTTGCTCTGAAACCGTGAACCCCACCCGGAGGGATCGTCTCCTGCCCGTAAAGCAGGCCGATCACAACTCAACAGGCCGTGGTGGGCCATTGCAATATGGCCACTTTGTTGATTGTCCTGCCACACCCATGAAGAGGCTACGTGCAAAAGGGCTCATCCCATTAGCTTGAATTCTGGAAGAAAGGAAGGAAGTGGACAAGAAAATTGTCCATTTATTGCTGTTCGGACTCTCCCGGGGCTGGAGCTAGGAAACAGAAGCAGAGATCCCCAGGACAGCCTGGGTTAGCCCTGAAAGACGTTGGGTGCTGGCAGCTTGTCGCCTTTTGAAACCATAGCCCATAACTCCTTTGTGTGTCTATGTTGCCTGCTTTAACCTGTCAATAACGCTCACATTTCCTTTTCCTAGTTAATAAACCCTTAGTTCGTTTACTATCGGGCTGGCTGCAAGCTCTGTCTTTGGTGTGAGATCGGAGGTACAAGCTGACCTGGGGTACGTGACTGCTCTCTTGGGACTGGAAGCAACCTGAATCTTTGGTGTAAGTGGCCATGTATCACTTAGTCCAGCTCGCCTGGGTGGCAAGATAGACTGGAGTGCCCGAGGGGACTGTCTGGGACTCCATGGTGAGACTCCAAGCGCTTCTGGAGTTCACCTTCGCTACTGGGTTGGGGAAATCTAATTACAGACCATACCGCCAGTTTGGGGTGTCTGCCCTGCTTCTTGACAGGCTCCCCTGAGGTTGGCACCCCCGGTCATGAGCCCCTCGTGACGGGGTGAAGCTGTGGTTTAAACCACCCTCCTTGCATGATTTCAGTGGAGAACCTGCCCCCTCCCCACCCCAGCCCTGCAGCGAAAGGTGCCAGCTGCTGGGGGAGAGTGTTGAGCAGCGTGTCGCTTGCAGCCCCAAGATGTGAAGCCGAGTCGGGGGGATTTGGGCACCGTGGAACGGGCATTGCTTGGGGCAGAACAGAGAACCAGGGCTAGGGTGAGGAGCAGCCCGGACCTGCGAAGAGACTGGCCGAGCGAATAACGAACTTTGCTTCACCCTAAGCCCAGCCCTCTGAATCTCTGTGCCTCAATCCCCCAGCTGTGCCGTGGGGGTAACAGCCCTGCTTGGCAGCGGGAGATAGATAGATGGGAGGTGGGGGGTGCTTGGATCCTGCGGGGAGGGGGGCCAGAGTAGTGCCTGGGAGAGATTCGTTAGTAACAAGCACGGAGGCAATTGTAACACAACACCCAGGTGCCCAGCACGTTGACCATGTCACAATCGTGTGTGGCTCTCGGGACAAATGGCTAAGCCGCCGGGAGCGTACGGCGGCCGCCCCCAAGCTGCAGTGATGAAGCTGGAGGGGGGGGGGGGGCGTTTGCGCGAGTGCCCCGGATTGCCTTCGTCCTGCAAGGGGCTGCGGTAGGTTGGTTTGGGAGGCAGGAAGTCAACGGAGCAGCTAGTTTGAGCACAACAGGTGGGGGGACGTCTACACGAGCTGGGAGGTGTGACTCCCAATGTGACTCCAGTGTAGACGTGCCCTATAAGGACCGCTCCCATTCCACGGCGGTCCCGCGGGAGCTTGGCTTGACGAGCAACGGACACGTGCAGATGCCCCAACAGGAAACTTGTCTCCTGATCAGGATGCCGGCGATACTTGTCAACAGTTTGATGCCGCCGTTCGTGGCCTGGATACGGCTGCCCGGCAGCCACGCGCCCCCTCGCTGAGCGGTGGAGGAAAAGCTGGCCGTGACCCGATGGCAGGTGGGGTGTTGCTGAGTGCTGAGGGAGTGCCAGGTTTGGCTCGTCCTAGCCCAGCGGGTGAGCCGTCAGCCCAAGCTCCCGCCCAGCGTGGCAGAGGAGGCCATCGGGTTTGGGCTGAGAAATGCCGCCGTGATTTCCTGGTTTGGGCGCAGGCCAAGGGGGCAGGCGGGTCTCGCTTGATCCATGGCACCGCTGAGCCCGGACCCAGCCGCCTCCCGCCTCCCGCCGTGGCTCTGCGGGCTCCTCCCCAATCGAACCGGGCCCCTGGTCGCCTGTGACCCTGCTCCCACTCCTCCTCCCGCTGCTTGCAATCCAGGGCACGATCCACAGGCAGCTACTTCAGCTCGGGGCCTTTTACGGGGCCTCAGCCGGGAGCACCCAACGAGCTGCTGAAGGAGCCAGTGGGGGCCGGTGACGTTTGCCAGGTCAGATCTCCCCGGGCTGCCCCGGTGCCCGGGAGGTTAAACGTGGAAGGGTCCGGCCCCTCCGACTAACGGGCTGCAGCATCTCCCTCCACTTGAAAGGCAAAGCAAATCGCGTTAGCCGTCATGTGATTCCCTCCTGCCCCACAGGGCTGAACCGAGGGCACCGTGCCCCGCCTCGCCCCACAAGGCCTCCGGCCTCTTCTGCCCATCAATCAAGCGGGGAGGCCCCAGGGCCCACCTCTCCCTGGCCAGGAATCCTCCAATGGCCTCGCGGGCATCGCGCAATCCCCAGCCCCACCCCCCCGATTTTTCCTCCCTGCTTTAAAAAAAAAAAAATCAAATAAAGTAAGTGCTGAAATGAGCGAGAGTGCTGGAGTCAGGCAGCCTTCCTCCCCGCTGCCTCCCCATCCTCTGCCTCTCTAGGGCCCGCATCGCCCTGATGGAGGGGAAACCCGGCCTGCACGGCCACCAACGGATCACCGGGGTGAGTGACTCAGGGGATCCTGTGCCCCCGGCTTCCCTCCCTCGCCCCAGCCCGCCCGCTGCCTCCCCGCCAGGCTCGCTGCCCCGGCTGGCATTCCGGGCGGGATTAGGGGGATTAGACCTGCACGCGACTGGGACAAGCCACCGTTCCCGGGGCCGGGGCAGCGCAGGGGCGTCGGCTCCTTTGCTGGCATAACCCCCCGGCCGGCTGCTTTGAGGGTTGGGGGGGGGGGGTATGGGTCCAAAAGGGGGTGGGGGGGGAGATCTCAATTTGTCAGGACTCTGGGTTCTAGCCTGGCTCTGGTAAGGGAGCAGGATCTAGTGGTTAGAGCGGGGGCGCAAGCAGCCATGACTCCTGGGTTCTCTCCCAGCTCTGGGAAGGGAGTGGTGTCTAGTGGTTAGAGGGGGGGGGAGGAGTGCTGGGAGACAGAACTCCTGGGTTCTATCCCAGCTCTGGGAGGGGTGTTGGGCCTAGTGGTTAGAGCGGGGGTGCTGGGAGCCAGGACTCCTGGGTTCTATCCCAGCTCTGGGAAGGGAGTGGTGTTCCAGTCCCGTCTTTGCGGTGGACTCTCTGTGCAATGCTGGGGCAGACCCAGCACTCTGTCCTGTGATGTCCCTGGCTAGGAGCCAGGGCTGACACTGAGCTGTCTCCCGGGGGGGTTTCGCTCGCACTCAGGAAGGAGAAGCTGCTGGCCGGGGATTAATAGACAGCTTTGCGTAGGAGCCTCCCAGGCAGTCGAGGGCTGTGTCAGGCCCGGCATGGGCTGGGCTGGGGGTGCTGCAGGCCCATGCCAGGAGGGTCCCCAGAAAACGAGGTGCAGCCGGTGGGGACCCCCAATCTCACCCAACTCAGGAACAAACCCTGTATTACTGCCCCCCTGTGACAATGGGGTTCTGGCGGAACCCAACTGAGAGTGCCAACTCAGGACAAATTGCTCAAACAGGGCAGTTACAGCCCAAGGCTGGGTTTTTTCCACCTCTAAGGCAAACCAAACCAACCAGACTAAGAGGACTTCTGTCTCACCCCCTGGCTAACCGCAAGTCTCACAAACAATCTCCTTAGACACTCCAGTTTCCCAGTATTACCACCAGTGCCACTCGTTATGGGGACAAATGGTTATGAAAACCAATTAAAAGAAAAAGGTTCTCCTGATCCCAAAGGACCAAGCCCCAGACCCAGGTCAATATACAAATCAGATCTTACCCACACATCACGCTGTTGCCAATCCTTCAGAATCTAAAATCTAAAGGTTTATTCATAAAAGGAAAAAGATAGAGATGAGAGTTAGAATTGGTTAAATGGAATCAATTACATACAGTAATGGCAAAGTTCTTGGTTCAGGCTTGTAGCAGTGATAGAATAAACTGCAGGTTCAAATCAAGTCTCTGGAACATCCCCCGCTGGGATAGGTCCTCAGTCCTTTGTTCAGAGCTTCAGCTTGTAGCAAAGTTCCTCCAGAGGTATGAAGCAGGATTGAAGACAAGATGGAGATGAGGCATCAGCCTTATATAGTCTTTTCCAGGTGTAAGAACACCTCTTTGTTCTTACTGTGGAAAATTACAGCAAAATGGAGTCTGGAGTCACATGGGCCAGTCCCTGCATACTTTGCTGAGTCTCAAGGCGTATCTGCCTTCTCTCAATGGGTCCATTGTATAGCTGATGGTCCTTAATGGGCCATCAAGCAGGCTAGGCAGAGCTAATCTCAGCTTGTCTGGGATGTCACCCAGAAGCATAGCATAAGTTTGCCATACAGACAGTATAGAGCCAATATTCATAACTTCAACTACAAAACTGATACACACATATAGGCAGCATAATCATAACCAGTAAACCATAACCTTGTCCTAGACACCCCATTTGACCCCCTTTATACAAGATTTGGTGCCACTACAGGACCTTGGTTGCAACAATGATCTATATGGTCCCAGATTATATCAATAACGTCACACCCCCGCTCCCCGGTTCTGCATGGCCTCATTGGGGAGCAGTGAGCAAACCCCCCATCTCGGCTGGTTCCAAAGGGACCCCTCCCCCAGTCCCAGAGCCCCCAGCCGCCGTCTGCAGCGGGGCGCTGCCCAGGGTCAGCCCAGTCCCCGGTCACACCCCCTAGCTCCTGGGACTTGGGGACGGGCCTGGCTAGAACTGGGGCGACGGGGTTAAAAGTGACGGCTAAAGGAACTTGCTCCCCCTTCCCCACCCCTCCCCCTCTCTGCATTTTCCCCCTCCCCCAGCCCCATTGGCATCTCCCACCGTTCAGCCAGGCCGAGTTAGACAAGGGACCCCCCCACCAGCCCCAACTTTTGGGCTTCTCCACAAAGGGCCAGAGGGAGGCGCTGCTGATACAGGCCCAGTTCTCCCCTCCCCCCACCCCCAGCGGGAAGGCTGCAGAGCCGTGGAGTTTTATAACCGATGCAGAGAGATGGAAACGGGGCAGGAGAAACACGGGCGGCAGGGCCGGCTCCAGGCACCAGCTTAACAAGCGGGTGCTTGGGGTGGCCAAGGGAGAGGGGCGGCACCTGCGGCAATTCGGGGGCGGCAGGTCCCTCCCTCCCTCTAGGAGCGAAGGACCTGCCACTGAACTGCCGATGCCAATCGCGGCTTTTTTTTTTTTTTTTTTTTTGCTTGGGGCGGCAGAAATGCTGGAGCCGGCCCTGACAGGGGGGAACGGGGGGTCTGGAAAATGCCCAGCGAGAGAGAGACTGGGAGAGAGGCGGCGTTTTCGGGCAGAAAGGCCAGTGGACGCTGCCCGGTCAGTGGTTCTCAACCTGTGGCCCGTGGGCTGTTTGCGGCCCGTATGACATCCTCAGGGCCGTATGGCTGGTACTGGATGCGGCCCACAATGGTAAATAGGTTGAGAGCCCCCGGTCTAGGTGGAGAAGCTGAGAGACGGGCAGAGGCCGTAGGGCACGCGCTGCGATTATCCAGCCGCACATCCAAACAAAGCCCCTCAGTGCCATTTTCCAGCGCTAGGCCGGCCAGTGCTCTCGCTGGGGAGATTTGTCTGCAAAGCCCCTCAGAAGGCAAATGGGGATCTGCAGAAACAGCCCCACTTAGAAGAGCCGGTGGCTCTGAGTGCGTAATCACCACGGTTTGGAAGCTGCCCGGCTCCCATCGCAGAACAGAAACGGCTTGTGCTAGGTGGCATGTGGGGGGTGGGCTGCAGCGGCGCTCCCCTGGCTGGGGGGCATGGAAGGGCCAGCGTGGTGGCAGAGGTGGGATGGCGCTGAACGGGTGAGGGATTAGGTGAGGGTGACGGTGCTAACACGATCCAGTGGCTGGAAGTTGAAGCTTAGACACATTCAGACTGGACCAGTCCCTATGTCCTCAGACCCAGGCTTTGGCTAGGCCTTGCTGATTCTTTCTGCAGAATAGCTCCAAGATACGGCCCTGCCCAGCCGTCCACACAGCGAAACGCTTGGCCGGGTTCTCCTCCTCTCGGGGCTCGATTCTTGCCCCAGCCGTCTCTCTGGCCTGGCCCAGTGCCCTCTTGCCCCCTTGGAGTCGTTCAAACCACTGCTGCAAAGATCACGCTCCCAGCACGGTGCTTTGACCGGGTCACCCCTCGCCTGGCGTCTCTCCACAGGGATCCCCCTTTTCTATTACATCAAACACGTCAATGGCCAGGCCTTTCCCTGGCAGTGGGTGAGGGAGACGCGTTTGTCTCTCTAATAGCCTGGGCCTGCCCTGGCTCCGCCACCACGCACGTCACACACGGCGCCAGCCCGTGGCTGAACATTGTAGCGCCGCTGAGAACTCCGTTACTAGAGTCCCTGAGATAGCCCAGCCCAAGACGGGCCTGCTAGACTAAGCCCAGAGCCTCACATGGGACCTGGGAGTGAGCTTATGGGGCAGGGGAGCTTGCTGGGCTGGGTGCCATGGGTCTGCCTGGGTAGCGGGGGCACTCCAGCCGGGCTGACGGGCGTCGCAGTGGAGGCTGGAGCCGCGTTGGGTGCATGGGAGCATCCGGTTTTCACCGCTGGGGCCAGCTGCTTGTCCCACCTGGGTGACCTGTGGCCAGAGACGCTCGACTGGTGGTGGAGTTGAAGCTCCAGCCGCTCCCCTCTCCTCCTCGCTGCCCTTTCCCTGGGCCGAGCGGGAGCGGGTGCCCCCCATCCTGCAGGCAGGAGCTCCTGTGCTGGGCACACACGGGTGGAGAGATGAGACCCCTGCGGCTCATCTCACTTGAGAGGCTGGGCGCAGCTCCCCGGGGCGGAGGGAGCGGCTCGTGGCTCCACCGTCTTCCCCCTCCTGCCGGGGCTGCACTGACACCGTTCTGCTCATGTGTCTCCTCTCTCCCAGCACCTCACCTTTCCGCTGCTCGCCGCCACCCTGCTGGCTTCCTTCGGCTCCTCCCTGCTTTACGGCTACAACCTGGCAGTGGTGAACTCGCCGGCCGTGGTAAGAGCTGTGTCCGTCCATCTGTCTGTCTTTGCGGGGGAAAGTCGCTCCCTCCCCGGACTGGGAAATCCTAGGCTAGGCAGATACCTTGACCCAGCGGGTCTCTGGCAGGCAAATGAATTTTACTGACCGGAGTGCGGCCACCTCTGGGGTGTTGAGCAGCAGGCCTAGGAGCGGGAAAAGAGAGGCAGCATCCGGGTGACGCTGCGGGGGGGAATGACTGGATCAGGATGGGATCACTTGAACCGGGAGGATGCCCTGCTCACACCCCGACTCTGATGAAACGCCCCATGGGATCGTTACTGACCAACGTCTGACCCACCCCCACAGCGCCCCTAGCACCATGGCTCAGAACCAGCCCATACAAATGACCTTTGGGAAGTTCTCGTGCTGGTGCTAATGGGTCGGATCACAAAGCTTTGTGGCGTCCAATCGGGGGGCCTGGTAACCCGGACCCCCGGCACAGGGAGAGGCAGAGCGGGTTGAAGATTTCCCAGGAGAACGTTTTTGCCGTATTGTCTAAATCTAAACTTCCCCGGGGAAACGTGTCCTTTTTGACGACATTTCATTGGGGAAAAAAATGTGTCGGACTGTTCACTTTGACCTCGCCGGAACGGCCCGTTTCATTGTTCATCTGGAAACAGCACTTTGGTTTGAAATCCCACGTGGTTGTGGATAATATAAAAGAACTCGGAAGGGAAGTTTGCGGCGTTGCTGAAATGGGAGGTTTCGACGGACCCGAAACGCCGTATTTCCCACAATTCCCTGGCGCGGGACATTTTGAAAGTGGCCGTTTTCGTTCCCGGTTTGGAACGGAAGCGAAGTTTGAGATGTTGGGACTTCCCGCTCCACGAAGTCCAGCATTTCAAGCCACTCCTGGGTGAGGGGAAGCGGGACCGGCTCTCTGAGGTGTTGGGAGAGGAAGCGCTGAAACAATCAGGAGCTGGGTGTGTTACAGACACATACAAAGACCCCGGGAATCCAAGCAGCTGGTGGGTTTGGTGGGCCGTGGGCACCCCGCTCTGCTAGCCCCTGTCTCTCTGCCTTGCAGCACATCAAGGCCTTCTACAACGCCACCTGGTCCCAGCGCTACGGGCAGAGCCCGAGCCAGGACCTGCTCACCGTCATGTACTCGCTGACGGTCTCGGTCTTTGCCCTGGGCGGGCTGGTGGGCTCGTTTCCGGTGGGGATGCTCGTGACTCGATATGGGAGGTAAGACGGGTGCAGGAGGGGGGCAGGATGAGGGTGCACCCGTAGCCCGGCTAGAGGAGGCAGGGGGAGGATGGTGCTTTGTCTGCCCCGGTGCCAGTCATGGGCTGCCCGCCTCTAGACCAGATGGAGCAGGGGGACACCCAGCAAACGAAGCCAGCAGGGGGGGAGAGGAGAAGCCAGCCTGACACATGCCCCACTCTTATGGGGGCAGGGAGAGCTGCCAGGAATGCCCCCCCCCAAGCTCCCCATGGGGCTGGGATGGAGAAGAGAGGGGAACAGCTGGGTGGATGGAGGAAGAGAGAGCACGAAGTGTCCTGCGGGGGGCGTCACGCCCTGCAGAAGGGAGGGGCCCGTGCCAGGCGGAGGGCTGATGTCCTGCCTGTCCCCCCCTGCTAGGAACGGCACCCTTGTGCGGAGCACGCTGCTCGTCTTCCTGGCCGGCGCCCTGATGGGCTTCAGCCGCTACCTGGCGTCGCCCGAGATGGTCATCGTCGGCCGCTTCGTCACGGGGCTGCATTCAGGTAGTGCCCTGCGTGGGCTGCCCCACCGCCTGCCCCGGGGCTCTGCCTGGCTCCGGCACCCGGCCATACTCACCTGGGCGCTGGCCCTGCCGTACCCCTCGCAGGGCGGGTTTTGCATCTCCCTCTGCGGCAGGAACGGGAACCACAGACGTGCATGGGGCCGTGGCTCCGTCCCACATGGGGTTGGGCTGCTGCAGCACGGGCAGGACGGGGGGGAGGACGGACGCGCTGGGGCCGCGCCCATCGCTGGGGCCTTCCTGGGGATCAAAGTGGCTCGTGACCAAGAGGGGTGTCCCGGGATTGAGCAGCCAGCCCCAGGGCATTCTGGGAGGAGGGGAGCTTGGCTGGACCTGCCCTGGGAGCTCCCCCTCCGGCCCAGTCTAGGGGGGATCCTGCCCATTGCCCAATGTGACTCCAGTTCTCTCTCCCCCCCATCCTGCGTGTCTCCTCCTCCGCCCCAGGCATCTGTCTCAGCGTGGTGCCCATGTACCTGGGCGAAATCGCCCCCAAGAACCTGCGCGGCTTCCTGGGCCTGGTGCCCAGCATCTTCATCTGCCTGGGGGTCTTCTCGGCGCAAGTCCTGGGCCTGCCGGAGCTGCTGGGGGAGGTGGGTGCTGCTGAAACACCCCTGAAATGTTGCTGCTTCCTCCCAGCCCCCAGCCTGCTCCGACCCCGTGGGAGGGGGGCGAGGGCTGGGGGCGTCTCCTGGGGTTCTCCAGGGTCCTGTGTCCACTGTGCAAAGCGCTACGCTTGGGGAGGAAAAATCAAATGCACAGCTACGAACGGGGACCGCCTGGCTCGGTGGCTGGGCTGCTGTGGCAAGGATCTCAGGGTTACAGTGGCTAATATCAGGCCGGGAGTATTAACCGGAGGGCCGTACGTCCGACCCAGCTGGAGTCTGGTGTCCGGTTCTGGGTGCCGCACTTTAAGAAAGACGGGGAGTCCAGCGGAGAGCAGCAGAAAGGATCAGAGGTTTGGAAACGCTGACCTCTGAGGAAAGGTTAAAACACGGGGCATGTGTAGTCTGGAGACAAGAGGGCTGAGGGGGACGTGAGAACAGCCTGCACATCTGTGAAGGGCTGGTACCAAGAGGATGGGGATCAATTGTTCTTCATGTCCACTGAATGCAGGACAAGAAGCAATGGACTTAATCCGCAGCAGGGGAGATTTAGGTTAGAGATTAGAATCATAGAATATCAGGGTTGGAAGGGACCTCAGGAGGTCATCTAGTCCCACCCTCTGCTCAAAGCAGGACCAATTCCCAACTAAATCATCCCAGACAGGGCTTTGTCAAGCCGGGCCTTAAAAGCCTCTAAGGAAGGAGACTCCATCACCTCCCTAGGTAACGCATTCCAGTGCTTCACCACCCTCCTAGTGAAATAGTTTTTCCTGATATCCAACCTGGACCTCCCCCACTGCAACTTGAGACCATTGCTCCTTGTTCTGTCATCTGCCACCACTGAGAACAGTCTAGATCCATCCTCTTTGGAACCCCCCTTCAGGTAGCTGAAAGCAGCTATCAAATCCACCTCACTCTTCTCTTCTGCAGACTAAACAATCCCAGTTCCCTCAGCCTCTCCTCATAAGTCATATGCCCCAGCCCCCTAATCATTTGCATTGCCCTCCACTGGACTCTCTTCAATTTGTCCACATCCCTTCTGTAGTGGGGGGCTCACAACTGGATGCAATACTCCAGGTGTGGCCTCACCAGTGCTGAATAGAGGGGAATAATCACTTTCCTCCATCTGCTGGCAATGCTCCTACTAATACAGCCCAATATGCCGTTAACCTTCTTGGCAACAAGGGCACATTGCTGACTCATATCCAGCTTCTTATCCACTGTAATCCCCAGGTACTTTTCTGCAGAACTGCTGCTTGGCCAGTCGGTCCCCAGCCTGTAGCAGTGCATGGGATTCTTCCATCCTGAGTGCAGGACTCTGCACTTGTCCTTGTTGAACCTCATCAGGTTTCTTTTGGCCCAATCCTCTAATTTATCTGTATCTGATCCCTACCCTCCAGCGTATCTACCTCTCCCCCCAGCTTAGTGTCATCCGTGAACTTGCTGAGGGTGCAATCCATCCCATCATCCAGATCATTAATGAGGAAAGGTTAAAAAACTGGGCATGTGTAGTCTGGAGACCAGAGGGAAACCTGTCCAACTCTCAGGTAGTTAAGCTCTGGAATAGGCGCCCGAGGGAGGTTGTGAAGTCCCATCCCTGGAGGGGTCTAGGAAGGAGATTGGACAAACGCCCCTCAGGGGTGGTCTGGGTTGACTTGCTCCTGCCTGAGAGCAGGGCGTCGGCCTAGACGACCTCTCGAGGTCCCTTCCTGCCCTTGGGCTCCCCATCCCCATGCCATTGCCCAGCCAGCAGCTGGCTCCCGATAGTCAGCCTGCGTCTCCCTGGCTTTGCGTATCCCGCTGGTGCTAGGGCTACCCCCTGGCCACCCCCCAGACCCATCGCCCTGCCTGGCTCGTTGCAGGACGGATACTGGCCTCTCTTCCTGTCCCTGGTGGTCATTCCAGCCTCCCTGCAGCTCCTTCTGCTGCACTGGTTCCCCGAGAGCCCCCGCTACCTGCTGATTGAGAAGAACAACGTCCGGGGGGCCACGGATGGTGAGCGGAGCCCCCTGGCAGGGGGGTGGCTGATGTCTCCCATAGGGCCAGGCTGCTCCCGGAACCGGGGGAGGGGGGATTAGGTCTTACTGTGTCCTACCCTGTCCCGAATCCCGAAGAGAGACACGATCCTCCGACTGCAGGCCCAAGAGCCCCCTGGGCCAGATTCTGTGCTGGTGCAAATCAGCGGCCGCTCTGCTGACTCCGCCCGGAGCGCTGCCTGGCCCCGCCCGGGAAGGGTCCTGCCGGCTGACGGCTCCAGGTTTTCCAAGGGCCCATCACCGTAGCGTCTGGGTGCCTCCCATCCTCCTGGCTCTGTTCTCGGCCCCCGATGGGGCAGGACAAGGCCAATACAGAGGGGAGCTGAGGGCCAGGGGCGCACAGCTGGGAATTGAGCCCAGATCTCCGGAGTCCCAGCCCCGTGCCCGAGCTTTGCTCCACTCTCCCCAGCGCTGCGCTGGTTCCTGGGGAAGGACGACGTGCGGGACGTGCTGGAGGAGATGCGGGAGGAGCAGCGCTCGCTCTCCTCCCTGGAGACCATCTCCGTCTGGCAGCTCCTGCGGGACGGCTCCGTGCGCTGGCAGACCCTCTCCGTGGTGGTGATCAACATGGGCATGCAGCTCTCCGGGATCGATGCGGTGAGTGTTGCCAGGCCCACGCCCCGGAGGGGAGCTCTCTCAGTCCCCCAATCGCCTGCCCCAGAGGGGAGCTCCCCCAGTCCCCCCCCCACTCCCCTGCCCCAGAGGGGAGCTCCCCCAGTTCCCCCCCGCACCTCCTTCCCCGAAGGGGAGCTCCCCTCAGCCCCCCACTCCCCTGCCCCAGAGGGGAGCTCCCCCAGTCCCCCCCGCACCTCCTGCCCCAGAGGGGAGCTCCCCTCAGCCCCCCACTCCTTTGCCCCGGAGGGGAGCTCCCCTCAGCCCCCGCCCCTCCTACACCGGAGGGGAGCTCACCCTGTGCCATCGAGGGGCTCCTGTCTTCCAAGAGCCTCCTGGCCCGTTGGCCCCTTGGCCTCGCAGGGAAATAGCCGTGCTGACCATGCAGCAGGTCCCTGCAAGGGGGACCCTGGCCCAGAAGGAGCTAGGCTGAGCCCCCCCAGCTCGTCTCACTCCAGAGCCAGCGAGCACCCCTGGGCCGGAACAGCCTTCAGTCCCATCCCGGGGCAGGCTTTGAACCGGCGACCAGGGGGCTCTCGCAGTGCCATGGCCAGATCCCCCAAGGGTGTCCCCCCCCGCTTGTGGTTCCAGGTTCTCGTGGGGGCCTCTCTCCCCCCCCTCAGCCCTGCTGCTCACCCCCTGCTCTCCCCCTCCCTTGGCAGATCTGGTTCTACACCAACACCATCTTCCAGCACGCCGGCATCCCGGGACCCGAGATCCCCTACACCACCGTGGGCACGGGCGCCATCGAGGTGCTGGCCGGCCTGCTTGGCGTAAGTGCTGCCACAACCCCAGCGACGTGGGGGGGCGGGCATGACCCCACTGAGCAGTGCTAACCGGAGTCGGGGAGGGGTCATGCTGGCTGGGCTGGGGCATGGGGGAGGGGTCACAGTAGGTGAGTTGGGAGACAGGAGGTGGTAGTGGGGGAGATGGGGTGGCAGGGGGTGCAGGTGGGAGGTGTCATAGTGGGTGAGATGGGGAGTGCCGGTGGGGGGAGGGGTCACAGTGGGTGAGGTGGGGGTGCTGGGGAAAGGGGTCCCAAGGGCTCATTCTGGCTATCCTGACTTCAGTGGAACAGCCCATAATAACAGCAGGCAGCAAACAGGGTGGCTAACAGGGGAGTTTGAGAGGGAGTTTGCAGGGGGAGGTAAGGGGGGAGGCAGGAGGGCAAGGTGTGGTGTGTGCTCTGAGTCCACAGGCGCCGTGGGCAGGGAGCCCAGCAGGCATGAGCCAAGCAGCAGCAGCAGACAGAATGCAGATGGCTGCATGTGGGAGCTGTGGTATGTACATGGTCCTAGCAGGGGAGCCGGAACACAGGTATGTGTGTATGAAGTGTCGCCTGATAGTGTTACTGGAGGAAAAGATTAAGGGGCTAGAGATGCAGGTAGATACCCTGGTGGAGTTTAGGCGGGGGTTTGAGCAGCTGATGGAGGACAGGCAAGGAGGGGCTGAAGGAGAACGCCCTGCGGCGCAGGTAGAGGCAGAGGAGGGTGATAGGGGAATGGAAGGGGGAGAGCATGGGAGGTGGAACCATGTGACTGTCAGAAGCAGGCCAAGGAAAAGAAGGGCCAGTGAGGGGGGAATAGAACTCAGGAATAGGTTCGAGTGTTTGGATAGCGAGGTGGAGGGGCAGCAGGTGGCGGCTGAAGGTGGGAGAGTGAGGAAGAAGAGAAGAGCGGCTAGTCCGAGAGAGAGAGGGGAGGAGTTGATGGAGACAGCACCAATTCTGGGCCCCGGGAGGATTCAGGAAGGCATAAGGGGGAGCATTAGGGAAGATAGGAACAGGCTCAGGTCAGGACTAGAGGGATTAGAGACTAGATTACTAGATGGCACTGTTGCCAGGCGAAGGCAGGTGTATGTAATTGGAGATTCATTACTGAGGAGATTGGACAGGCCTGTGACCAGGGCGGACCTGGAGAACAGAAGGGTGTGCTGTCTCCCGGGCGCAAAGATACGCGATGTGGACCTGCGGTTGAAAAGGATCCTAAAAGGAGCAGGTAAGAACCCCTTGATAATCCTTCATGTAGGAACGAATGACACGGCTAGGTTCTTGTTAGAGAGAATCAAGGGAGATTATGCCAGGCTGGGGAAGACGCTCAAGGAGATAGAGGCTCAGATTATCTTTAGTGGGATTCTGCCCGTTCCGAGGGAAGGGCAGCAAAGGGCTGATAGGATTGTGAGAATAAATACTTGGCTAAGGGAGTGGTGCTATAAGGAGGGCTTTGGGATGTATGGCCACTGGGAGGCTTTTGGGGACAGACACCTGTTCTCGCGGGATGGGCTTCACCTGAGTAGGGAAGGAAATAGACTTCTGGGAGGGAGGCTGGCTCATCTTATCAAAAGAGCTTTAAACTAGGAAGTTTGGGGAGAAGGTTGGGAGATGCACAGTTAATCTCCACGCCAGATTCCAGTATGGAAAAGGTGAGTAAAATGAGAGGAGACATAGCCGGGGAGACGAGATTGGACATAGGAAGGACAGGGGGGACGGGCGCAAGGAGGCCCGCAACATATAGTGCTACTAATGGGAGACAGGCTAAACGACATACATTAGGGTGTTTATACACCAATGCGAGAAGCCTAGGTAATAAAATGGAGGAATTGGAGCTCTTGGTCCAAGAGCTGAAACCGGATATCGTAGGAATAACAGAAACGTGGTGGAATGACGGTCACGACTGGAACACAGGTATGGAGGGGTATGCGCTGTTTAGGAAAGACCGGAACAAAGGTAAAGGTGGGGGGGTGGCATTGTATGTCAACAGTGAAATAAGCTGTAAAGAAATAATAGTGGATGGATTAGATAACACAGAGTCCGTCTGGGCAATACTCACACTGGGTAATAGGACTACTAGAGCCTCTCCGGGGATAGTGCTTGGAGTGTGCTATAGACCGCCGGGATCGACCCAGGATATGGATAAGGAACTATTTAATGTGTTTAGAGAAGTAATTACTAATAGAAACTGTGTAATTATGGGGGACTTTAACTTCCCGGATATAGATTGGGGCACAAACGCTAGTAGTAATAATAGGGCTCAGATGTTCCTAGATGTGCTTGCTGATCAATTCCTTCATCAAGTGGTAGCTGAACCGACGAGGGGGGAGGCCACTTTAGATTTGATTCTGGTAAGCAGTGAGGACCTCGTTGAGGAAGTGCTAGTGGGGGACAATTTGGGCTCCAGTGATCATGAGCTAATTCGGTTTAAAATACATGGGAGGAGTAACAGAATTAAGTCAAAGACTAGGGTTTATAATTTTAAAAAGGCCAATTTTAACAAATTAAGGGGACTGGTAAGGGAAGTGGATTGGGCAAACGTATTAAGGGATCTAAAGGCAGAAGAAGCCTGGGATTACTTCAAGTTAAAGATGCATGAGCTGTCGGAGGCCTGCATTCCAAAAAAGGGAAAAAGATTACAAAGCAGGAGATTTAGACTGAGCTGGATGAGCGACCGACTCAAAGGGGTGATTAGGAAAAAACAGAAAGCGTACAAAGAGTGGAAGAGGGGAGGGATTAGTAAAGAAACTTACCTTAGTGAAGTCCGAGAATGTAGAGATAGAGTGAGAAAGGCCAAAGGCCGTGTAGAGTTGGACCTAGCGAGGGGAATTAAAAGCAATAGTAAGAGGTTTTACAGCCACATAAATAGGAAGAAAGCAAAGAAAGAAGAAGTGGGACCGCTGAAGACTATTGCCGGAGAGGAGATTAAAGACAATCTAGGCATGGCGCAATATCTCAATGAATATTTTGCATCGGTGTTTAATGAGGCCAATGAAGGTATTAGGGATACTAGCACCACTACAGAGGGGCATTCGGGATGGGGGATTACCGTATTCGAGGTAGAAACAAAACTTGAACGCCTTAATGGGGCTAAGTCGGGAGGACCGGACGATCTTCATCCGAGAATATTGAAGGAATTGGCACGGGAGATAGCAGGTCCATTAGCAATAATATTTAATGAATCTGTAAACTCGGGGGTGGTCCCGTTAGACTGGAGAATAGCCAACGTGGTTCCTATTTTCAAGAAAGGGAAAAAAAGTGACCCGGGTAACTATAGGCCTGTTAGTTTAACATCTGTAGTGTGCAAGGTGCTGGAGAAGATTCTGAAAGAGAAACTAGTTGAGGACCTTGAAGTTAATGGCAAATGCGATAAATTACAGCATGGTTTTACGAAGGGCAGATCGTGCCAAACGAATCTGATCTCCTTCTTTGAGAAAGTAACGGACTTATTAGATAAGGGAAATGCGGTGGACCTAATATACCTGGATTTCAGTAAAGCGTTTGATACTGTAACCCATGAGGAATTATTGGTTAAACTGGAAAACATGGGGATCGATATGAAAATCCAGAGGTGGATAAGGAATTGGTTAATGGGGAGAATGCAGCGGGTCGTATTAAAGGGTGAACTGTCAGGTTGGAGGGAGGTTACTAGTGGAGTGCCTCAAGGTTCGGTTTTGGGACCCATTTTATTTAATCTATTTATAACTGACCTCGGGACCGATTGCAGGAGTGCGCTGATAAAGTTTGTGGATGATACGAAGGTGGGAGGCGTTGTAAATTCGGAGGAGGATAGGGATATCCTGCAGGGAGACTTGAATGAGCTTGTGAATTGGAGTGTCAGAAATAGGATGAAATTTAATAGTAAAAAGTGTAAGGTGATGCATTTGGGGATGACTAATAACAATTTCAGTTACAAGATGGGGACGCATTGGTTAGAAGTAACGGAAGAGGAGAAGGACCTAGGGGTCCTCGTAGACCGCAGGATGACTATGAGTCGACAATGCGACGTGGCGGTGAAAAAAGCCAATGCTGTCTTGGGATGCATTAGGCGAGGTATATCTAGTAGGGATAAGGAGGTCCTGCTCCCGTTGTACAAGGCGCTGGTGAGACCTCACTTGGAGTACTGTGTGCAGTTCTGGTCTCCCATGTTTAAAAAAGATGAACTCAAACTGGAACGGGTGCAGAGAAGGGCCACTAGGATGATCAGAGGAATGGAAAACCTGTCGTATGAAAGGAGACTAGAGGAGCTTGGGTTGTTTAGTCTGACAAAGCGAAGGCTGAGGGGGGATATGATTGCTATCTTTAAATATATTAGAGGGATTAATACAAGGGAGGGAGAAGAATTATTCCAGCTTAGTACTAATGTGGATACGAGAACGAATGGATATAAACTGGCCGTGGGGAAGTTCAGGCTTGAAATTAGACGAAGGTTTTTGACCGTCAGAGGGGTGAAATATTGGAACGGCCTTCCGAGGGAAACGGTGGGGGCGACGGACCTGTCTGGTTTTAAGATTAAGTTAGATAAATTTATGGAGGGAATGGTTTAATGGTAAAACATAGTAGTCAAGGAAAACCAAACAATGGTAGGTAAATCGTATAATGGCTGACAGGGGTCAGGCTGGTGACTCTTGCCTATATGCTCGGGGTCTGACTGATCGCCATTTTTGGGGTCGGGAAGGAATTTTCCTCCAGGGCAGATTGGCCGAGCCTCTGGAGGTTTTTCGCCTTCCTCCGCAGCATGGGGCAGGGATCTCTAGCAGGAGGGTCTCTGCCGATTGAAGTCACCTAAAACAGGATTGGGGACTTCAACAGCAGAGTCCAGGGAAGGGGTAGGGACGGTTTTATGGCCTGCAGCATGCAGGGGGTCAGACTAGATGATCATAATGGTCCCTTCTGACCTTAAAGTCTATGAGTCTATGAGTCTATGAGAACCCCTGTGAGCTGAGGCCGTCGCTGGGGGGGGGCATGGGGGCTGGTTTACGGCTTTTCCCCTCAGTGCCCAGCTGGAGCTGGCAGCTCCCCGCCCCCGGCCCCACCACGGCCTCACGCTGGGCGGATTTGCAGCCCTCGGCCCCTGGGCGCTCGATTCGACAGGCGGGCGGCCCCCACATGGCCTGGCCTGGGTGAGCAGGGACCCCAGCCCCCGGCCTCCCAGCCGCAAGCAGGCCCCTCTGGCTCCCCAGCAGCCCAGCCGGCGGGCAGGAGCTCAGCAGGGCTGGTGGCGCCGTCAGGCCAATTGCTCCGCGACACAGACACAAATGGCCCCCGACGGACGCGCCGAGATTGGGTCTAAAATGACAAGCATTTGTTCTGCTGTCGATATCCCTCCTGCTCCTGGTTCTGGTCCTGCACAGGCTCCCCGCGCCTGCCCCGTGCCCCAGAGCTGCTGCCTGACTCCGCTGGGCACGCGGGGCAGCTCACGCCTGGCTGGGACAAGCTTGGCCCCGCTGCTCCGGGTCACTTCGGCCCTGGGCCCTGGGATTCCAGCCCAGGAATGAAGGGGACGGGCGGCTGCTCCTCCGTCCCCGTTCAACGTGCAAGGCCCTAGCCTGCCGGTGCCCCCTGCTCTAACCACTAGCCTGCCCTCCCTCCCAGGGCTGGGAAAAGAACCCAGGAGTCCTAGAGGTTACCAGGTAAGTGTCCCAACCTCACCCTCAAGCTCTTGAGTCAGCCAATGAGAACTGGGTCTGGTGATGTCATACACCTGTGCTGCGCGTTATTGGCTGTACAGGTTGTCGCTCTGTGCCCTGTGGGAGGGAGGGTTTGGGGTCTGATGCCCTCTCCTGCTAATGCCCCCCGTGCCGCTGACCTTTCCCTGCAGTGCTTCACCATCGAGAAGCTGGGCCGGCGGCCGCTCATCATCATCGGCTTCTCCTTCATGGGCTTCTGCTGCGCTGGCATCACCTTGGCCCTGGTGCTGCAGGTAGGAGCTGGGGGGGTGTCTCGCCCTGGCACCTCCCTCTGAGACCAGCCGGGGCCAGCGCGCTAATCCCGGCCACCGCCCCCGCCCCTGTGAGCGCTGCTGGGCTCCCGCTCAGCCCCCATCGGCTGGGCTCCCGTCCCTGGCTGTTTCGGGATGAGTTACGTTGGCGTGAGGCCAGAGCAACCCACAGGCATCATTGCAGGGCAGCTGGGGGCCGGATCCTGCTCCGGGGCTCGAACCGAGAGAGACGCTCCTTTAGCCAAAGACGCTTTGTGTCTGGTGCAGGCCAGGAGAGAGCTGGGTGTGAAGGGGGGCTGTGGGTCAGGATTGAGGGGTGGCAGGCAGGGCTGGGCTAGCAGGGGGCTGCGGGTCGGGACTGAGGGGCACCGGCACAGCTGGGCGGGCCGGGCTGGGATAGAAGGGGGCTGCGGGTCGGGACTGAAGGGCACCGGCACAGTTGGGCGGGCAGGGCTGGGCTAGCAGGGGGCTGCGGGTCGGGACTGAGGGGCACCGGCACAGCTGGGCGGGCAGGGCTGAGATAGAAGGGGGCTGCGGGTCGGGACTGAAGGGCACCGGCACAGTTGGGCGGGCAGGGCTGGGCTAGCAGGGGGCTGCGGGTCGGGACTGAAGGGCACCGGCACAGCTGGGCGGGCAGGGCTGGGCTAGAAGGGGGCTGCGGGTCGGGACTGAGGGGCACCGGCACAGCTGGGCGGGCAGGGCTGGGTTAGCAGGGGGCTGCGGGTCGGGACTGAGGGGCACCGGCACAGCTGGGCGGGCAGGGCTGGGATAGAAGGGGGCTGCGGGTCGGGACTGAGGGGCACCGGCACAGCTGGGCGGGCAGGGCTGGGATAGAAGGGGGCTGCGGGTCGGGACTGAGGGGCACCGGCACAGCTGGGCGGGCAGGGCTGGGATAGAAGGGGGCTGCGGGTCGGGACTGAGGGGCACCGGCCGAGCTGTGTGAGCACTTTGCAGGGCACGTTGCAGCCGGTTTTCTCTCTCTCAGCCCTTCGGTTTCCCAAAGAGCAGCTCCCCAAATTTGCTTTGCAAGGAGGCAGTAACTGGGCGGTTAGTCTAGCAGCATCCAGCCACCCCCAGCTTCTGCACTTTCCCTCCCCAGGCTACGGTGCCCTGGATGCGCTACCTCAGTGTAGCCTGCGTCATCGGGATCATCGCTGGCTTCTGTATGGGACCAGGTGGGTGTCAGGGGCTCTCCCTTCTCTAAAACAAACAACGGACTGGCCGGGGGCTGCGGGTCGAGACTGAGGGGCCCCTGTGTGGACGGAGGGAGCCTTAGTCTGGACTAGCAGTCTGGGGGGCTGCAGGAATCCAGTGAATTGGCAGAACTGGGGGGAAGGAGCTTCCCAGGTTCAGCAATGGCCCAATACATGAAGGGTCGGGATTTTCCTTCCTCTGAAACATCAGGTGTCATCGCTGAGGGGATTGAACCGACCCACCAGCGCTGGATACAGCGCGCTCGGGGGCACCGTGCTGGACTTGGTAGCCCAGTGGTTTGATCTGGTAGGGTAGGAGATGGCAGACGTGGCTGGGCCAATGGTGGGGCCAAGGAGGCAGGGTCTTGGGATGAGACTCTCACACACCCAGATCCAGGGAGGGCTGCGATGAGATTGCTCCCCTCCATATCCCCCCTACATTTAGCAAACTCCTCAAGTCCTTTCTGCACATGCTAATAAACTTCTCTTACTTAGTAGGCGAGTGGTTTTCTGCCTTTAAATAAGCGTGGAAGTGAGAGCTCCCTACAAATGATGAACGAGGCCTGGAATGGTTTACCCAACTGATGTATGAGTGGGGCTGCCAACAGATCTATAATTCATTTGCAGCCCAGAATTTATTTGCTGTAATTACATCTTTAATTAGGATTTTAATGGCTCATTGTTCACAAACAATGATGAATCGGATTTAAAATATATATATATTTATTCCAGGCGAGCTGTGAGTAACGGGCCATCAGGGGCCGCTTCTCCCCATATGAAATTTTTTTACATTAAGTATCTTTATTAAAGAGGCGCATATGTCTGCTTTCCTACTCTGGGAGGTCCTGGTCAAACCATCATGGTTAATATCATAACTGTATATATTGCAACAAACCCAAAGTCCCCTAGCTACTCAGAGCATCAGGGCAACCCTGGGTATAGAACTCGGCCTCTCATGCTCCAAAAGCACAGACCCCAACACTTAAGCAAAAGGAGAATCTCCCTCAATTATCATCAGTATTGGGCTGATGACACACAGTGGAACAGTTATGAGTTCACCCACTAGATGGCAGTGGTGCATAAAGCCCCATCTTTTCTCTACGGTATTTTTAAATTCTTTTGAAATATTGTTTGAATTACTCTCTTGTGGTATCTAGATGTCTCAAATTGCTTTCCCCACGGGGTTGGATACACGGTCAGTAATAGGATGCAGTCTTTCACCTTTAAGTAGCCAGTTCAAATCCAGCCACAGGCAAGCAGGGCCCAGCCGCCCTCCCCTGGAATGAACAAGTGGTCTCAGTCCAGTTCTTGGTGGACAAATTGGGCCAATGAAAAATTTCCCATCAAAACTGTTTTTCAACAGCAATTGATAGAGCTGCTCAGAAATTAGTATTTTCGTCCCACGGGAAATTCCAACCTCTGATAACATTTGTTTTTGTCCTGAATTGGGCTAAAAAGTTGGAATGGTTCTGAACCATTCCAAAATGCTGTATTTGAAAACACCGAAAACATCTAATCAAAATGTTTCACTTCAATAATGTTGAAATGTAATATAACATACACACATATATATATGTGTAAGTCTAAACAAAATGAAACAAAAGTTGGAATGAAACAGAGTCGAAAGGACACATTCCTTTGGATTTTGAATAGTTTCTAAACTTTTTCAACAACAAACTGATCCATCAAAAAGAAAATTTCTACCAGCTCTAAAAATTGCATTTTCTACAACAAAACTTCATGAAAAGCATCTGCTTTCTGCACAAAACTTATATTTTCCATCAGCAAATGGAAAACCTGATACCCAAACTATTTCAGCTGTGAAATCCTGCCCAGGTGTCTCATGAGAGTTACAGTTCAGTTGTCCCATGTCCACTTTCTCCTCTATGGGCTCAACTCCTCAGCTGGACTACATCTCCCATGGTGCACTATGGCCAGGGACTCCCAAGATGCACCACCTGCCCTCCAAAAGGTGAGACCATGGTGCATTATGGGAGATGGAGTCCGACAAAGGAACCTGGCTTATAGAGGAGAATGGGCGCATGAGAGACCTGTACTACAACTCCCATAAGGCAACGCGATGGAATTTGCAAATTGAATTATTTCCGTTTTCAAATTTTGGCCAAAAATCAAAATTTTAAGTGGAAAACTTTGATAAAAAGGATTTTTCGTTTTTGTCAAATTTTTCTGCAGAAGAACAAATGGGTTGTGACCGGTTCTCTGGACCAGCGCCCCCCCAGCCCAATCAGCCTCAGCAGAGAGGCCCAGCCCCGGGGTTGAGGTGCGGTGCATTGGTTGGGGTTGGGGAAGCTTGGCCTGCAGCAGCCCAGGCTGTATCTGCTCTATTGCTGGAGCCCGTTAATCTCCAGGGCACCTTCGCCAGGGACCGGCCTGGCGCTGGCTGGCAGGAAGGGGCAATGGCTGTGTGATGCCTGAGACGTGTCTGGTTCTGGGAGGGCCAGGCCCTGGGGGCAGGGAGGAATAGAACGGGTCCTGATCCTGAGATCACTCATACACTTTTCAATCCGGAGTCACTCCTGGTTCACGCCCCAGACCCCGGGTTTCCCTTTGGCCTTTTCCTGGGAGGCTCCAGGCTGGCACCTGGCTACGGAGGCTCTTCGCCCTCTTCCTCCACCGGATGCAGCCCAGAGGCGTCTGTGGGACTCGAGCCCCTTGGCACGGGGTCTCCTCATGGGCACCCGCCGCAGAGACCATTAACCCTCTAGTTTCTGGATTGTGATCCCATGCCAGCATACCAGAAGTTTAACCCCCCTCTCACCCATCCAGCTGGTGTGCCCTTCCTGATGACTGCGGAGCTCTTCAAGCAGTCACACCGCCCCGCTGCCTACATTGTGGGGGGGTCCCTGAACTGGCTCTCCAATTTCACCGTGGGCTTCGTCTTCCCCTTTCTACAGGTAAGGACCAGCCATGGATGTGGCCTGGGGTAGCAGCCAGCAGCCCCAGTCAGAGATCAGGGTGCCAGGGTTCCCCACGCACATGAGAAGATGGTCCCTGGCCCAGATAGCTAACAGCCCACGCATAGATGAGAGATGGATACAGACCGATGGAGGAGCATGAGGGAATAATAGGACGAAATCAGAGGGCAGCAAGTTTTTAACAAGCCCAACGAAACACTGTCTCATGCAGCATGTTGTTAACCTGAGGAACTCACTGCAGCAGGAGATGAAGTCCATATATATCACTTCTGCCACACCCCATTGCCCCATACACTAGGCCTGTTACCCTTCACAGAAGGAAACTAGGTTGGTTGGGCATGATTTTTCCTTGACTATAAAGTGCGACATTCCCCAGAGTACAATCTGGACCAGTGAATAGCTGTGTCCCTTCAGTTCCCCAACCTGGGGGGCCCTTTACACTGCTTTGCTCTGAGAGCTACTGCTCCTGGTCTGCTCACACGCAGCCTCCAGCATGTAAATCATTCCCGAGTCCCAGGTCTACTGTGTGAGTGTTGTTGCCAGCCACTCATGAATTACACTGCAGAGCAGCACAGCAAATTCCCAGGCCCAGACTTTCCCCAGAAATGTCTCTCTGGTACTGACCAGCATCACAGAATCTCAGGGTTAGAAGGGACCTCAGGAGGTATCTAGTCCAACCCCCTGCTCAAAGGAGGACCAACCCCAACTAAATCACCCCAGCCAGGGCTTTGTCAAGCCTGACCTTGAAAACCTCTAAGGATGGAGATTCCACCACCTCCCTATGTAACCCATTCCAGCGCTTCACCACCCTCTTAGTGAAATAGTGTTTCCTAATATCCAACCTAAACCTCCCCCACTGCAACTTGAGACCATTACTCCTTGTTCTGTCATCTGCTACCACTGAGAACAGTTGAGCTCCATCCTCTTTGGAACCCCCCTTCAGATAGTTGAAGGCTGCTATCAAATCTCTTCTTCAGACTAAACAAGCCCAGTTCCCTCAGCCTCTCCTCGTAACTCATGTGCCCCAGCCCCCTAATCATTTCCGTTGCCCTCCCCTGGACTCTCTCCAATTTGTCCACATCCCTTCTGTAGTGGGGGCCCCCAAACTGGACACAATACTCCAGGTGTGGCCTCACCAGTGCTGAATAGAGGGGAATAATCACGTCCCTTGATCTGCTGGCAATGCTCCTACTAATACAGCCCAATATGCTATTAGCCTTCTTGGCAACAAGGGCACACTGTGGACTCATATCCTCCGGCACAATATAAGCTCATAGAAAGTCTGTCATTTATTAATAGAAAATCACACGCACCATTCTTACTACCTCAAATAGAGTTTCCCAAATACTGCAGTTCAAACACGTTGGTTTAGAGAAAACAGTAAAACAAATGTATTAACTGCAGAAAGCTGGATTCTAAGCGATCACAAGTAATGAGGCATAAAAGTCAGAATTGGTTACAAGAAAATAAAAGTAAAATGCAGCTAATGCCAAATTTAACAAAACTAAATGAATTCAAAGCAAAGGTCACTCTCACATGTCTCATCAGTCCTACTGGCGGAACTCCTTCCAGACAGGATGTCGCCTCCCGTCCAATGCTGCTTTCTTCTTCTTCAGCTATTGCTGATACCATGGGTAGAGAGAAAGGTAGAGGCAACTTAGTACACTTCTACTCCTTTCTTATAGATCCTTCCCTTCTTTGGGAGTCGTCTCCAGCCGAGATTCAGGAGACAGAAAATCTGTCTGGATGGGAATGGCAAGCTGTTCCTTTGTCAAGATGTAGATTTTTTTTCCACCCACACCCTCTTTCCTGACAATTTAACCAGTTGATGGCCCATTTAATCTTGTGGAGGCATTGGCCAGCCTTTTGTGTCTGAGGAACTGGTTTGTGGCTGTTCCCCAGACTTAGAGCATGTCTTAGCGATACCATACGGTAGAATCTTATAACTATACATACATGTTGCCACACACATTTTACCAGAACAATAATGATCAGCAAATTATGAGTTTTCAAATGATATCTTGCAGGCCATACTTTGTACAAGATTTATCACAGGGATGCAGACGGTCACAAAGTCCGTGCTGGCAATTCCTTATAACCCTGCTATGCTCCAGGGGCTTAACATTGATTGTTTAATAGTTTGTTCAGCATCGTTCTAGGTCTTGAAGTTAGGCCGACTGGTCTATAATTGCCCGGGTCCTTTGTGTTCCTCCTTTTGAAGATAGGTTCTATGTTTGCCCTTCTTCACTCCTCTGGGACGTCCCCCGTCCTCCCTCAGTTCTCTCAAAAATAGCAGCTAATGGGGCAAAGATTGCTTCAGCTAGCTCCTTAAGTACCCTGAGGTGAATGTCATCAGGCCCTGCTGACTTGAATACCTCTAACTTAGCTAAATACTCTCTAACCTGTTCCTTCCCAGTTCTGGCCTGAGGGCCTTCCCGTGTTGTTAATAATAATTGTGTTAAGCAGCTGGTCACCATTAATCTTCTGAGTGAAGAAAAATATCCTCTGGTGCAGTGGTCTCATGCTACGGGGTCCCTCTGAGGGGCAGGATTAAACCACTGGTCAGGAACATCATGGGGGAGGCTCCACCTTCCTCTCTAGTGGGTTTGCCCTACCTGGCCCTCAACACCTTGGGGCGATGGCCTCCCCCCGGGAATGGATTTCTCCTGGCAGCCAGTCTGTGTCCGTGCCCCATTGCGCACATGGGGAATGGAGGTACAGAGAGGCGAAGTGACTAGCCCATGGTCACGCATAGAGTCTGTGGTGCAGCAGAGCCTTGAACCCGGGTCTCCTGAATCCTGGCCCAGCATCGTACCCACAAGCCCAGCCTCCCCCTGGAATGGGAAGGCACCAGTCCCTGCTGAAGGGGTGGTGCCCGCGGCTCAGTGGGGCAGTGGTATAGCCCAGTGGGGTGGGAGGCAGGGAACATGGCTAAGGGCATGAGTGCACTGGGCCACTCTGAGGTGGGATGGGTGCTAGGTGGCCCCAGGGCCGGTGCGGCTGTGACAGGAGACCAGAGCCGTGCTCGGTGGCCCTGTGGCCGGCTGGGAATCCCTGCTAAGCCCCCAGGCCGTGTTCTCTCGTTGCCCCAGATGTCAGCCGGCGCCTTCTGCTACCTGGTGTTCTGCGGGGTCTGCGTGCTGGTGGCGCTCTACGTCTACCTCGTCATCCCCGAGACCAAGAACAAAACGTTTGTGGAGATCAGCCAGATCTTCGCCGCCCGCCGCCCCTTCCTCACTGCCCCGGCCGGCGCCGTGAAGATGGTCCCACTCGGCGGTTACGGGGCCTTGGAGAACGGCTCCCTGGAGCTCTCGGGGTCCAGCCAGGCGTGACCCACCCCAGCAGCCGCTGGACTACTGCCTCTTCGCCCTGTTGTGGCACCCCAGCCCTGGCGGGTCAGGCCGGGAGTGGGGCTGGGCTCAGATGGGGTTGGGGGGCAGTCGCTGGGGCTGTGGCTTAATTCCCTTCCTTTAACCTCTTCCCGCCTGGCGTCTGGCTCGGTCCCGCGGCCTAGAAAGGCCGTGAGCGGTGGGAGGCATCACAGGTGTGAGGGTCGCTGGGCCAAGGCCGGCACCTCATGCCCAGGCTCTGTCTCTCCCCATCCCACCAGTTGTCTTCTCCTCCAGGAGTCCCAGGGCAGCCTCTCCAGGTCGTTGCTCTCCAGCTCTGCAGGGCATTGGGCCTGGATCACCCTGCACCTTCCCTGCATGGAGGAGGCGGTGCCAGCCTAGGGTGAAGAGCCAGTGGGCTCAGCTGCTACCCGCTGTCCCCGTGGTCAGGGGAGAACCCCTGCTCCCCCCGGGGCCATGGCTGGGAGCCGAGTCGGGGCTCATCCCTGGTCTCCAGGCTGGGCGTGAGATTCTTTCCTCTCCCCACCAGGAGCCCTCGGGGTTTGCCCCTTAGCACCATGAGCCAGCGCCTCTGGAAGCAGTGACATCACAGCAGTTGGCAGGTGCTGATTGGCTGACGGTGTCATTCCTGGAAGGACCGCCCTTGAAGAGGCGGGACTTCTTGGAAGGCCCTGGGGCGGAGGGAGGCGGCTCCTGCCCAGGTTTGGGTATGACGCCCAGGGGGAGGGAGGTCGGGGCGTATTTAATAAAGGAAATTGCCTGTTCAGGCTGCAGTTGTGTGTGGTGCTGGGGGCAGGTCATTCCCTGTTTCTGATTTGGGCCCCAGAGCGGTTGTCTCATTAAACACTGAGATCCATCAGCAGATCTATGGAGGTGGGCGGGGCTGCGGGTTGGGACTGAGGGGCACCGGCAGGGCTGGGGGGGGGAGGAGACCAGGGCTGGGATAGCAGATGGGCTGCGGGTTGGGACTGAGGGGCACCGGCAGGGCTGGGGGGGGGAGGAGACCAGGGCTGGGATAGCAGATGGGCTGCGGGTTGGGACTGAGGGGCACCGGCAGGGCTGGGGGGGGGAGGAGACCAGGGCTGGGATGGCAGATGGGCTGCGGGTCGGGACTGAGGGGCACCGGCAGTGCTGGGGAGGGGGGAAGGAGGCCAGGGCTGGGATAGCAGATGGGCTGCGGGTCGGGACTGAGGGGCACCGGCAGGGCTGGGGGGGGGAGGAGACCAGGGCTGGGATGGCAGATGGGCTGCGGGTCGGGACTGAGGGGCACCGGCAGTGCTGGGGAGGGGGGAAGGAGGCCAGGGCTGGGATGGCAGATGGGCTGCGGGTCGGGACTGAGGGGCACCGGCAGGGCTGGGGAGGGGGGAAGGAGGCCAGGGCTGGGATAGCAGATGGGCTGCGGGTCGGGACTGAGGGGCACCGGCAGGGCTGGGGAGGAGGGAAGGAGGCCAGGGCTGGGATAGCAGATGGGCTTCGGGTCAGGACTGAGGGGCACCGGCAGTGCTGGGGAGGAGGGAAGGAGGCCAGGGCTGGGATGGCAGATGGGCTGCGGGTCGGGACTGAGGGGCACCGGCAGGGCTGGGGAGGGGGGAAGGAGGCCAGGGCTGGGATGGCAGATGGGCTGCGGGTCGGGACTGAGGGGCACCGGCAGGGCTGGGGAGGGGGGAAGGAGGCCAGGGCTGGGATGGCAGATGGGCTGCGGGTCGGGACTGAGGGGCACCGGCAGTGCTGGGGAGGGGGGAAGGAGGCCAGGGCTGGGATGGCAGATGGGCTGCGGGTCGGGACTGAGGGGCACCGGCAGTGCTGGGATAGCAGGGGGCACTTTGGCAGGACTAAGGGACCAGGGAGGTTGTGAGGCTGCAGATCAGTTTCATGGATTCGCCCCTTGCTCAGATCTGATGCGGCGGCGTCTGTCCTGGGCGAGGAGAGGCCGAGGCGTGGTCAATGGGAGCTGCCTGGCGGTGCCACCCAGGTGAATGACAGATTCCCCCCACCCGCCCCCATGTGCCCCTCGCTGAGCCGACTCCTGCAGGGGTTGGATGGGATGGGAGCGGAGCAGTGGGGGCCATGGGTCGGGGGTCCCTGTGCTCCAGGCCACGGGGGGATGTGCCACATGGCGGTTTGTCTGGTTGCTGGGACGGCACAAGCTCTGCGTCCCAGCGCCTGTTACCTGCCTGGGAGATGGGAGGAAAATGGCAGCTCGATCTAGCGCAGGGGGAACCTCCCAGAGCCCCCGGGCGTCACTGCAGCGAAGCAGCTGCACATTCAGCTGCGGGTCCCGGCCTCGCTGGGGATCTCAGCGGGCGGAGCGGGATTCCCAGCCCCGTCTCTGGGCTCCACTCCCAGCCCAAACCCAGATCTTCAGCCTGGTCCCCCGCGGGCTGGGGATAGGCAAAGGGAGAGCTGGACCCCGGGGCAGAGGTAAACCCAGACTCCCAACTCCTGATCTGAGCCTGGCCCCCTGGAAACCAAAAGGTCAAAGGTCACCAAGCTTTTTTCAAACCTCACACCAAGTTCTGATTGGCATTCTGGGGCCCGGTTGGGCCCGTTCTCACCCTGACGGCCCTGTTCTCCCACGTAGTTAACCCGCTCAGCCAGAGCTGGGTTTACAACCTCGGTCGCCTTGTAGTCATTGGTTTTGCAGGCCGCAGGTACCTGCGATGACCACGAGGTGTCCCCATCCGTCAGCACTAGGGGTAAGCGGCCCGCAGGAGGGTAGGGGCTCAGGGCACGTGGTACCCCAGAGGCCGGGTCGTTAGGGGGAGGGGGCCCCAGCCCACTGGCTCAGGGTCAGGGTCGGTGCATGGCAGCAGACAGAGCTGGGAGCATCGGATATCCTGCTGTTTCTTCCCCACATCCTGCCCCTTGGAGGTGCTGTGGGGAGCCCAGAGATAAGCTGGGCGCCCTGGCAATCCCGGTGCACAGTCCTGTCAGTGCCGGGGTTTTGCAAACATCCCGCTGCCTGTCCTGCGTCCACTGGGACAAGCGTTCATTGGGGACGGAGCGTCAGGATTCCTGGGTTCTATTTCCAGGCCCCTCACTCGCTTTACTTGGAAAAGGGCGAGGCGGTGTGTCCCCACTGCGTGCCGCTATTCCCTGCCTGGGAAATGGGACTGGTGAGTGACCCACCTCCCCGGGGCTTTGTTAGCACCCGCAAGGCACTTGGAGATCCGCGGCTGGCGGGCGCTCGAGTTGGCTTGCAATCTCCTGGCCAGCCTGAGGTGGAAGAGTGCAGCTGGCTGACTGGCTGGCTTCAAAGCTCCCAGCAGCTAGCGCCGGGACCCAGCTAATACGGTGAGGCATCAGGACCCTGCAGGCCGCTGTTCGTATTAACACACAGACTCACCACTTTTATCCCAGCTCCACGTCGCCCGCGCCCCGCTGAGCCCAGCGCCGTTATCGGTGCTAGGAAAATGAGAGTCGAGGGTGCATCTTTTCTCCTGCGATTCAGGAGTCTGGAGCCGGTGAGTGTGATACGAGTGAGTCGCCCTCTGGTCCATCTCGTCCTGGCTCGGGGCAGCCCAGCCAGACACAGCTGTCTGCCCTCGGCCCATCCCCTCTAGCGCCGTTAGAGTGGCTTTGCTAAGGTAGGGGGTTTGCTGGTGGGGACCTGCGATGGCTTGCCCCCCTTCAAGATGCCACCTGAGGTGTTGAGATACCACTGAGCTTGCCTGTTCTGCCAGCCTGGGCCCCCTTTATCCTGTCTTGCTGAGCCAGGCTCTTAAGCCTCCTCTAACACACCCACAGGCAGGGCCACCCCCAGCCGCAGAAAGACACAGACACTGAGATCAGCTCTGAGAAGACTCAACTTAAGGGACTTGCCCCAGCACTCCGGTGCCCACCTCCCTTGGAGCGCAGACCCAAAGGGATATTGTCTTATGAGGAGAGGCTGAGGGAACTGGGATTGTTTAGTCTGCAGAAGAGAAGAGTGAGGGGGGATTTGATAGCTGCTTTCAACTACCTGAAGGGGGGTTCCAAAGAGGATGGAGCTCGGCTGTTCTCAGTGGGGGCACATGACAGAACAAGGAGTAATGGTCTCAAGTTGCAGTGAGGGAGGTCTAGGTTGGATATTAGGAAACACTATTTCACTAGGACGGTGGTGAAGCACTGGAATGGGTTCCCTAGTTGGGGTTGGACTAGATACCTCCTGAGGTCCCTTCCAACCCTGATCTTCTATGATTCTATGAACTCACTCCCCCCCCCACCCTCAGTGGACAGTCTGATGAGTGAGTGGCCCTGGATGTTTCAGCCCTCTCCCCTGGTGGAGGGGGGTCAGGATGGTGCAGCCTCTCTTCCAGCCCCTCCACCCCCATGCTCTGCCTCCCGGCCCAGCCACACCTCACAGCAGCCAGGACACCCGTTAGGTTCCCCGGGAGCAGCCCAGCTGGTGAATTAGCTTGGCCTCACAGAGATGCCAAGGACCGAATGGGCTGGAGAGGCTGCTCTCTGCCCCAGTGGGGTCTGGGCCAAGCCGGGTAGGATATGGGGCAAGCCCTGCTGCTGCCCTTGTTCTGGGCACGGAGGGGGCCCCGGGGCCTTGTCTAGTAGCACCCAGATCACTTCTATTTAGGGCTGTTGGTTTTTTCCTTTTGAAAGGTATTTCTGGCAACCTCAGGCTGGGAAACACACCGATGCCCTGGCTGGCTGAGTCACGGGGGGACACGGGGAGCCAGGCTGGCACTCAGCGGCTGGAGGTCCCCCCGGCACCTGCCTTGCCCCCGTTGCGCCTTCTGCTGCCCTAGAGACCATCACGGCAAAACCCCTCCTGGTGCTCCAAAGACATCGCAGCGCATGGCGAGACGACTCCAGCACCAGAGATCAGAGGCTGGCAAAGCTGATCACTGGTGCTGGCTGAAGCCCCGAGCAGGGCGCATATACCCAGCCCAGGACCGGCTCTAGGCACCAGCAAGGCAAGCAGGTACTTGGGGCGGCAAATTTGCAGGGGCACAAGAATCCAGCACGGGAGCTGAGAACCAACAGGGAGCCCTGGGAGCTGTAGTTCCTTGGTTAGCCCCCTGCCTATAGAGCCAGCCCTGGAGCAGGGAAAGAACTACATTTCCCAGCATTCCCTCGGCTGCAATTAACAGGAAAGGGAGCGGGAAGGAACGTGGAACTGAAACCTCATGCTGCAGCCTGCTGTGAATGGTAGGGACAGAGCCAGCTCGAGGTTTTTTGCTGCCTCCCCACCCCAGCCTTGGGCTCCCCCTGCACCCCTGTGTTGCCCCAGCTCTGGACTCTCCCCCGCCCACACCCTCTGCCGCCCCAGCTCTGGCCCCCACCTGCACCCCCCTGCCACCCCAGCCCTGGGCTCTCCCTCTACCCGCATCTCCTGCCACCCCAGCCCTGGGCTCTTCTCCCCCCCCTGCACCTCCTGCTGCCCCAGCTCTGGCCCCCACCTGCACCTCCTGCCACCCCAGCCCTGGGCTCTCCCCCAAAGAAAGAATTGGGGGACTAAATGGACAGTACACCTCTCTATCTGAAGCCTAGCAAGGCAGGTACGTGGATCCCACTAGAATTTAAAATGAAAAGTAAGGGAGGGGAGGCTGTACTAGACTGGGCAGCTTTAGATACAGTACCAGGCACGTAGGAGGATTTACACTTCTGAGCCACGGAAGCAGAAATTGACTTTTCCTTTCCAGATATAGCCAATATTCAGAAAGGGAATCCAGCACCTGCCTTCCAGATTTGAACACCTCAACATTCAGGAGTGCTCAAGCTCAATTTGGGCAGCTGTTACTTCATTTCTCCCAAATCAAATATACTGATCCACTGGAACTTGCTGTAGGAAAAGTAGAATAAATTGAGCAAGAAATGCTGCCCAGTGGTTATTAGGACTGGAATTGCTATTTTCAACAGCCATTGCCTTTTTTTTTAATTATTATTATTATTATTAAGTTTTAGTTTTATTTGTTTAAAAGGAAGACAGTGATATTGCATTGGCAAATTCCCCATAGAAACAAAGAGTGGAACAAAAGAATAATAAAGGCACCTCAACTTTTCCTCATTTATGGAGGACAGTCTTATAATCTGCATCCAGATATCCTCCAGTCACACAAGCTGAAAATTGTTCCACTTTACTGCAGTTCTGTAACCATATGGGAACCAATCCTGCCTGTGTTCTGTGCACATCCAAAATCCCTGCTGAATGACCCGCCCTGGGAGCGAGCTACCAGTGACCCAGGGCTGGGGCGGCAGGAGGGTGCAGTGGCGGCGGGGGGGGGGTCACCGGCATCCTAAAAGTGCGGGGGTCACCGGCATCCGAACTGTGGCCCCGCCCCTTTTCCCAAGGCCCTGCCCTCACACTGCCTCTTCTCTGAGGCCCTGCCCCCTGCCTCTTTCTCCCAAGACCCCATCCCCTGCTCACTCCTCTCCGCCCCCTCCCCCCCCATCGCTTGCCCTTACGGCTGGTAAAAAGGACGTTCCCCTCCCGCTTTTCAAAGTGATGGGGCCATGGCCCCCTGGCTCCCCGTGTTTGACACCTGCCGGCCGTGTGATAACCACCAGAAGAAGGAGACTCTATTACCACATAAGCTGCCCCTCTGGTGGTGGGAAAAGGCAGGAGTGGACTTCCTGACCTCCCAGGAAAAGCAGGACTTGATTGGACCATGACTCAAACTCTGAGGCGGTCGCCGCGGTGCCTGAGACAAGGAGCAAGTCAATGGCTGGCCAACCCAAGGCCCACGCTGCGAGTCACGGCATTGCCGACGCCGGATTTGCCCACGACGGATCCCAGTTTGCCTTGAAAGAATTCAAGGAATTTGATTCCGCCCAAATGGGGGTTTGACCACCACACCTCCACCCAGCAAACCCCCAGAGTAAGGGGAAGGTGGAACCAGCTGTGACAGCGGCTAAGAGACTGGGACGTGAGGCTGGGTCTTGTGGCTCGTTTCTGGCACACGGGGATCCCCCCATGGCAGGGGTGCCGAACGATGAGGCACAGGCCCTGAGGGGACGAAGGACCAAGAGCCTACTACCTCTGAGGGGAGACCTGTTGCTGCCAGAAGGACGGAGATACCACTGAAAGGAGACGGCCGACAATCAGAGAAAGCAGGCCCTGGAGACAACCGGGCAGCCCATGAGGCTCCAGCCATTAGAGAGCCCCCAGCAGGAGTGGACTAAAGAGGTCTAGCAGGGTGTAGCATCCTGCGAGGCGGCCAGAGGGCCCATGGTCCCTGGAGGGGCTGGTATTGGCGGGATGCCAGAAAATCTGGGTACGGGGGGACTTGGGCTGGAAGCAACAGAGCCACACGGGTCGAGCCGTGCACAGGGTGGAATGAAGTTCCACTTGTTCAGTTTAACCCGCAGCTAGCGCCGCTTTGTGCTAACGAAACTGGGAGGGTTATGAGGTTTGTAGTGAAATTGCAGCATTTTGTCTGCAGCAGGTGGGTGGGTTTTTTTCCTGCTTGTGAAAAGTGTGAAGGGCAGCACAGCAAATGGTTCACTGATCTGCTGTGTGTCATAGGCCCTATACTGCCAAGACAGAAACCAGCTGAATTATTTTTTGCAACTAATTAGCCCTATTTTTAGAGTGTGGTCCCGAAACTGTGGGGTGTGTCCCCCTAGAGGGGTGCGGAGGAATGTTCACAGGGTGCAATGTGGCCCAGGCCAGCCCCCACGGAGGGCAGGGAGGGAGCACTACTCCACCCTGCTCTGCTCTGGCCCCAGCCACAGTTCCCAGCCCCAGCTCCTGACGATGCCTCTGACCCCACTCGCAGCTCCTGCTTCCGACTGCAGCTCTCTGGGGGGCGCGGACCAGGTAAGCAGGGGAAAAGAATGAAAAACTTTGGGGACCACTGTCTTAAAGCATATACTGGCATAGCTATGTGGGTCAGAGGTGTGAAAAACACATGTCCTGCTGGTGACAGCCCCGGCGTAGAAGCAGCTATGCCAACAGAAGAGCCCTTCCATCAGCCGAGCTAACGTAGTTCGGGGAGGTGCAGTTCCTACACCACTAGAAAACCCCCTTCTGTCGGCGTACGCTGCGTCTGCACACGGACTTACGCTGTCAGAGGTGCTGTAGTGCAGACACAGCCTAAAGTTTTAAAAACAGGACGTTGCTCACGAGCTGGGAGCTTTGTAATTGTCCAGTGAATCTGTGGTGCAAACAATTGGAAATCTTTGCACAAGTGGTCACTTTCCATGTGCGTTCAAATCCGATCACCTGCTCCACCGTGCGAGAGTAGGTCACAGAGCGTACTGAGAAGTGAATCGGTGGGTTTGACTAGCTAGAATATTTGCACGTACTTGGTTCTGCGTGTGCTCAGCTCTAGGAGTGAATCCTCGTGCGCTCCAGCTTGCAGGAGCACCACACCATCCCGGGATCGGAGTCTGCCCAGCGCCTGCGTGTGTGGCACAGCGACACCTACTGGCCAGTGCTTTCTCACACTGTTGTTATTGCACTGGATGTGAATGCTGGGGTCCCAAGGGCCTGGAATCAGCCCTCGGTCACACTGGTGCGAATCCAGAATAACTCCATTAAGGTCAAGAGTGACTTTGGGATTGATGCTAGTGTCATGGGGATCGGGATCAGGCTGATGGGCCGCAGAAGAGGTGTGCTGGGATCTGTTGATTAGTGTAGACGGTTGCATCCTGCTCCCGCATCCCATGTGGCGACTCTCCCGTCACATCCCGTGTCAGAAGTCAGGTCAGGAGCCCTTGCCACTGATTTCCCTGCAGCTCAAAGCATGCCAACTTCCGTCTGTAAACGCCCTCAGTCAAAGAGGGGGCGTGCAGGGGAAGGGGGGGCAAACCAGAGCCGTACCAGCGGCGTCTCCCTCCGCCTCAGCTCCGCTCCACCGCAGACCAGAGCGGTAAATATGTGCAGCATTACATATGTATAATGGAGTGTAAATAACCCAAAAAAGTGCATTGTAAATAGACTCCAAGTTTATCCTTTATTAATGAGCCACCGAGTGCCCTGCTGTTTTAGAGCAGCGAGACTTTCATAATATCAAAACCTAAATTACACTTGCGTCTCTCATTCCCGGCAAACGACAGTATCATTTCAGGCCTCTTTGCCGCTTGTATTTATTTATTCTTTTATTTATTTTTGCCGGCGCGTGTCTGACGCGCTGCAGTTTAGGGCAGCGGCGGGGCCTCTGCAGGCTGGAATTAACCCCCTGGGAAGGTCCCGGGCAAGGGGTGGTAGATGCAAGCTAGCTGCCGTCTATGTGCCTGATCTATGTTTTCCCAGCTAAGTAGCATAAGGCCTGCTCCCACTGTGGATGGGAGATCCTTGCGGTGGTGACTCAGCAGAGAGGGTGCCATGGGGAGCTACTGCAGTGTTGGCTCTCGGATGAGATGGAAAGTCACTTCGAGTCATGAAAAATCCCAGGGTGCTTCTTGTATGACTCAAAGTAAAATAGCTGCAAAAAAGGCTCGTGATTTTTGGGGCCAAGCTTGTGATTTTGAGGGGTTTGGCTCAGGATTTTTGAGCTTTGAGGGTTGGTGATGCCAGGGGGGGACGAGCAATGGTTCTACAATCTGGCTCTTTCTCCTCCCTCACCAAGCCCTGAGCTGTCCCTGCCCTGCAAGGGGATAAGACCTATTCTTCTGGGGACTTCTTTCCCCAGTGGCGCTCAGGATCTGTGTCCACTCCAAACCCTGCCTCTTGAGAGGAAAACTGATTAGGGGGCGACCCACGGGGTTTCCTGGTTCCCCCTCCCCTGGGTGCAATGGGGGATTGGACTGGAGAATTGGTCCCTCTTTGCCAGGAGAGTCCCTGGCAAGCTCAGAAGCAGGCCTGGCAGGGATGCGCCTGACAATGAGGCTCGGAGTTGTGCAGAACGCGGGCAAGGCTTTGTCAAGTGACTCCTGACACTAGGCCCTGATTCCCAGAAGATGCCGAGCCTTTGCCCTGTGAAAATCAGGCCCCTTGAGGGGTCTTAAGTTGAGCCTCCCCCAAATCACTACTCGTGTTGGAAAACCTTGACATCTTCACACACGAGCAGGGCACCGCACGCCGTTAAAACATCATTGAGGGGCGAGCGACTCATTCAGCCGCCATGCCGGAGCAGAAGACCAGGGTA
This sequence comes from Malaclemys terrapin pileata, assembly GCF_027887155.1. Classification (NCBI taxonomy): domain Eukaryota; kingdom Metazoa; phylum Chordata; order Testudines; family Emydidae; genus Malaclemys; species Malaclemys terrapin. Next base: position 125,686,681 of record NC_071511.1, read on the forward strand.
CAGGGCCCATGGAATGGCATCGCTCTCACCTGTAAAGGCCTGGGAATCCACCGGGCAGGCTGTTTACACAGACCGGGTGAGCCACTTCTCCAGCATTTAGGGTCAATGAAACACATCATGTTGCGTCTGCTTTCTGGCTGAGGAGCAGCGGAAGAGGAGGAGGAACTGGAGTGCTCTGAGAAGTGAGGAAATGTTAGACAAATTATTTCCAGCTAGTCATTGAATTGAAAAGTGAATCGGATTCAGTTGCTGTTTGCTTCTCATGAGCATTCAGCCTCTTGGGTATCACAAACAAACCGCCGATTTCAAGCTCCAATGATCAAGTATTCATCAGATGCTAATTTCCCATTGCACAATCAACTGTAAAATGTGCAGTCACTATTTTGCAATTCACCTTGTGATGACTTCTGATATAAACTATCCAATCAGGGAACAGAAATCATGCCCCGTGACGCATTTAACTAACCAAACATAGTGCAGATGACAGCTATGCACAATCCAACTCCAGGCTGAACATTTTTCACGGAATCATTTTGATCGGGAATATATCTGAGACGCACGTCGACAATTAGAAGAAAATGCGACATTTTCTTTAGAGCCGGAAACTGGAATCCTGTGTCCAGTTCTGGTGTCCGCAACGTTAGAAGGATGTGGAGAAATTGGAGACAGTGCAGAAAAGAGCCACAAAAATTATTCGAAGGCTAGAAGAATTCCTTGCAGGGGAGACTTAAAGAGTTCAATCTTTTTATCAAAAAGAAGATCAAGAGGTGACTTGGTTACAGTGTATAAGTATCTTGATGAGGTGAAAATACCAGGTACTAAAGGATTCTTTAACTTAGTGGTGAAAGATAGAACATGAACCAACAGCCGGAAGTTAAAGCAAGATTAATTCAACTTGGAAATAAGGCAGAAATGTTGAATGGTGAGGATAAGTCCCAAGGGAAGGGGTGGATTGGATGCCTCTCTGGAAGATTTGCTTCGGTCATGATGAAATTCTCCGGCTAGTGCTACACAGGCAGTCAGATGAGGTCACCGTGTGGTCCCTTCTGGCCTTTACATCCATTAATCGTACGTCAAATAACTTAATGTTCTGCACCATTCATTGTGAAGTGTCGCCAGTCCAGGTATGAGATACGCAACTCGGTATTCGCATGCTGGCTATGGAAACGTCGCAGGTGGGACGGCTGATATACGTATGTCTTCTCATTACGGGAACGTCTCTGTTCTAAGTGGGCATCTCACGCCCAGTGCTCCAAGGGGGGTCGGTTGTTTAATGCAGAGTGGCTAAGATGTCTTGGTTAGACCCTCTGCTCGTTGACTTCAATGGAATTAAGCCTGATGATGCCCGCTGAGTTATCCGGTCCTATGCGAGAATGGCCAAGGTTGACGAGCATCTAAATTCCTCTTCTTTATACATATTTCCATCTACCCTATTATCTGTCCCTGAACTATGACACCAGCTTTGGGGTCAATTCCATATACAATACTAAAGAGCACAGCCTCTGCTGTGTGTATGTACAGGCCAAGATACTGCACAATATGCCAGAGCACCAAGAACTTGGGGGGTGACTTTCTGATGCTCCTGTTGAATTCAAGAGGAGCAGGGGGTGCGGAGCACCCTTGAAAATCAGGAGGTGCATAGAAGCAGGCACCGGAAAAAAATTATTCCATCCACCTTGGTAGCCAGTGCAAGATTGTTCCCTGCTGTCTGTCTTGCTTTAAAATTCCCATGTCCTGAGGTTTCCACTGATATAGTTTACACATGAGAATTGTTTGTTGCAAGGCCAGAGAGGAAACCTGGTAAACTGCTAACACGGCCCCGGTTTTATTTTTCGCTCTCTCTCAATATTTCCTCTTAGGAATTCTGCAGGGTCTTGTTAGACAGGTGAGTCCCTGAGCTAAGTAGTACTGGAATTAGACACACCACTAGATGGCGAACAAACCACTATCTAAGCACCTGGCTACTTGCCATGCCCTGCTTCTCTTGAGGGAGGCTGGTACGCCACCGATTTGCACCATGGAGTGAAAGGCTTGGCCGGCTAAACCAGGAGAGGCCAGCAAGTGTGTGTGTGCACTGGAGATTGACGTGGCATTGGTGGTAATATACAACCTTTCTCTGTAGCTGTAGAGAGCTTGTTTGACAGTCTTTTAGGTGTTGTAGCCGTGTTGGTCCCAGGATATGAGAGAGGCAGCGTGGGTGAGGTAACATCGTTTACTGGGCCAGGTGCTGCTGGCAAAAGAGTCTGCGGAGAGTTCTCCTTCAAAACCCTTGTCTCTTTCCCCAACAGATGTTGGTCCAATAGAAGATATCGCCTCACCCACCTCTTCTCGGTCCATCAGGTGGCATTAAAGCTCATATTAAAGCTTCTTCCTTTGTGGAGCGGAAGAAGAGAAATCAGTTGTGCTAGGCCGGAGCTGCTGCCGGAGGAGTCGGATCCTGTTTTCTTTCAGACAAAACCAGGACAAAGGGGGAGCGAAACGAACAGCACAGGGAGAAAATGCAGCTTCCGGCTCTCGTGCTGACGCTCGCTTGGAGCCTCAGTGCTGGAGCAACATGGCCCAGCACGTTGTCTGATCACCTGGCAAATTTGTGGCCGCAGGGGGCTGTTTAGGACGTAGCTGTTGGCTGCCTTTCTGGTCCCGGGCTCACGGCAGTGTTGCAAAAGATGGAGTGGGCTTGTCTGGCTCAACCAGACTCTCAACAGGCAGGAAGCAAAAGGGGAGAGAGAGGAAAGAGGAGAAATGAGCTGGGGAAGGAAAATGCCATGCCAGGAAGGGGGTGACAGCAGAACCCAGAGCTCACAGCCCGGGTGGAGTTCAGGGTTTAGCCAATGCCGATGGAGGTGGTGATGGCTCCTGGGTCACCCTCTCTGGCCCTGTCTGGTTGGGATCAGGATGATGAAGGCCCAGCGGTGTCATGATGGGTCCCAGCATCTCAGGAGATGGGGAGGATTGGCAGCCAGGCCTGGGGAGCTCGCGCCTGGCAGTCCCCTTAGTGACCCCTTGTAAGCAATGGTCAGGAAGGGACGACAACCTCATCCCAGTACCATTAATCAATCGAATCACATTTAGGTGATTTCAGCTATAAAAATTTCCTCCTGTTGCTAGACTCTTTCCGCTTGTTGTCATGCCAACCAGTGCTTGTCGCAGGCTTTTCAGACCCCTTCGCCCAGTTCTTTTAACTTAGACTGACTCTTATAAACGGCTTGATGTGACAGACGCAGCTGGACTCTCGTTACTTTGCACAACGCAGCGTACTGGCCACTGCACAGTAACTGCCACTAGACATCTCTGTGTGCTGTATGCAGTTCCAGGCAGGAGGTGGTAAACAAGTGGGACAAAGCTGGGACTGAAGCAGGGTGGAAGCCTGTTTTTTCAAGAAAATAGTTACAGATCCAAACACACCTGATTTTTAAGAAGGACTGTGATTCCATATGTTCTAGGGTCTGTCTGTGTCCTGCAATATCAATCCCAATCTCTCTAATATATATGACAGCTAAACTGTCTCCTCTGCGATGACACTATGGGAGGGGGCATCTTCTCCTTGTTCCCTAGCTGCGATGACTAGGATAGGTTGACATATTTTGCAAGACATTTTTTTTAACAAAGCAAAACAAAAAAAGGCTTTTTTTGACCAAAATGAAATCTTTTGTGCAAAATGTTCATTTTGATTAAAATTTTTGGTTCATGGGCGAAAAGCCCGAAATCTCCGATTTTCAGTTAAAAATAAAATAAAACACATTTTGGTCTTTGAAAACCAACTATTTTTTCCCAACAATGGTTTTTGAAAACTGACTATTTATTTATTTATTTATTTTGGCTTTTCGATAAAAATCTGAACATTTTTTAAGGAAACCATTTTTAATTCCCTCTGAGAAATAATTGCCTTTTCCTGTCCAGCTCTAGCGTGGACACTCGCCCGACACAGGCCACGGGTCAACTCCGAGAAGGGGCTCGGCTGCCCTGAAATAGACATGAAATAGATATGCTCTAGGAATTATTTTGGGCAAGTTCTCTGGCCTGTGTTCTACAGGAGGTCAGATGAGATGATCACAACGGTCCCTTCTGGCCTTGGACTCTCTGAATTCCTTGCGTGGCAGAGGGTGTTTACACGGTGGAGTCTAGCTGCCCGCCCAAGGTTGTGTACCAGCAGACGGCACTAAAAGAATTTATTGCTACAGCAAGCTGCCTCTTCGAGCTCAGTCATGTAGGAGATGTCCTATTATATGGGCAGTTGACTTTAATAGTCATTGTGTGCTTAAAGCACAGCAAAACAACAGTGGGGGAAAAAAATCCCTTCTCTGCTTAGATGGCCCTTTTCCCCCCAGCCCTGATAGTCTATTTGTACAGTAAATTAAAAATATGAATCACTTCTCCCTATTGCCTCCCCAAACACTCATCCTGTCAGGCACTGTGTTGTCTTCATTTGTATTACCTTAATTTAATGTTAATTATGTTCTTCATTTACAAAGAACAAGCATTTACACTCCCTGTCTGGGGATTTTCCGCACTTGCTGTCTCCACAGACTCGGCAGAGAGGGGAGAGGCAGAAACCGGCGTGTGTGTGTGTGTGTGTGTGTGTGTGCGTGTGTGTGTGGTGCGGCTCGTTAGCACGCCACTCAGAAAGCAGGGCAGGGGGGCTGCAAATGGCAATCGCTCCCTGCCCCCACCCCATAACGAACTGACTTTCCTGATAACGCCAAGCGCGATTGCCTTTCGATTTATGAATATCGGTATTGCTCTGGCTTCGAGGGCCCCTTATAAATCATTTGAAAAGTGCTCAGCCACTGGGAAGAAATGCCTTCTTGGGAGGGGGGATGTTGCCAGGGAATTCCTGTGTTTTAATGGCAGTGCCCAGTTTGGACATGGGGCGAGCTCCCCGAACGGGACTGCCAGACACCACTGATGATGGAAACTTGTGCTGTGGCTTTCCACAGACGAACTGACAAGGGTCTCTATCTGGGCTTTTCCATCAGAAACACCACGGATCGAGGCTCGCCCTGAAGGCCGGCGGGTTGTGGGACAGCCAGAGAGCGCAGCTTGGCTCTGTATATTTTAAACTTAAAAAACGCCTCAGCTGCCCTTGACCTGGGATGCTAGTCTGAACTGTTTGAGTTTGTTGCTTCAGTTTCACAGCTCTGCTCCCCTGTTACTCCTGGGCGAATTCTGCGCCAAAACATTAAAAATTCTGCGCACAATATTTTAACATTCTGCAAAATTCTGCTTATTTTATTTGTCAAAATAATACAATATAATCATGCCGGTTTCAATTATTTTGGTAATTTATTTAAAAATATCTGTCAGCAAGTACGTCTGTGACAATACAGACCAAACAAACAAACAAACAAACAAAAAAGATTCAGGAAATGTGTTTTGACAAATAGATTCCTTACTAGGCATATTAATACAGACCTTTGAATAATAATTCATTTAAACTACAATACAGAAATGTATTTCCTGCACCCCTCAGAAGCAGTGAAAAGGCTTGGGGAAGCCTGCGGTAATAGAGGACTGCGGGAGAGGGAAGGAGCCTGGGAGTGAACCTGGAGGGTGGTTGGGTGTGGGTGGGAAAAGTATGGAAGAGGTTTTTTGGGGGGTGGAGGGAAGGGATTGTTAGGGAGTTGGGGAGCCCCCCCCATGCAGATGCTGGCTGACCCCAGCCTCTCCCGTTCAGTCAGGTGCATCTTTCCCTGTCCCCATGTGTCCCTGCACTGCCCCATCCCCATGTGTCCCTGCACACTCCCACCCTCTGTGGTTCTATAGCCCCCACTCCACTTCAGCCCCTGGCTCAGTGCTGTCACCCCACTAGCTCCTGAGCCCATACCCCAGTCTATCCCCCCACCACTAGCCCTTCTGAACCCAAGTCTGGGACCCCCCAGCAGCCCTGTGTACTCCACTCTGGCCTAATCTGGCTCCGCAGGCAGGGTGCGGTGATGCACAGAGCTGGCTGCTGGCTGTGCTGGCCCCACGGTGGCCTCTGGTGGGTGAAAGTGGAACTACAGCATTTCTCAGGCAAAATGTATTTTCTGCAGAAAATTTTTTTCTGTGCCAGATGTGAATTCTGCACCTGCACAGTGGCGCAGAATTCTCCCCAGGGGTACCCTGGTTTGGAACCAGTCTCTTCTGGTTAAAAATCCAGATGCATCCCAGACACTTTCCCCAAAGGTGGGAGTTTGTCTGTTTTGTTTCAACCTTCCACTTCATGGTTTTAAAGTGGTGTATTTCATATCAGGCCAAACCCATCCCTTGGGGGCGCCCTGCAAACTGTTTTATTGCCTCATTGTTCCATTGTTAACACCCCTCCCCCCCACAGCTGGCTGTAGACAACTGTTGTCTCTTGGCTTATATTTAGGTTGTGAGCGGTTTGGGGCAGGGACCATCGGTTTGTTCTGTTCGTACAGCGCCTAGCGCAGGGAGGTTCTGGGTCACATCTGGGGCTCCCAGGTAATGATAAATAATAATAATAACTTACTATGTGTGATATTTTCAAAAGTGACTTAGGAGTCCAAATCTCACTGACATTCAATGGGGCGTGACATGGGGCCGGATTTCGAAAGGTATTTCGGTGGGAACTAGGTGCCTCCATGGCCCTTAGGAGCTTTTTCAAGGGTTGCCCTGTATGTTTGTACCGCATAACCCAGTGCCCCGGGGCTCTGACCTTATTTGGCCTTCAGGTTCTGCATATCATGCATGTTAAATGACCCTAATAACCTGGATTCACTGGAGTTCCCTGCAAGGGGGGGGGGGCGAATTTGGCCTTAGAGAATGTTGTACAATTCTATTATTTTTTTAAATCACTAATTTCTGGGGCTGGAGCGCTGCAGGCTGAGTTCCTTGGTCCGGGCCATGTGACAGAGCAGGGGCCTTTTTGGCCGTGAGTGGGCGTGTGGTGGGAAGAGATGGGCAGCAGGGAACAGGCCTGATTCTGGGCTCGCTGGCAGAGCTTTCACACCATTAGCTTGGCTCCCGATTTCCTCGGGTGGGAACGAGAGCTGATCAGACCACTTTGATCTCTTCAGCGCTTGCGCGTCCCCACCCAGCCCCAAGGCTTACAGCAGAGGAAGGTCTCATCCCGCACTTGCTGGGCAGGGGAGAGCTGCTTACCCCTGCCAGGGAGGAGATGGGGGAGGTCTGTGCTCTGCTGCTTTCAGGGCCTGGGGTCCCTCGCTGCACCTTCGTCTCCTGTGGGGACGGACGGCCGCTGGGGAAACCTGCTGCTCCACGTTCTGCCCTGCGGCGGTTTGCCTTCGCCCGCTCCCCGCGCTGTGTGGCTGCTGCATGCTGAGGGCGGCAGCACGGTGGCGTCAGGCTGCGTGTGTGTTGCACAGCAAACGTCTGGGCCTTGTGGGAACAAACACTTCGGCCAGGCAGGGCTGCTCAGCTCTGTCCTGCTCTCGGGCTGTTCCCCTTTCTCCCACTACCAGTGGCTCCCAGCGGAGGGATCCGAGTTACGGGCTGAGTCTGCGCCCTCTGGCCTGGCCCGCCCGGCTACCCCAGCCTAGGCCGGGTCCAGGGGTGCTGGGCACCTGGCGAATTGCTGCCCTAGCACCAACTGGCAGAATGGGTTCCCCAGGCAGCATGCGGGTCTGTAATCAAACTGGGGGGCTGGCAAGCCCTGCCCCACGGAGGCAGCTGCTAAGGAAAGGGATTTGGGGCAGGGGAAGGGGCGCCGGGAGCTCTCGCTTGTTCTCTGGCCTTTTGACTTTACCCCAGGCCCTGACGATTGCGTGATCAGCCGCCCCAGGGTACCCAGGGCTGCAGCCTCCAGCCCCGCTAGCGGCGTCCATGCCCCGCTAGCCAGTTCCCAATACCCCCTCCGACTCCCACACGGGGGCACTGGCTGCCTCTGTCCCTAACCCGGTGCCATGCGGCTCACGCCAGCAGTGCCCGTGTGACGTTATTGACATAAACTGGGACCATATAGATCATTGTTGCAACCAAGGTCCTGTAGTGGCACCCAAATCTTGTATAAAGGGGGTCAAATGGGGTGTCTAGGACAAGGTTATGGTTTACTGGTTATGATTATGCTGTCTATATGTGTGTATCAGTTTTGTAGTTGAAGTTATGAATATTGGCTCTATACTGTCTGTATGGCAAACTTATGCTATGCTTCTGGGTGACATCCCAGACAAGCTGAGATTAGCTCTGCCTAGCCTGCTTGATGGCCCATTAAGGACCATCAGCTATACAATGGACCCATTGAGAGAAGGCAGATACGCCTTGTACCTCAGCAAAGTATGCAGGGACTGGCCCATGTGACTCCAGACTCCATGTTGCTGTAATTTTCCACAGTAAGAACAAAGAGGTGATCTTACACCTGGAAGAGACTATATAAGGCTGATGCCTGATCTCCATCTGGTCTTCAATCCTGCTTCTTACCTCTGGAGGGACTTTGCTACAAACTGAAGCTCTGAACAAAGGACTGAGGACCCATCCCAGCGGGGGATGTATTCCAGAGACTTGATTTGAACCTGCAGTTTATTCTATCACTGCTACAAGCCTGAACCAAGAACTTTGCCATTACTGTATGTAATTGATTCCATTTAACCAATTCTAACTCTCATCTCTATCTTTTTCCTTTTATGAATAAACCTTTAGATTTTAGATTCTAAAGGATTGGCGACAGCGTGATTTGTGGGTAAGATCTGATTTGTATATTGACCTGGGTCTGGGGCTTGGTCCTTTGGGATCAGGAGAACCTTTTTCTTTTACTGGGGTATTGGTTTTCATAACCCTTTGTCCCCATAACGTGTGGTACTGGTGGTAATACTGGGAAACTGGAGTATCTAAGGAGATTGCTTGTGAGACTTGCAGTTAGCCAGTGGGGTGAGACTGAAGTCCTCTTAGTCTGGCTGGTTTGGTTTGCCTTAGAGGTGGAAAAAACCCCAGCCTTGGGCTGTAACTGCCCTATTTGAGCAATTTGTCCTGAGTTGGCACTCTCAGTTGGGTTCCGCCAGAACCGCATTGTCACAGTGGCGTAGTCGTGCTTGGATCCACAGAACCAGGTCAATTAAGCTTTGGGTCAGAACCCCACGCTATCCAAATTTGAATTTTGGGATTGAGAGTTTTGTTGGTTAAAGAGCTGCTGCAATGGCTGAGCAAAGAGCATATGAGGGACTTGGGAAAAAAGCCCTGGAAAATTTGTGTTCAGAAAAGAGGATAAGCTTTAGAAAGAAAGCTACAAAGGAAGAACTGAGAAATCTGCTAATAGCCAGTGATCAGGGGGCAAGAGCACAGCCCTTACCTGAGGCTGCAGAAGAGGCAGAAAAAATTAGGATGCAAGGGGTGACAAGTAAACTGCAATTTGAGCATGAACAGAAGCTAGCAGATCTTCGATTGCTGGAGAAGCACAAAATAGCAGAGTTAGAAAGAGCGAGAGAGAAAGAGGCTGCTGAGAGAGAGAAAGAGGCTGCTGAGAGAGAGAAAGAGGCTGATCAAAGAAAGAAGGAGGCTGATGAGAGAGAGAAGAGAGAGCCCGTAAGGGGCGTCTAGAGCTGCTCGCTGCTGAGCAGGAGACTCACAGGATGGAACAGGAGACGGCCAGACTTCAGCTCCAAGTAATGGAAGAGCGGAGAAAGTCATCCCCACCTGGTACTCCACTTCCCCCCCGCCATGAGAAAAACTGGGAAAGGATGTGTCCCATTTACAATGATACTGAGGATATAGAGGAGTTTTTGTCTACCTTTGAACGCCTCTGCAATCTGTACCAGATCCCTGAGGGTCAGCGAATGCCTGTCCTGCTAACCAGACTGACTGGAAAAGCCAGGGAGGTGTTTAATGACTTGGGGGAACAAGAAGCCTTAGATTATGAGCGGTTTAAGGATTCTGTGTTAAGGCGGTTCAAGGTTACTCCTGAATCTTACAGAGTTAAGTTTAGAGAGTTTAAAATGTCTAAGGATTGTACTTTTGTAGAATGTGCTCATAAGCTGATGGGTTTTGTTAAAAAGTGGGTTATGGGAGCCAAGGTTCATGGGAGTTTTGAAAAACTGCTGGATTTAATAACTTTGGAACAGTTCTTAGACATTGTGCCTGACAATGTGAGAGCAGCTGTGTGTGACAGGGACCCTGAGTCAGTCCTACGGGCAGCAGAGATTGCTGATGCCCATACCCAAAACAGGGCTCGAGAAGGGTGTAAAACCCCGGGGAAAACTAATCACCATTCTCCCCAGTTCAAGAGGAGGGAAGGATTTAAAAATAAACCTGACTCTTCTAAAGGAGTTCAAGGGGGCCCGGAGGGTAGGAACTCACATCCCCAGCAGGTTACATGCTATCGCTGTGGTATGCTGGGCCACATGAGACCAGACTGCCCGACACTGAAGGGCAGCCCAAAACCAGCAACCCCAAATGCCACGGCCAATGCTAACCCTGTTGTTGTAAACTCACAGGCAAGCCACACAGAGCCCAGCATTGGTGCCCTGTGTGCAAATGCTGTTTCTGTTGTCTCTGAAGGATTTGACCTTAAAACTCACATTAAAGCTAAATATGGGGGAAATAATGCAGAGTTTATTAGCAATGCAGAAGTGAATGGAGTGAGGTGTATGGCATGGAGGGACACCGCAGCAGATATTACTCTGGTTAAAGCAAGTCTGGTCAGGAAGGAAGATTATTTGCCAGGTGAAGATGTAACTGTTGTAGCCTTATCTAAGTATTTTGTCAGGGTGCCTTTGGCTAAAATCCACCTGAAATGGAAGGGATTGGAGGGCACCATGGTTGTGGGAGTAAAAGACATAATCCCTAAGGATATTATGATTGGAAATGATATTAAAGCTATGGTCAGTCAAGTTAATACAAACCAGGCACAAGAGAGGATTGATCCTAAGGTTGTGCCTATGGAGGGTTTCTCCAAAAGTTTGTCTTTGGAAAGTAGCTGTTTGGCTGTGAATGAAGTTTCTGAATGTCTATCTAATGTCTCAGAAGTAAATCTGGAATTAGATCAAGCGAAGGGAGAGGAGAACAAGGAGATTTTGGATGAGCCTAGGCAGTCTTGTGAGCTAATGGCTTTATCTAGTCAGCAGTTTGGGAAGGCAAGGAGAGTGGAAGATGGGTGCCCCTATACCTTATCTGTTTCCTGTGCGAAGAATAGTGACAGTGAAGGAAATGTGCCTGTGTCTGTCAGGGGTGTTAACTTGCCTATGGAGGAAGCTACCCCAATCTCCAAGCAGTTGTCTGTGAACAGCCCGGTGTGCTGGAACAAGGGAAATGAAATCCCAAACAGTATGTCTGGTAAAGGAAAATGCGTCTCCAACTCTTTTTTGTCTGTGGAGCAGACAGAAGGTGCCTTTCGGCCTGTGATGGTTGAGAGTAATTTAGTTGTCTCAAAGTTGGTTCTGGATTCAACCAAAGCCCAGGAAGGGAATGGTCCTAAGTTTGCATCTGCTGGGGAGAATGGCCCCGTAACTAGGTTGCATCCAGTTAGTGGCTTAGCAAAATCCCAGAGACCAAACAGTTCTGGTGCTTGTATTTTGCCTGTTGCTCATGTGTGGTTGGAGAAGGGTGTAACAACTCTGTCTGATCAGGGTGATACCCTAGCCAGGGCACAAGGAGAGCAGAAAGGTAATTTGGTTGTGTTACCTACGGACAGTTTAACAACTTGTAGCAAAAAGGAAAAAATTCCTAAGCTTGTGTGTGGCAAAGAGAAGGAAAGTATTTCTAACCTTTTATCTAGGAAGTCTATGGGTTCGCCTGAAAGGGGATTGTGTAGAGATCTGCCTGATGGGCCAAAGGTGATCCTGAATATAAGTAAGATCCAGACAGAGTCTGTTGTTGCTCAGGAAAGTGTTCCTTTAGGGCAAGCCCTAGGTGAAGAGGGTAAGGGCAGAATTTCTGTGAGGGGTGAATTGCTGCTTAGAAAAGCTCCTGGAGAAAGGAATCCTCATGGTACTCGGTGCAAGCAGTTCCCTGCAATTGAAGGGTGTGAAAGTGATTTAATCAAGGAAGTTTCAGTTCCTAGCAGCCAAAAATTGTCTGTTGTGAAGGGATCCACTAACTTTCCTTGTAAAAGATCCAGTGTGGGTAGCTTTGAGAAGGTCTCAGAGGAAGTAAAAGTTGTTAAGGGATTGTGGCATCCCTATAACCAAGTGGCTGTGTGGGGCCAACTTGTTGGGGAGACAATGGTGTTGGAACAGGAATGTCTCCTTTCTAATTCTTTAAATGAGCAGTTTGTGCTTCGGGGTTTGAGGACAGATTTGGTTACTAATGTGTCAGAGCAGAGCAGTTTTATGGCTAAATGCTTGAGGATGCGGGGGAGAGGAAGCAAACTCTCACCCGCAGACTCTTTGGATTTGTGTGGTATCTCTTTAAGACAGAGTCCAGCCTTGGAGATGATAGCAGTTGCGAATATGAAAACTGGTGGACTGGCTCTGGTCTGGGGTAGTGCAAATTACTTGCCTGGCTGGGAAAGGAGGGACTTGCTAATAGCTGTTAGCAAAGAGGGCCCACCCCATCAGCCAGTAAATTCTGTTAAGCAAGAGAAATCAGGGTTTGATCCTGCAGGACAAGGAGGAAAGAGAAAACTGAATTTTGCAAAGGGAAGCCACAGGTTGACCCTAAAATGCCCAAACTCCAATGGTATTGAGCCAAAGGGGTGGCATGACAAACATGACTGTAGATGGACTCTTGCAATGAACTTGTTGTTATTGCTAAATTTTGTAATTAATGTGTTGCTATTGCCACAAACGGTAAAAATATACAATGTGCCTAATCTTTTGGAGAATTCATTGAACATGTTAAAAGGAATACATGAAAACACACGTTATGTTAAAAGGCCTTGTTACACTGGGGTTTCACAGGCAATGCATATAAACAATATGGGAACTTTTCACAGGGGAAAGGACATTCCAGACCTAATGTGCTGTATGAAAAGGAAGACTGAGGCACACTGCCATATTGCTTTCATGGCTAAATGCCAAGATTCCTGGACTATGAAGAACATTAATATCTGCATTTATGCGATGTTAATTGGGTTCCAAACATTGGCCCAAGCTTGTATGGATAAAGTAGCAGTTTTCTTTAGCTCTTGGCAAGATCACATGGCACATACAGGAACCATGCTGCCAGAGCAGATCCAATCCACTATTGTTCTAACTAAGTGTTACCTTGAGTTTGTAAAGAGGTTCAATCATGTTATTGAACATAACTTTGATGAACCATTTCTGTTATACACTGGTATGGCTTCTAACCCCATACTAGCTGTAGTGAGACAGAACCCAGGATGGGAAGCTCTTGGGATGCAGTCAGTGATGTTTGTGTCATCCCTTCCTGCATCAATTTTGCGTTGGGGGTGTGACGTTATTGACATAAACTGGGACCATATAGATCATTGTTGCAACCAAGGTCCTGTAGTGGCACCCAAATCTTGTATAAAGGGGGTCAAATGGGGTGTCTAGGACAAGGTTATGGTTTACTGGTTATGATGATGCTGTCTATATGTGTGTATCAGTTTTGTAGTTGAAGTTATGAATATTGGCTCTATACTGTCTGTATGGCAAACTTATGCTATGCTTCTGGGTGACATCCCAGACAAGCTGAGATTAGCTCTGCCTAGCCTGCTTGATGGCCCATTAAGGACCATCAGCTATACAATGGACCCATTGAGAGAAGGCAGATACGCCTTGTACCTCAGCAAAGTATGCAGGGACTGGCCCATGTGACTCCAGACTCCATGTTGCTGTAATTTTCCACAGTAAGAACAAAGAGGTGATCTTACACCTGGAAAAGACTATATAAGGCTGATGCCTGATCTCCATCTGGTCTTCAATCCTGCTTCTTACCTCTGGAGGAACTTTGCTACAAACTGAAGCTCTGAACAAAGGACTGAGGACCCATCCCAGCGGGGGATGTATTCCAGAGACTTGATTTGAACCTGCAGTTTATTCCATCGCTGCTGCAAGCCTGAACCAAGAACTTTGCCATTACTGTATGTAATTGATTCCATTTAACCAATTCTAACTCTCATCTCTATCTTTTTCCTTTTATGAATAAACCTTTAGATTTTAGATTCTAAAGGATTGGCGACAGCGTGATTTGTGGGTAAGATCTGATTTGTATATTGACCTGGGTCTGGGGCTTGGTCCTTTGGGATCAGGAGAACCTTTTTCTTTTACTGGGGTATTGGTTTTCATAACCCTTTGTCCCCATAACGTGTGGTACTGGTGGTAATACTGGGAAACTGGAGTATCTAAGGAGATTGCTTGTGAGACTTGCAGTTAGCCAGTGGGGTGAGACTGAAGTCCTCTTAGTCTGGCTGGTTTGGTTTGCCTTAGAGGTGGAAAAAACCCCAGCCTTGGGCTGTAACTGCCCTATTTGAGCAATTTGTCCTGAGTTGGCACTCTCAGTTGGGTTCCGCCAGAACCGCATTGTCACAGCCCGCAGGAGCCTCAGCCCTGGGCACCGGGTTGGGCAGGAGGCAGCTGCTAGCGAGTTTTGTCCTTTATAACCCGGCACGCAGGTGGTGGGCCTGAGTGCGGCCTGAGCCGAGGCGGGAGCAGAGCAGTTCTGCTGCCAGCACCGGGGCTGTTCACGGTTCTCAGCACTTCCGACTGGGGTGTCAGGCCCGGATAAGGAGGCCAACTTTCTAATGTCTGAAAATCGGACCCATCCACCTCGTCCCCCTGCGGTCCTGCCCCTGCTCCGCTTCTTTTCCCAAAGCCCTGCCCTTGACCCGCCTCTTCTCCTGAGGCCCCGCCCTTGACCCCCCCCTTCTCCCCAGGGCCCTGCTCCCCACTCACTCCTCTCCCCTCTGTTGCTCTCTGCTCTCCCCCCTCAACTCCAGTGTGAGCAGCCCCACGGGACTTGCAAACCCCAGCTCCAGCAGGCCCCTGGCCGTGCAGGTCAGAAGAGCGCTGCGGCCGCAGGGGAGCAGCCAGGCAGTCCCACTGGCGAGCTAGGCTGCAGCCCTCCAGCCCGGCAGCCCCCTGCCTCCCTCTGCGCTGTCTGCCCAGCAACCCCCTTCCCTGCCCGCTCGTCTTCCTCCCCTCCTGGGGCACGTTCCATTCCCGCTGGGAGCCCCTTACCCCGCGCTCTGCCCTCCGCTGCAGCCCTGCAAACCCTACTCCTCAAAGGGGTGGCCCATGGCCCGAGCTGGTGCACAGGCTCCCGTGGGAGCCGCCCCCCCCCTGCCGCCAGCCCACGGTAACCGGCTTTTTAGTGTCCGGTCAGTAGATCTGACCGGACATTACCAGGTTCCCTTTTCGACCAGCAAGTCCAGTCGAAAACCAGACACTTTTTTGTTTGTTTCAGAGGGGCAGGGCGGTGCTCGGGGCTGGGGGGTTGTTTCGGCGGGGCAGGGCGGCACAAGGGGGGAGTTGTTTCGGCGGGGGGGCAGTGCTCGGTGGGGGAGGTTGTTTTGGCGGTTCAGGGTGGCGCTCGGCGGTGGGGTTGTTTCGGCGGGGCGGGGCGGCGGTAGTTTCCGCGGGGCAGGGCGGCACTCGGGGCGGGGGGGAGGTTGTTTCGGCAGGGCAGGGCGGCGCTCAAGGGGGGGTGGCGTTGTTTCCGCGGGGCGGGGTGGCGCGAGGGGGGGTTGTTTCTGCGGGGCAGGGCAGCGCTCTGGGCGGGGGGTTGTTTCTGCGGGGCGGGGCAGCACTCGGTGGGGGGAGGTTGTTTCGGTGGGGTGGGGCGGGGCGGCGCTCGAGGGGGGGGGCGTTGTTTCGGCGGGGCGGGGCAGCGCTCCTGGCGGGGGGTTGTTTCGGCGGGGCGGAGCGGCACTCGGGGGGGGGGGAGGTTGTTTCGGCGGGGCGGGGCGGCGCTCGGGGGGGTTGTTTTGGTGGGGCGGGGCGGCGCTCGAGGGGGGAGTTGTTTCGGCGGGGCGGCACAAGGGGGGGTTGTTTCGGCAGGGCGGGGCAGCGCTCGGTGGGGAGGTTGTTTCGGCGGGGCAGGGTGGCGCTCAGGGCTGGGGGGGAGGTTGTTTCGGCGGGGCAGGGCAGCGCTCGGGGGGGGAGGTTGTTTTGGCGGAGCGGGGCAGCGCTCGGGGGGGGGAGGTTGTTTTGGCGGAGCGGGGCAGCGCTCGGGGGGGTTGTTATGGCGGGGCGGGGCAGCGCTCGGGGGGGTTGTTATGGCGGGGCGGGGCAGCGCTCGGGGGGGTTGTTTTGGCGGAGCGGGGCAGCGCTCGGGGGGGTTGTTATGGCGGAGCGGGGCAGCGCTCGGGGGGGTTGTTATGGCGGAGCGGGGCAGCGCTCGGGGGGGTTGTTATGGCGGAGCGGGGCAGCGCTCGGGGGGGTTGTTATGGCGGAGCGGGGCAGCGCTCGGGGGGGTTGTTATGGCGGAGCGGGGCAGCGCTCGGGGGGGTTGTTATGGTGGAGCGGGGCAGCGCTCGGGGGGGTTGTTTTGGCGGAGCGGGGCAGCGCTCGGGGGGGTTGTTATGGCGGAGCGGGGCAGCGCTCGGGGGGGTTGTTATGGCGGGGCGGGGCAGCGCTCGGGGGGGGAGGTTGTTTTGGCGGAGCGGGGCAGCGCTCGGGGGGGTTGTTTTGGCGGGGCGGGGCAGCGCTCGGGGGGGTTGTTTTGGCGGGGCAGCGCTCGGGGGGGTTGTTATGGCGGAGCGGGGCAGCGCTCGGGGGGGGGAGGTTGTTTTGGCGGAGCGGGGCAGCGGGGGGTTGTTATGGCGGAGCGGGGCAGCGCTCGGGGGGGTTGTTTTGGCGGGGCGGGGCAGCGCTCGGGGGGGTTGTTATGGCGGAGTGGTGCTTTTTGTTTGTTTGTTTGTTTTGTGTTGCTTGGGGGCAGGGCCGGCTCCAGGCACCAGTTTAACAAGCAGGTGCTTGTGGCGGCCAAGGGAGAGGGGCGGCACCTGCGGCAATTTGGGGCAGCAGGCTTTTTTTTTTTTTTTTTTGCTTGGGGCGGCAGAAATGCTGGAGCCGGCCCTGTTGGGGGCCGGCCCCGGGCAGAGAGCAGGCCCTGGGCAGAGAGCAGACCCTGTTAGGGGCAGGCCCTGGGCAGAGAGCAGGCCCTGTTGGGGGCCGGCCCTGGGCAGAGAGCAGGCCCTGTTGGGGGCCGGCCCTGGGCAGAGAGCCGGCCCCAGGCAGAGAGCAGGCCCCAGGCAGAGAGCAGGCCCTGTTGGGGGCAGGCCCTGGGCAGAGAGCCGGCCCCGGGCAGAGAGCCGGCCCCGGGCAGAGAGCAGGCCCTGGGCAGAGAGCAGGCCCTGTTGGGGGCCGGCCCTGGGCAGAGAGCAGGCCCCGGGCAGAGAGCAGGCCCTGTTGGGGGCCGGCCCTGGGCAGAGAGCCGGCCCCGGGCAGAGAGCAGGTTCTGTTGGGGGCCGGCCCTGGGCAGAGAGCCGGCCCCGGGCAGAGAGCCGGCCCCGGGCAGAGAGCCGGCCCCGGGCAGAGAGCCGGCCCCGGGCAGAGAGCCGGCCCCGGGCAGAGAGCCGGCCCCGGGCAGAGAGCAGGCCCCGGGCAGAGAGCAGGCCCGCCAGGCATTTGAAAAACAGGCTTTGCCTGCGAGGCTCAGGGGCCGATTCCAAGACCCCACCGCCCCCTGCCACTCAGGGCCGGCTCCAGGGTTTTGGCCGCCCCAAGCAGCCAAAAAAAAGGGAGTGAGAGACCGTCCGCCGAATTGCCACCAAATACCTGGCCGTGCCGCCCCTCTCCGGAGCGGCCGCCCCAAGCACCTGCTTGAGAAGCTGGTGCCTGGAGCCGGCCCTGCTGCCACTGAAGGCAGCTTGTTCACGTGTTGCACGAGGAGCCCTTAGGCCAGGGGGGGGAGTTCCGTTCTCTGCCTACGGTCAGTTTCTGTGGGTGTTTCTCAGGCAGGGGGCAAAGCGCCCAGCTCGGGGGGCTCCAGGCGAAAACCAACCAACTTGTTTTCATTTAAATGAAACACACACCAGGGCAGGGAAACCTGCCGGTGTGGTACCCAGCTGCCCCTAGTCCTGCTCCACCCTCCGCAGCGAAGGGTGTCCCTGAAATGGGGCAGGCAGGGGGCCTGTGCTGCCTTAGGCCTGTCTTGAGTGTGCCTGGATCCCCGCCGGAAAAGGGGCGAGAGCAGCCCTGGGCTCCCCTAGCCCCCTGGTGCCCCCTGCAGGTCCCGGGGGGGGGGGAAGTGGGTGAGGCAGCTCGGGGGGGGGGATAGGGATTGGGGTTGGCATGGGCAACAGGCGTGCCTTCTCACTGCTCTCCGTCACGCCGCCCTCCCCGCTGGTTGGCAGAAGAGCCAGCAACAGAGGAACGGGGGGCAGGCTGGCATGGGCCGTTACGGTGTTTTCCTGGTGGGTGAGGGGCCCAGCAGCGGGAAGGGCCCTGTGGAAGCAGGGGTGGGGCCGAAGCGGGTGGAAGGGGCACCACAGTTCTGCTCCCCCACAAGGCCGTATCCCCAGCGCTGCCCTCTCAGTGCGCAAAGGGGGATCACCGGCACCCCAAAACGGGATAGGTCTGCCTGTCCTGCAGCCCCCTGCTCGTCCAACCCTGGGCTGGCTCCCCCCCACCTCCTGCCAATGGCCCTCAATCACATCCTACAGGCCACCCCCATCCCCATCCCCACTATCCCAGCCTTGGCTTCCCCTCTCAGAGCTCTGCCGGTGCCCCTCACTCCCGACTCGCAGCCCGCTCCTAACCCAGCCGTGTGCGCCCCATCACCCCTGCTCACTTATACACCCAGCTCTGCCAGTGGGCTTCAGTCACAACCTCCAGGGGTGCCCTCCTCGCCCCCCCAGCAATGCTGGTGCCCCCTGCTATCCCAGCCCTGCATTCCCCATACCCCCAGCTCTGCCCCTCAAGCCCGACCCACAGCCCCCCCACTGCTCCGGTTTTAGCACAGGACCCTGCTGAGCCGAGCCTGCCAACAGCTGCAAGCTGCTGACACGACTACACAATCGTTTCACTGGTGATTTAGCCCGAGCCTGCCCCTGACCCTGCGGGGGCAGACACACCACGCGCGTCACCCACTGTGCCGGGGCTGGGGGGGGGGGGTTGCATTAGCAATGGTGCCTGGAGCTGAGGTTGGCAAAAGTGGGGCCCTCAGGCAAAGACCACGATTTCCAGCTCCACATGGGTCTGAGGAGGAGCAAACGCCCCCCCCCAGGCGCCATGGGACCAGGCCAGATCCTCCCCCCGGCCTTGTGGCTGCCACACGCCCACTCTCCCTTATTACCAGTGACCTGTCGACTGCCTTTGCCGCGGAGTCCCCGGCCCCACATTGCTTTTAAATGGGTTTCAGGAACGGCTCCGGTCCCTGTTAAAAGGCCAGACGCGCCCAGGCAAGGGGGAGACCCTCCGTGGGGCCCGACAGACCCGCCCGCGCAAACGTTTTAATTAATGACACCGGCGGGTTTTTTTTTTTTTTCCCCGCCTCTCCCCCTCCTAAGCTCTTGCCTGCATGTGTGCGGCCCGTCGGGCCCCACAGCCATGGAAATATTAGGTTGACGGATGTGCTCTGTCGTGGGGGCTCCCTCGCCGGGCCCAGCTGTCAGCGCGCCGCTGATGACATTAACGCGGGCAGAAAGTGATGACAAATGCCCGTTATCAGGGAACGAGGCCTGTGACAAATCGAACGGCGCCTCCCGAGCAGCCCCATTACGCTGTAATAAAAAAAGATGGATGGCTCCCCGCGCCGGGGCCCAGCGCTAATGCGATTTCGCCTGGTCTCGCCGGGTTCCAATTAAGGCAGAGAACAGAGAGCGACCAGGAGATCCGAAGGCCCAGCCCGGCGCCCCCAGCACCCCCCCCGGCCCCGTCCACCAGCTGCCCTAATGGAGTCTGAAAAGCCTGATGACCTGCCCGGCGCCCCCAGGCCCCCGCTCCAGTGCTGGGTGGGAGCCGAGCCATGGCTGGGGGGGGGGGGGGGGAGGGAGAGTGCAGTGTGGCCAGACGCGCTGCACAGATGGGGCTGGACCAAGGCAAAGGATGTTGTGTGTGGTTCCCCCAAACCCCCGCAACACATGCACCCTTAAAGTAGAGGGGGGGAAAAATCCCCTGCGCAGCTGCTCCCAGCTCCAGCTCTTCCAGGTGAACTGCTTAATCGACTTCACAGCTGCACCACTCGGGGGGGGGGGGATGACCCGCATGACGAGCCATCACGCCCAGACAAATGTCACCTCTACCGGCCGCTTGATTCGTGTGCAGCAGGCATGGGTGTGAAATTAATCCTGGCTGGCACCAGGGAGTGCTACCCCTCCCCGCTGGCCTGCCCCTGCTGCCTGGGGTGTAGCAAAGCAAGGGGGGAATCGGGGGGCATTGCCCCATGGGGTGAGGCGGATGGGAGGAGTGCCCCATGTAGAGGACTGATGGTGGGGTCAGGGCCATGTGGCCTGCGGGGGGGGGGGGGCAGTGCCCCACAGGCAGGAGGGTGTGTTGGGCGGGGTCAGTACTCCATGGGCAGGGTGTCAGCGCCATCTGGACCGGGCATTGGGGTGAATTAGTGCCTCATGGGCGGAGCCAGTGGCGGGGCAGTGCCCTACAGGTGGAGATGATGGGGGGGCAATCAGTGGCCCCTGGGCTGGGACCATTGGTTAGGGTGTGTCGGTGCCCCGTGGGGCAGCAGTGATGGGGTGCGGGGGGGTCCAGGCTTCGGCGGGGCACAGGCCAGCTGGGTTGGGCTGGGGCAAGATGCTCAGGCGCACGCGTTGCTATGGGAGCCAGCAGCGGCTGATACCCCCCTCTGCCCCAGGGTCCCCCAGCAGCCCTGGCTCCCCCCCTCCCTCCCCCGCCCCAAGCACCAAACTCATCCCCCGTGTGTTTGCAGAAGCCATTTATAGCTGTCCCCTCTCCCCCAATACCTACCCACACTGCATGCCAGGGTCCTGACTGAAGCAAGACGATTACTAATAACTGCATATGCAAATTATGCCATTAGCTAATTTGCATTAAGTGTCACACTGAAGTCAGCCCTGCCAATGCCTGCACTGTATCAGCCCCGGAGGGGAGGGGGCAGGTGCGAACACACATCACAGGGCACCCAGACCCTGCCCAGTTGGGTAGTGATTCTGCCAGGGGCCTGCCTGAGGGCATGGTGGGTGGGTGAGGCCATGGTACCGGGGCGGGGGTGGGTTACAACATCAGTTTCCCACCATCACAACTTTATAGTCCACCGACCGCCTGTGTCTCACACACACCCCGCCCTGCCTGAGGCACGCCGTATGTGATCCCTCTACCACTCCCACCGCGGGCACTCGAGCTGCCCGGGCACCGCTGGGCCACCAGGCATTACAAACACAACGGCTGGCTGGGCCGTCTCTGCACCAGGCGAACAGGTGGGTGTGTAACTCGCGTTAACCCACAGGAGGCCCCATCCCAGAGACGCCAAGGCAGCATGGAACGGCTCCGGGATACGCATAATGCTCTCCCCAGAATAGCCACATAAGAGCTGGGGCAGCCCATGGGCCATCTAGCTTGAGGGGCATTACACAGCCTAGGGCAATGAGACAGTCAGAGGTGTAGAGACACCCAGAGCATGGATTGGATCCCTGACCATCATGGCTAATAGCCACTGATGGACCTGTCTTCCAGGAACTTAGCCAGGTTTTCTTTTTAAAGAAGCCCACGGACAAGCCCCTGCATGGGCAGGCATTCAGCCTGCCGCCATGCCGTGCAGAATCCAGGGTCTTGGTGCCCCAGCCCCCAGCTGAGTAAATAAGGAAGGGACATCTCCGGGGAGGCTGACTAAGGATGTCGTGAGAGGAGCAATAGTCATCAACGAAAAGCAGGCCTGTTTGCATTAGCTGGCAGGAACGCGCTCCCAGGGAGAGCCATGAGCCGAGGGAACAGCGGGAGCTGAGGGGGCATCAACAGAAACACACACACACACACGCTCACCCAAGCACGTGGGTCACGGATGGCCGCCATATTGGCCAACACTCCAGGGACTAAATGTGAGATCGGCAGAGCCAGAAGCACGTTTTGCAGCTTGTGCCAAAGCTCCCCAGCAGGGGCTGAAAGAGGCTTGTAACCGCTATAGATCGGGCGTTGAATTACACAGGGGCTTTCACCCCAACCATAGGGGCTCAAAACGTCGTTTTCTCCCAGCTGAGACCGCGGGGCGGCAGCCTACTGCTCTTGGCAAGCAGGACGTCAGGGGCAGATCGACACATCGCTGAGCGGACGATTTGGGTTGCCCCTGGAAGGTGTGCGCTCTACGGGAGAGGGTGGGAGGAGGAGAGGGCTGAGCCGCAGCGGAGCAGGGGCTGCCTGAGGGAAGGCTTAGACTAGGTCTAGTCGTGGCCTGAGCATTGGAGCGGCTGGTCCATGCTCTTTTCATTCCCTTATGTCCTTTCCCATAGCAGGGACGATTCGCTCCCTCCCGGCGGCGCTGGGCGGGTGACAGTCTCTGGCCTGTGCTCCGCAGGACATCACACTTGATGAATGGTCCCCTCTGGTCTTTGAATGAGTCTGGCCTTTTCTGAAGTGTCAGCACCTCCTACATCCCACCCTGTGCCTGTACCAGCCGGGGTGCTCTAGCCAGATAGGCGCCCATCAGTGCCACTTCTAATGAGAACCAGAGGTGGGCGGGGGCCTGGATCAAGGTAATTCTGCATCCATCCATTTTGGCTCTGCCTGTGACTGTATTGGCTAGGAGCTGGTCACTCGCTGGAGCATGAGACGGTTCCCCAGTTTCAGGAATAACTTGTTATTCCTGAGTGGTGAAGCCGGTACATGGGAGTGGGCTCTGGAAAGACCTTGTGTGTAAAGGGTTACATATTCCCATTCCAGCTCCCCCAGTCCTTCTGGCTTAGGATGAGGGCTTGCAAGAGGTGTCAAGGGACATGAGCCCACTGGAGAGAAATAAATAATCACTGATAAAATCACTCTGAAAATAGCAATGACGATTTCCCCAGCGCTTCTGCATGGCTGCTCCCCCAGCCCATCACCTTCACACAAGGACCAACTCACTTCATGCAGGAGCCTACCCTGCACCTCCCCAAACACACCCACACAAGTGTGCAAGAAGCAGCCAGGAGTCAGCTGGCATGAGACACAGCCCTGCACTTCTATTAAACACGTGAGTATTCGGCTCAGGCCAAGTCTGCTCAGGCATCTAACAATACATCTGGCTGAGATAGAACGTCATGATTTAAGATCATCACTTATCGCCCTCGCCCCAAGCCCCACAAGGCCCTTTCCTAGCAGTTGCAATGAAATGAGAATTTTTAATTTGAAACTAAAGAAACACTTTTTACAAGAAGGAAACATTTTTGCTTCTGTTCAGTTTGTAGAAAAATTCCATAAAATTTTCCAAGCTTCTTCAAATTCCCCACAAATTGTTTCATTTGATATTTTTCATGGAAAATACCTGCCAATCAAACCAGCCCTGTTCTGAATGGTTCGCTTGGCATAGTTAGATTGGAATGAATTTTGCCAAATTATCATCCTCCAGAATCTCTGTAATTCTGCTTTGCAGAGTTATTGCAATGACTTTATCTGGATCAGTGATTGAGCCATCTCTTTGCAAATTATGTGCAATGCTGATACTAGCTGCTAGACCAGTTCTTTATGTTTTAAAGCTCAGCATTACTACTTGATAATTCCCTGTTCATTCCCTCTGGGGCACCTGGCATTGGCCACTGTCGGCAGACAGGATACTGGGCTAGATGGACCTTTGGTCTGACCCAGTGTGGCTCTTCTTATGTTTGTGTCTTTCTTTCTCATGCTACAAAGCTTGTCTAAGTCTTTTTTAAAGTTCAGCTTTTTATTCAGTCTATCTTCTGCACCGTGTAACCTTGCAGAGATGTATTTGACAACCCTTTGAAATACCGCAGGAGCAGAATTAATCCCAAATGGCAGTCATTGACATTCAAAATACTTAAATTGTGTATTAAAAGTTATTAGTTTGGAGCCTAACTGACCTAACTTTATTTGTCAAATTGCATCTCCTGCATCTAATACAGTGATTACTTATGCTTCTGAGAGCTTAGCTGAACCTCCTTCAATTGTTTCCATTGGATAATGGTTGCATCATATGACTATATTTAAGTGACATTGATTGAAAGTTAGCCTGACTTTATTTGACTTTTTGACTATAATCACAGAATTGGCCCAGTCTGTAGATTGTTTTACCTCTTCAGTAAGTCTCAGCATGTCAAGTCCAGTTTTTATTTTTATCTGTGAGGCCAAATGCCATTTTTCTTGCTGGACGGAGCACTGACGTTATTACTCCATCTATAGCATTCACCTTCCAGGCATACGACAAGAATTCTCTCAGTGTGTCATCCATGCTCCGTGCCTGACTTTCCGTGGCATTTACACCAATCTTTGCAACTACCCTGCCCATGGCGAGGCAGGTTTTCATCCCTACTGCAGGAGGAAATGCAATATATGCATTTAGTTATTAATGGATTGTGTTTCTTTCAAGCAAACTGAAACAGTTATTTGCCCTTGTAGCAACAATAAACAATGAGTGAATCAATAAAAAAAAATGCCTGTAGCACTTTTCCTCAGTAGATCTCAAAGTGATCAACAATCTTTAACGTATTTAGCCTAACAACACCGCTGAGAGGCAGCAAAGCATTATTATCCCCATTTTACAGATGAGGAACTGAGTCACAGAGAGGCTAAGTGATTCACACAGGAAGTCCATGGTAGAGCTGGGTGTGACGGTCCCCTCTGGTATTATCTGGACCAGTGATCTGCTAGGTCACCCCAATCCTTGACTCTGGGAGCCAGCCTTACCCTGCTCTGCTGTGAGAACCCCCACTCCTGGGCTGTTCACACACAGCCTCTGGCGTGTAAGCTGCTCCCAGCTACTTGCAACCGAATGACACCAGCCGATATCTCCAGTCCCAGACACAACCCGAGGAACCTCTGTCTTGCCGTGTCCAGTTATGCCCGCTGGATGCTGCAAGCTTGTATGAGTTTGTCAATTTAACAAAGAAACTGATATGTACCAAGCTTGTTCTCCCAAGGGGAGTCTGACACGCTTCAAACCAGACACACTGCTTCAGTAGAATAAACCAACAGATTTATTAACTGTAAAGATAGATTTTAAGTGATTACGAGTCAAAACACAACAAGTCAGAGTGGTACCAAAAGAAAATAAAACATAAGTACGCAGCCTAAACTCTCAATCCTATTAGACTGGGCAGCAAGTACACCTCTACCCCGATATAATACGACCCGATATAACACGAATTCGGATATAACGCAGTAAAGCAGCGCTCCGGGGGGGGGGGGGGGGGCTGCGCACTCTGGTGGATCAAAGCAAGTTCGATAGAACACAGTTTCACCTATAATGCGGTAAGATTTTTTGGCTCCTGAGGACAGCGTTAGATCAGAGTAGAGGTGTAGAGTAGCAGTTTCTCACCCCACTGGATGTTGCAGTCCTTAGTACACAGGTTTGTCCCCTGATCCTGGGCCAGTCTCCTGTGTCGGAGTCTTGTCTTCTTCTCAGTGGCCTGGTCGCTTGCAGCAGAGGTGGGGCCAGGAGCAGGGCTGTCCACACTGCCTGTTTTATACCCTCAGTCCATGTGCTTGGGGAGCACAAGTCCAGGCACGTCTGGGGGCATTGCTGAGTCTCTCCAAGCGAGGCTGAGCAATTCCCCCGGTGGGGCCTCGTGCAGGGGACTCATCGCATTGTAGCTCCCTTGCTGGACAATGGCTGCTGATGGGTTGTTCGACTCCCCACCCGGGCGTTAGTTACTTTCCTTGCTATTACCTCTGGGGAGCGAATATCTGGCCGATTCCCCAGCTCACAGCATGTTTTAGTGACAACCATACAACACAATTCTCATAACGTCGTATGCATGAACGATACACATCTATGGAGAGAGAAATGACTTTCAGCAGATCAGAACCTTTCCCCTGATACTTTACAAGGCACCCTTTATACGTAAGATCACGACGATATGAAAATGAGGCATGCGGGGAGTACAGCACGCTCCCCCAAGGTATAGACTGTCACTCTGGGAATTCAGCCCAGGTCTCCCACATTCTACACAAGGGCCCCAACCACTGAACCAGCCTTCCTCCGAGCCAGCTCACTGCTAGTTTACATCCTGAACATGACGCGAGCTTTGCGTTTGATTTCTCCACGGGCTGCCTACTGCCCGTAGTGTAGATTTGCCTGGGAAAAACACTGAGTTGTGCTCCCATATCCAGTTTAAAGGCTACTGCTCTGCCACTATCGCTTAGCTCTATTTGTCCAAATGGGGCACGTTGATTTGCACTCTCTGTACCTACCTAAGCGGTCGGCGTGACTGCTTTCCCCACTCCGAAGAACATTGTGCAGCGGACCTGTGACAAAACCATTTTTTCTCACTTCCATAAGTGGCATTTTGGACCAAATCAGCAATGTCCTGACTTGGGAGGTCTCTCCCACCCCGAGTGCAGAGGATTTTTTGCCTATCAGCAACCCTGTTGTTCCAGTTGTGACGCCCTTCTTTTCTAGCTCTATGTCGCTGACGTGATACAACATCGAGTAAGTGCAGAATGAGATTCTAGAACCCATATGACCTCTAACAACTATCTATGGCTTGGGTTAAGGGCATATAGCGTAGCGGAAATAGATTACAGCCCTTTAAACAGTTTCGGAGACCTCTCATGTTCTCGCTGGCCTCTATGTGTCAGAGGCCACCAGAACCCTGCCAGGGGAGCGGTGTGTATCTGTCACTGGGCCTGGCACATTGCGTGTCCTTAATAACTGTGGGCCTTTGGATCCCGCTGTGCATTAGATATTATTCTGTAAAGATCCGAAGACATGGAAATCGGTGACACGGGTGGGATCCTAATCCAGGGAGAGGGACCACGGAGGCCTCAAAATGACCCTGCAGCCGCCGAGACCGAGTGACCGGCTCATTTCAGGGGGTGTTCCTGGGTTCGCTCACTGCTCGCGGCACCTCCTGCTGGCCATCTTGGGAATCAGCTCTGCCAGCTGGCACACTCCCTCTGTGGCCCCGCTCACTCCCAGATCTGCAGCCTCCTCTTCGTGGCTTGGCCCTCCGGCCAGGGTCGCTAAGATCCTCCTCTTCCGGGGAATTCACAGCCTTTCCAGACCCGCTGGCATCTCCAGCGCCTTGTGCCACTCCCCAGCGGCTGGCAGGGGAACGCAGGCCTGCCCTCTACACGGGGTTCCAGCCTAGGGACCCTATAACAAGCAGCCAAAGTCTCTGCAAGGTCCTACCCTGGCTGTTCTATCCCTGGGCTTCTCCCTATCTGTTTGACTTCCCTGCTCTCTGGGTTTGCCAGCCCCCAACTCCCCCCACTCAGGGAGTGATTTAAGCAGCCCTGCTCTCTGGAACCAGCTAGCTGGCTTTATACAGCCCCCCCTGCTCCGGCACAGGTGAGCCCATTCCCTAGTCAGGGCTTTCCTCCCAGCCTTCAAGCTGCTAGGTTAATTGGTCCAGCCCTTCCACTCCTGGGTGAGGTGGACACCTCATCACGGGGCTGGGGGAAGGGCTTTAAAGGTCTGGCAGTTTGGGGGCAAATGGACTTGTTTGACAGCTCAGTAGAGGACTGGCCCACCTCTGTTGCAAGACTGGAAGCTACGGAATAGCTACTGGCATCACTGATGAGAAAAAGGTGGCGGTTTTGCTCACGGTAATAGGGGCTAAAACTTCCAACCTGCTGCGTGCCCTGACGCTGCTTATTAAACTAAATCTTTGCGGCGAGTGTGGAATGTCTACAAAAACTGTAGACTGGGGCGTGCCGACAGCGTCCGCTTTCATAAACGGAATCCAAAGGAAACCGTTTCCGAATACGTGGCTGGATTGTGGCAATGAACAGCGAGTTGCCAATTCGGAAAGATCGCACTTAATGGGTGCATTAAGGGACCGGTTCGCACGTGGTAGGTGCAACGAAGCAATCCGGAAACCAGCTATCGCCCGAGCTGGAGTTTGCCCTCGAATGTGGCGTGTAAATTGCTGTATCAACGTAGACAGCTAGAAAAGAGGCCAGGGAAATGCAACAGAATCCTGGCATCTGTGCAACGACTAACCCGGGGTCATGCGGACAGGCCAGCGCTCCAAGCCTGGGAGCTTCCATGGTGGGAAACTGCCTCTCAATGCAAATGAGCGTTGGTTCAAGGACAAACCCTGTAGAAACGGCCAGAAAATGCACAACGGCTCCCTGCCCACAAGGGCAATACCGGAGAATTTCAGATTCATCCCTTTCCAGGTGACAACCCCGAGACGGTTACAGCATCCCTACAATTGGTTCATTAAGAAGCTGATAAAGACACAAGCTGAAGTGTCAAAACGACTGTTTTCAAGGCCAGCAGTTCCTGAACAGATCACAAGTGACAACGGGACTCAGCTCCCATCGGAAGTTTCAACGGCTTGTCGGAAGAAACGGGACAAGAGACAACACATCAGCTCCTCGCTCCCTGCCACTGATGGTTAGCCAGGGAAACGATTCCAGCTCTGGCTTCCAACACGAGCGTCAGAATCTTCTACCGCAGCACATTCCGCTCCCCATCGGACGCCTGCTCTGTTGTGTACGGGGTGTCGTTTCCAATCTGTCCTCAAGGGGCTCTAGAAGGACAGGCTTGGGAAACAGTGTGATCAACCGGCCACAAATAGCCCTCCCTCAAAACCGGAAGGCCTAGAAAATCTCCTGCTTCAGGGCATGAACCAACCACTGGCTCGTGGGGTCAGGAGGAAACTTACCCATAGGTGCAGATTAGCTCATCACAGAGGGTGTCACGTCCCCTTCTCTGCACCTGTTGGTACCAACTCGATGGATCCGGGCCGATCCAGTCTGGCAGTGCCGACGTCTCTTATAAATAACAGCTTTGTCTGGGGTAACAGCCCCTCTCGGATGGATCCACACCCTGGGCCGAATCCTCTTCGCCCAGTTCCCACATCAAAAGCTCTTACGGGTGCAGTGGTGCTGGGCCAGCTGCCTGGCGAAGTGGTTTCGCTGCAGCCCGTCGTGCAATGCCAATACTCGAACTGTTCCTCCAGCCTCCATCCCAGCAAGCCGTTACGTGCATGCTTATATCCAGCCCTTCAGCAAAGCACGGCACCCCCTGCCGCCCGTTACAGCGACCTCAGGGAGATCTAAGCAGCTGCTTAACGTCAGGCGGGTACCCCAGGGCCGGATGGCAGAATCGGGGGGCAAGCAGCGACTTATTTCCCACGGGCTCCCCTTGCAAATCTAGCAGACCTCCTGGGGGGTAACTGCGCCATCTTTGGATGAATAGAATGTCTCGCACCTCCGAATGGTTCGTAAGCGCTCGGGGGGCTGGCGCATTAGAGAGATGGCAAAGGACTTTCCAGTATTCGGGTTTGTGGCTCCGCCTGAGTGCCCCCGGGCACCGGGAAGCAGGTAAGTTGCACAGAACGCGCTCAGAGGCGTAACACGGGCATTATCAGAGTCCATAGTCGTTCCCATCGGCTCATTTCCTGACCTGGCTGCGTGTAACCACGTCTCCTGAACGGAGCTTTGGGAGGAGAGCTGCTCTGTACCACCCCAGAGCTGGGTGCATTTCAGCAAAGCAATTCCTGGCTAGGGCTTTGGGCTTCTGAAGAACTCATGGGCTGGACTTTAATTCCCACTTGGTCAGATCCCCCCAGACATGGGGCAGAGGGAAGCTTGGAAGTTAGGGGAGGGAAAGGCCAAATGAGGCTCACGCGGGCCGTATCCGGGCCACGCAGGCCTGGTCCCCATTGGAATTAGCCCCTAGTGTTCTGTCCAGACAGTGAGTTCTCCACCAGAAATCACAGAGGGACAAGCCTGGGGGGCAGGGCAGGGCTGGACTAGCCGGGGGGGACGGGACACATGGCAGAGCTGGGGGGTTGGGTCTCACATCCACCAGTCATTGAGGTGGCCGCCCCTTGAACTCCCGGGCATGGTCAGAAGAGCCCGAGGGAGTCACGGCGCAGGGTGGCTGGGCTGACGGCCTCCTGCGGGTCTCGGGCGTGGGACCTGGAGGAACGGCCTGGAGTTAAGGGAGGGGAGCTGCAGCCTGAACACCAGGGGAGACCTCCGGATGGTGAGAGTGAGGGCAGGACCCGGGGGCATTGGAAGCAAGACTGCCCAGCACGCAGGCTGAGGTGCCGTCAGGCCCAGCACGGACAGCAGCAGGTGCTTGGCCTGGCCAGACTGAACGGCCTCCCAGCGGTTCCCGTCCGCGTGCCCACCAGGCGCCCGCGGGTAGAGTTCCTGGGCTCATTCCCCTGCCCTGCCACTCATGCCGCGGGCCCTTGGGCCAGTCACTTTAACCCCCCCGACCGCCCAGCTGTAGACCGGGGTGGATGGTCCTGCTTTGCGCCCGTCGTCTCCCGTGTCTAGACAGCCTGTGAGCTCTTTGGGGCAGGAGCTGACTGGGGCGCCCACCTCAGCTGGGGGTACCCGGCTCGCCCAGCTATGAATACTGCAGAACAATAAATCAAATCACACACTGGGTGCTACTGGTCAGAGTGCCCGGGCGGGGGAGGGCGGGGCAGGACTCCTGGGTCCCATTCCAGACTTCTTTTGTGACCTGCACAAATCACTAACTCACCCCGTGACTCAGTTTCCCCCTCCTAAGGGGGCTGATACTGACCCAGCTCCCCAACAGGGCGTGTGACACTGACAGCACCGTGGAGGGAACGGAAGTGGGGGGACCCCTGGAACCCAGCACTGGAGCCCCAGGAACAACTGCCCAGAGACACTTTTGTCTCCTAGCCCGAGGGCGCCGGATCCAGCGCCTCCGAGACCTGCCAGGCCCCAGAGCCAGGCACGTGAGCAGGGAGGGCAGTGCCCCCTCCCCTCCCCAGACAGTTCACGTTCCCTGGAGCACTAGTGACCTGCCATTAGTTACAACGCCTGAGCCCAAGTCCAAGGGCCAAGAGCCAGCTCCAGCCTGGTGTGGGAGGGCAGCGGAGGGGGCTGGCAGGAGCCTGCGTGACACATGCAGCTGCTGGGAAGTCTCTGCTGCAGACCCTAGTGGGCGGCTCAGCGAATGCCCTGGGATCAGGGCCCTGGGACGCTCCGCAGGGCAGGGGCCTGTTCTCCCCCCGTCATCCTCCCAAGCGGTGACCCTGTTGGCTTCACATTGGCATGGGGAGGCTGCAGTCCCATGGGACGTGCTGCTCGCTGACCAGCCCCACCCTGGAGTGCGAGGGCAGGGAAAGGGGTCCCCTGCTTTGCTCTCCCCGGCTGCTCCATCTGCCCCCTTGACCCGGTGCCCCTCAATCCCAACCCGCAGCCCCCTGCTAGCCCAGCCCTGGGCTCCCTCCAGCTCTGCCGGTGCCCCTCACTCCTGACCCACAGCCCCTGCTAGCCCAGCCCTGGGCTCCCTCCAGCTCTGCCGGTGCCCCTCAATCCCGACCCGCAGCCCCTGCTAGCCCAGCCCAGGGCTCCCTCCAGCTCTGCCGGTGCCCCTCACTCCCGACCCGCAGCCCCTGCTAGCCCAACCCTGGGCTCCCCACAAAACTCTGTGTCCTTCATTACTTCATTATTCAATTGATGAGTCGCAGGTGGGTGTGCTCCGTCCCCTGCCGCCGAGCACCCGGGCAACCCCAGCGCTGCTAAGCTGAGCCTCTCCTCATCTCCGCTGGCACGACCGCAACGAACAGAAAACTCTCCGGCCAGTTCCAAACAGCCCCCGCGCTCGGCTTTCTGCCCTCCGGAGCCAGCCCGGGCCCCAGCTTGGCCGTAGGCTGCAGGAAGTGGGATGGGCAGCTTTTCAATGGGTCATTCATTTAACCAAGTTCCCCGCGGGCATTTCTACGGCTCGCCAGTTCCTGCCGCATGACCCCCCCAGAGCCGGGAGCAGCACTGGTCGGGGGGGGGGGGTGGCTCTGAGGATATCCACTCGCTCCCACCACGCTCAGTGACTCCTGGGGGCTCCAGCCTCAGAGGGTCGGCGGCAGCCAGCCAAGGAGAAGGCACTTGCGCCCGCAGGGCAGGACCGGCGGGGCTGGGGCCAGAGAGCCAGACCCCCGTCCTGAGGATCTGACCCGCAGGGGGAGCCCAGCCCCGGGAGGGAGGGGGGGTGGCTAAGGGAGGGGTGTGTACAGCTGTTGGGTGGGTGCCGCTGTGTGCCTACACACGTCGGGGGGCTGTGGGATGCAAGAAGGAACCGCAGCATCCCACACGCACAGCCCTGCGCCCAGTCAAAGGCAGAGCCCCAGGGTGTCACGAGGGCCCGGACCCAGAGGCTGCTGTGGGCACGGCTCATGGGCTTCTCCATTGTCTTGTCCTCCAGCTCCCTCTGCTGCCAGCAACCAGCTGCTGCTGCCCAAGTCCTACAGCAGGGCCCTGGACCCGGCTGTACCAGCTGTCCCTGCCGTGGGGTCCCTCGTGGGTAATGAGGTGCCGTCTAGTACGCTGCCCCCCTCGGGCACCACCCTGGCTGGGTGCGTCGAGTGACCCAATTGTCTCCTCAGCCTGTGGGTGGAGACCAACCTAGGGTGTCACCCGATGAGCTGCCCAGGGCGGGGAGGTGCCATGCAGCTGGCATGGGGACCCTCATTCTCTGCTCCCCTGTACCATGGGCGCTCACTGATGCCAGGAGAAAGCGGGCAGGCCACGCCAGCTAGCCAGAACGGCTGCAACTCTCAGTCCCTTCGCACGAGTGACTCCGCAAAGTGCAGGATGATGGCGAATCTGGCCCTGAGCTTTTGCACACTTGTTTCTCACCAAGTCCTCGGGCCAGGCTCTGTGTGTGTGTGTGTGTGTGTGTGTGTGTGTGTGTGTGTGTGTGTGTGTGTGTGTGTTAGTTAACCGGCCCATGCCAGACCATTACGCTACAGGGAGAGGGTGGGAGAAGGTCCAGCGCTCTATGCCCAGCGACTCCCCTGCACAACGCAGTCCCAGGTACCTCCCAGGTGAGCCCGACGTTCACAGCAGCTAACGAGCACGCCCCGGGTGACAATTAATGACCCCAGAGCATGAGGCGGGGCAGGGGCTTTTAAAAACATATTTTATTCATCAAACTCAATGAGGACAATCGAAGGAAAACTGAGCCGTCCCCTTCTTCGGCCCTACCTCAGAAGAGCAGATCAAAGGGGTATTTGAAAGTAAAAGGCAGGAAATTGAGCATCAGAACCATGGAAATGTTCCGGTATCTGGCTGGCCCTGGCCCTGGCCCTGGCCCTGTGGAACTCAATACCGCAGAAAGCTGATGGGCTGAATTCTGCAGCTGAAAAACACACGTTTTGTTTTAGGGACATAGGACTCACCAGAAAGCATCAGACCTGCCACCGCTCCTGTCAGGTCTCCTGGCTCCAACGGCGGCTGGCTCCGGATGCTTCAGCCAAAGGCGCAAGAACCTCTAGAATGGACAGACCTGAAATAACCAGCCCGTCTAAGAGTAACGGCCTGAACCCAGGCACGGTGCGCGTGGCCAAGTGGGGAGGGTTAATCACCACTCAGCCACGTTTTGATCCTCTTTCGTGTAATCTCTTCTTACCCAGCCAAGTGCCCGGTTCTGATCTGAATCCCACTTTGCCACCAGCTCTCAGCAAGGACAAGAGCCATGAGGTCCACAGGTTAATGACCCATTGTAGAGCTAAGAAAGCATTTCCTTTCCAATGCTGCCTTTCCATTTCATGGGCTGCTCCCCCTTGGATGCATATGCTGGGGCTGGGTGACGGGGAGTTGCTTCTTTCCCTCCTGTGAGTATTTTACAAGCCTCCTCTCTCACGCCCCTGCTAAATGCCTCGGGGCAGGGCCTGCGTGTGGGGGCTGGAAGGCACCGTGCCCAGCGGTGGCATTAAAACCACAAGCTAATAAGGCAGTAAACGAAAAAGGTCAGTAATTCCGGGCAGCGGATGAAGAGGCAGCACTGCTCTGCCCACGCTGGGAGCACGTCGTACAGCTCCAAGCACCTCCGTGATGGAGCCAGAAAAGAGCAACCGAACACAAGGAAGGGGCAAGAGGGGACAGAGTGAAATCTACAGCCCCGAGCCTCGTAGAGACAGCTGCCTGGCGCCCCCCCCAGAGCTCCACCAAGGACCAGCCTTGAACCAGATCGCAGCCCAAGCTGGTTTTCTAGCATGGCTGGTGCCCCAGCGTGAGGGCAGTGCCGGGTGTGCACCCCAAGGTGCTCCGGGGGTCACGGGGGTGGGATTAACAGGCGATCTGCTCTTGGAAAACACCTGGTGAGGCCTGATAGGCTGTGGCCTCAGCTCTCAAGGGAAACGCGGGAACCACCATCGCCAGCATCGCGATGAGTGGGTGGCTGAAGCCCCAGGCTGTGTCCTTTTTATGGAGCGACCCCGGAGCTGGCAGGAATGGTGCTAGACGCACAGGCGCCAAAGATGGGCCCTTTGCCATCAGGGAGCCCGGCACAACACTGGCCATGGGCCTGCTCCCCAAATCCCTAGAGCAGATCTTAGAAAACAGCCAATCCAGATTTAAAATGTGCCCATGCTGGCGATTCCACCACGCCCGTGGTAGATCGTCCGTGGTTAATTGCCCTCACACTCACTGTTCAAAACTGGTGCCTTGTTTCCAGCCCAGATCTCATGGCAACGGCGCTAGGCCAGCACCTTGCCTGACGGGCACGGCTGCCCGGCCTCCCCCGCTCTCCCTGCTCTGGGTGCTAGACAGTCCCACTGCACCGGTGGGCAGCGGGGCTCAGCGAGGTGGGCGCGTATTGAGGCTCAGAGGGCCAGGTGTGGGAGTGGGTTGGGGCACATGCACTGGAGACCCAGTGCACGGCGTGAACTCAGCCACGGCCGAGCACCAGCCCAGTGCTGAGAAAGACACAATGGCTCCAGCTCTTTGCGGCTCAGCGACGGCCCCCGTGGGACCCATTAACCCTTTATTAACATGGTGGTTGGGGCAGACGAGGGGCCGGACTCTCCTCGCTTTCGGTTTTAATACACACACTGAGTGGGAGCGTATGGCTGTTCCTGGTAGGAAGCCAGGCGGTGCCATGGGATTTGCAGCAGTTGCTCTAAATATGTTTCAATAACCGGCCAGTCCCAGGCACAAAATCCAGGCGATGGAAAGAAACAGGTTAACCTCCTGCTTGCGGGGTTACGAGCAGAGACCAGGACGAGAGCCAGACGGGGGCAGAATCGCTCACAGCTGTTGCTGTGGTGTTCTTCCTCCTTCCTCTAGCAACCGGGCCCAGCCATCGGGGTCTGGTCCTGGATTTTTAGTGGGGTGGCTCCATGCGCCTACAGACACAGACGCCAGACACTCAGCCATGCACACACGGGCAGTTTCTAGAAGCTGGACTATTTCTTTTCCAAACTTGGCGTGGGCAGGTAAATTATCCCCAAGTAACACATTTA
The DNA here is from genome assembly GCF_027887155.1 of Malaclemys terrapin pileata. Classification (NCBI taxonomy): domain Eukaryota; kingdom Metazoa; phylum Chordata; order Testudines; family Emydidae; genus Malaclemys; species Malaclemys terrapin. The sequence continues at coordinate 125,721,758 of NC_071511.1, forward strand.
CCATGAGCCGGAAATATTGCAGCTGGAGCAGCCGGCCTCCATTTCCCGGACTGGCTGAGGTCTGAGTTATGGCCCTGCTGGAAAGACAGCGGGTTTGTAAATGCTCCTGTTTGTGCCGCTTGCCAGCGAAATGAGAAAACATTGATCACCGGGGCCGAGTTTGAGCCGGGAAAGAAAAGCAAAATTGGGAAATGCCGCGAGAGACAGACACTGATCGATGGGCTGGGACACCTCCCCCGGCGGCTAACCGGACTTGGAGAATTAGGTGCCAAAACCCATGGGAAGACGGGCAGCTTTGCAAGCCCCAGCCAGTGCCCAATGCCCTGCTCACTGTACCAGAGGTGGGGTCTCTCTCGTCACTGGGCTTTGAATCAGGTGGCTAGAAACAGGCAGCCAGAGAACAGCAGTTCCCCTTCACCCAGGCCTGTGCGCTGTGCCCCGAGCCCGGAGGGAAGCCATGGGCACGTGCTAGCCACCGGGAGAACTGCCTGAGCCCACGAGCTCTCATCCGGTCAGCGTGCCGCTGTGGGGGGGCTCAGCGGGTAGAGGGGTGGGGCTAATGGCCCGGTACTAAAAACCCAAGGGCTGCCGGACTGGGTCAGACCATCTCGTCCGGTAACTGGCCTCCGACAGTGACTGGTGATGCAGCTTGAGAGAGATCCCCCCCGTCCCCCCCCCAGCTCCTGGCAGCCAGAGGCCAGGGACAGCCGGAACATGGGGTTGTGTCCCTGCCCATTCTGGCTAATAGCCGTCCATGGAGCCATCCTCCAGGAACTTGGCTGATCCTTCTTTGAGCCCCGTGACACTCCTGGCCTTCACAACATCCCAGAGGCAGGGCACTGCCGTCGAGAGGGAGACCCTGTGCCTGACACCCTCCCACTGGCTGCGAGCCGGGCGTTAGCAGTCAGAGATCCACACGGTTTAAGGGACCATTAGACAATCCAGTCTGAGCCCCTGGCCAGCATGGGGCATTACATTCCCCCAGCTCCCCCGTACATGGCCAATGTTTGCCTGAAGCGTCTGCCAGGAAGGCAGCAAGCAGGCTCTGAACCCAGCCCGTCCCATGGCGGTTTGTTCAGGGGTGGAGCGGCCCCGTTAGAAACGTGGGTCTTCTTTCCCCTTTGAAGGGTCTGGCTTCGGCTCCCGGTTCTTGCTCTGCCCGTGTCTGCGAGATCAGAGAGCCCTTCGGGGGTTCGGATTTGCTCTCGGCGTCGGCTCGCCTCTCGCGCAGAGGGGACTGGTCAAGCCCCACTCGCTTGGGCGACGCTGGAAACCAACACCACGTGCTGCCCAGAAACAGCCCAGTGGACTGGAGAGGCCTGGGGGCAGGACCCCGCTCTAATTCAGGTCCCAAGACCGGGCCCCCTCCCCTCTTGCCCCGCTCACCCTGAGCTAGGGAGAGTTCTTTTGTATTTGTGAGAGGCTCCCAGAGGGCTCGAGGCCCCATTGTGACAGGCGCTGCCCAGTCCCCTACAGAGATATGGGCCCTGGCCCTCGCAGGCTAAACAGACAAGACAAAGGGTGGGGAAGGGAAACTGAGGCACGGAGCAGCGTCATGACAGAACCGACGTTTCCTGCAGGCCGGTTCAGGCCCCGTGTCACCGGACCAGATTCTGCTGCCCTCCCGCCCCCCACGTAGCACCGCTGAAAGCGAGAGGCTGACGTGGGTCTTCGCCGGCGTTCCAGGCTTGTGCTAGGGCCTGGCACTGGGGTGAATTTCACCCAGGAGCTCTGGGCGGTCGGCGATAACCCCGCCCACTGCCCCCTAGTGTAGCCGCAGCCACCTCCCTTTAAATAACAAGTGCCAGCAAAACGCATGTCCCGGAGAACCCCCGCCGCGGCGGCACCAACCCCAGCGCAGCGGGCACCACCATGCAACGCGCCCCCGGGAAGAACGGTGACGTTCCCGTTCACGGGGCGGGCCACTCCACACAAAGGGAAGGTATCAGAGGGTTCAGCCAAAATATATATATGTCAAAGGACTAGTTTCTGCTGTGGAAGGATACACTTATTACAAAGGTTGCGATGCATAGTTATAAAAGTGAGTCCTTGAAGCACCTGAAGTCCCCGGCTGGCTGGCCTGCAAGCCCATCCATTTCCCCTGATCCTCGTTACCTCGTGCTAATTATCAGGGACCACCTGCGGGGCTGTGCATCCGGAAGGCACTTGGCAGGGGGGATCTGAGCCCCCCTAACAATCCTTCGGCTCCTCGCAGGTAGGAAAGCAGCATCCTCCCCCAGGGCGGGGATGGGGAAACTGAGGCACAATGCGGTGACGCGAGGAGGTGAAGGCCAAAGGTGGAGCCAAGCACTCTTGGGTCCCAGGCCTGCCTTCTTTGGTAACACGGGTGCTGGAATGTTCCGCGGGTCCTTGGCCAGGGCTGGGGGGCCTTGCCGATGAGCCGGGACCTATCTGCAGGGTTTGTGGGGCCCCTGCAGGCAAGGGGCTAGCACCGTCAGCGTCATTCCTCCCACCTCGCTGAATTCATCGACGGCCCAACCCAGAGCAGGGCGATCTTGGCCACATATCCCCCCCCCCCCCCCATCCCGCCCACCCCGGCTGTTCAGAATGAGCTGGGCTGGCAAATGAGCCTGTTTCTCCAGGGAGCAAGACAGCGGAACCCGCCTGCTGCAAGAACCCCCCGGGTACTCCACACCTGGGCACCCACCCACCCCGTGGCGCCCCTGCCAGCAACGTCCACAGCTGGATCCCAGTGCTCTGCCTCCAGGCACCCCAGGGATGCGCGCCCATCTCTGCAGCCCGTCTCCGGTGGGGGGCAGCCGTGGGGCCTGGGCTCCGCTCACTTGGGGCTGCCCCTGCTCGGCGTGTCGCCGGGCTCCGGGTTCTCCTCTTCCTCCAGGTACTGGCACATGCTGTCCACCAGGGAGTCCAGGCCCGCGAGCCCCTGCGGAGACCCAGATGTGGGGTGAGTTACCAGCATGGGAGGGCCCCGCTCTGCCCTGCTGGGGGGGGTCACTGAGCTCAGCCCACCCCCAACGCCTGCTCCTGTCCCCTGCCCGAGGCCCCCCCAGGCCCTTCGGGAGACCGTCCCCCAGCCTGAGCCATCCCACCGGTCCCCACCCCGCGGGCCCGGCTCACCTGGTGCTGGGCCAGCAGCGGGCGCAGGCAGGTTCTCATGCTTTTCCGGAAGGCGTAGGGGTCCTCGCTGCTGGACAGGCTGCTGGGGTCAAAGCAGACGCCCTGGAGGCAAGAGAGGAGTGTGGGGAGGAGGTGAAACCCCACCGGCGAACCTGCCCCCCTCTCCCAGTCACCCCGGCCCCACTGCCAGGACCCTGGGCAACAGATCATAGCTCTGAGCCCCCTGCACGATTCCCCGCAGCCCAGCACCCCCTAGGGAGCCCCCCACCCGCCCCCGCCCCGCAGCCCGGCCCCCCCTAGAGATCCCCCACCCGTGGCCCAGCGCCCTCTAGGGAGTCCCCCGCAGCATAGCGCCCCCTAGAGACCCCCTGCCCGCGGCCCAGTGCCCCCTAAGGAACCCCCGCCCACCCCCCGCAGCACATTGCCCCCTAGAGACCCCCCGCCCACGGCCCAGCGCCCCCTAGGAAACCCCCCCATCTGCAGCTCAGCGCCCCCTAGAGAGCCTCCCTACTGCAGGGGCAGGAGCGGGGGGACGGGCTGTGGAAAGTCCCTTGTGCAGAGACCAGCGGGCGTGGGAGAGCAGCGAGCCCCACCTGGGCCGTGTAGATGGAGGCTGCGCCGACGTCCCCAGGGTGGAAGTGGTGGCGTTTGCAGAACCTCAGGAAGTTCAGCACCTCCCGCAGGGCTCGAGCTCCCTCCAGGCCGGGCCCCTCGGGCGGCCGCCCCACCGCTGGGGAGGGCAGAGGAGACAGATCAGTGACCGGGACCCTGCAGGCCCAGGCTGCCCGGTCACTCCAGCCAGGGCGACCGTCCCAGAGAACGGGGACCAGGGAGCTGCCAGTGCCCACGGCTTAGACTCGGGGACCGCCGCGTCCCAGCAGGGCCAACCAGCCCCAGGGCCCTCTAGGGAACCTGCCGGAGGAAAGGGGCTGCCCAGAGAACCGCCACTCGGCTGGGATCCTGCCCCACACTCCTGGGAGCCGGGGGCCCCACTAGCCCATATCCCGCCTTTGAGAGCCACTAGGCACCCAGCCCCTCGCTTGCCTCTCCAGCATCTCAGCCGTTCCCAGAGCCAGAGCCTGACCCTGCCGGGGGGCAGACGGGCCAGGGCCTCCCCACGGCTATTCCAGCCCGACCTGGGTGGGGTGCTGGGGATCTCGGTGCTCGCCCGCCCCCCCCCCATTAACGGGGTGCTGGTGGGACACTGGCGGGAACCTCTCTGCTGCAGCCTGGCGCCCCGCGGGTGCCCACGTGCTGCCCCGGCTGCCCCCCCATGCCCTGCCGGGCGCTCACCGTGCACGTTCCTGTCCTCCATGAGGTAGAGGATGGAGCCGTTGCGGTCGTACAGGACGGCGTAGGGCACCAGCAGCGTGGGGTGTGGGGGCAGGAACAGGAAATTGTGTAACATCTTCCTCCAGTTGGAGACCACGGGCACCTGGCAAACAGAGGAGAGGCTGAGACTGCGTCCTGGGCCCCAACCAGCATCAACTGGGGCCCCTCACTCCCGACCTGCAGCCCCCTGCCAGCCCAGCCCTGGGCTCCCCCACCCCAGCTCTGCCGGTACCCCTCACTCCCGACCCGCAGCCCCCTGCTAGCCCCGCCCTGGGCTCCCCCACCCCCAGCTCTGCCAGGGCCCCTCACTCCCGACCTGCAGCCCCCTGCCAGCCCAGCCCTGGGCTCCCCCACCCCAGCTCTGCCGGTGCCCCTCACTCCCGACCCGCAGACCCCTGCCAGCCCAGCCCTGGGCTCCCCCACTCCAGCTCTGCCAGCGCCCCTCACTCCCGACCCACAGCCCCCTGGCAGCCCAGCCCTGGGCTCCCCCACCCCAGCTCTGCCGGTGCCCCTCACTCCCGACCCGCAGCCCTGGGCTCCCCCCGCCACAACCCCTGAATCCCGACCTCCAGGATACACAGAGGTCTGCTGTTTGCAGGCTCCTCGGGGCAGAGAGCCCGTCTCAGTCTGCATTCCCTACAGCCCTGAGAACAGGGGTGCAAATGCCCATTCCTGGCCCCTCCCTCCCCAAATGCGCCTTGGCTCTGGGCCGAGGACACCCCACTCCAACCCCCTCGCCTGGGCCAGGCCCTGGGGTCAGCTGCCGGGCCAGGCTCTTCCCCGGAGCTAAATCGGGCGCCGGGTTCCAGAGGCCGCCGTCGACGGCCATCAATAGCGCTCGGTTAATTAATTTGATGGGAACAGCAGGGACCACACTTTGCATTTAGTGAAGTTCCGAGAACTTCCAACCTCATCTTCATAATTGGCCTCATAAATTTGAGGAAAGAGAGAAATCAGCAAAGCAGGAGGAGGGAAAGGAGCGAGAGGAACCGCTGCGCGCGGCAGAGAAGAGAAGTGGCTCCATTTGGCGTCCTTATTTAATTTGATTGCACAGATCCATCTTCCCCCTCCCTCCGCCAGCCCCCGCGCTCCCTGCTGGATTGACCTAATCATGATAAATTCATATTCATTTCCCCGCCTGCGCCGGCGGGGGGAGCGCGCTCGTTACGCCTGCCCGCCCGGCCGCCACGCCATTAGCTCCTGCAAATATTTACTCATGAATATTAAGCTCTGCCATTAACATGCAAAACCCACTGAGGCCCCCCACCCCCCGCCACCCCAGCTCCCGGTGTCCTTCCAGGTCTCCTGCGCTGCAGCGGGTGCCAGGCAGGTGTGATTAAACATTGAGATGCTTGGCGGAGCCGGTGATTAAAGCTCGGCGCTCCCCGGGGATGGGGAGCAGAGGGCGCAGGGGCTCCGTGTGGGTCAGATCCTGGGAGGTGCTGAGGAGAGGCTCAGAGATTCTGCATCGCCCTCACCCCCCGCCAGCCCAATGTCCTAACGGTTAGTGCTGGGCTGGGTGGGCCCCACTGCTATTCCTGCCCCGGCTCCCTCTCACAGCCCAGGGGCTGCGGGTCGGGAGTGAGGGGCACCGGCAGAGCTGGGAAGGGGAGCCCAGGGCTGGGCTAGCAGGGGCTGCGGGTCGGGAGTGAGGGGCACCGGCAGAGCTGTGTCGTGGGAGTCCAGGGCTGGGCTATCAGGGGCTGCGGGTCGGGAGTGAGGGGCACCGGCAGAGCTGTGGGTGGGAGTCCAGGGCTGGGCTAGCAGGGGGCTGCGGGTCGGGAGTGAGGGGCACCGGCAGAGCTGTGGGTGGGGGAGAGCCCAGGGTTGGGCTAGAAGGGGGCTGCAGGTCAGGAGTGAGGGGCACCGGCAGAGTGGGGGTGGAGTGGGGAGCCCAGGGCGGGGCTAGCAGGGGGCTGCAGGTCGGGAGTGAGGGGCACCGGCAGAGGGGGGGAGCCCAGGGCTGGGCTAGCAGGGGGCTGCGGGTCGGGAGTGAGGGGCACCGACAGAGCTGGAGGGGGGGAGCCCAGGGCTGGGCTAGCAGGGGGCTGCGGGTCGGGTGTGAGGGGCACCGGCAGAGCTGTGGGTGGGGGAGAGCCCAGGGCTGGGCTAGCAGGGGCTGCGGGTCGGGAGTGAGGGGCACCGGCAGAGCTGTGGGTGGGGGAGAGCCCAGGGCTGGGCTAGCAGGGGGCTGCAGGTCGGGAGTGAGGGGCACCGGCAGAGCTGGAGGGGGGGAGCCCAGGGCTGGGCTAGCAGGGGGCTGCGGGTCGGGAGTGAGGGGCACCGGCAGAGCTGTGGGTGGGGGAGAGCCCAGGGCTGGGCTAGCAGGGGGCTGCGGGTCGGGAGTGAGGGGCACCGGCAGAGCTGGAGGGGGGGAGCCCAGGGCTGGGCTAGCAGGGGGCTGCAGGTCGGGAGTGAGGGGCACCGGCAGAGCTGGAGGGGGGGAGCCCAGGGCTGGGCTAGCAGGGGGCTGCGGGTCGGGAGTGAGGGGCACCAGCAGAGCTGTGGGTGGGGGAGAGCCCAGGGCTGGGCTAGCAGGGGGCTGCGGGTCGGGAGTGAGGGGCACCGGCAGAGCTGTGGGTGGGGGAGAGCCCAGGGCTGGGCTAGCAGGGGGCTGCGGGTCGGGTGTGAGGGGCACCGGCAGAGCTGTGGGTGGGGGAGAGCCCAGGGCTGGGCTAGCAGGGGGCTGCGGGTCGGGAGTGAGGGGCACCGGCAGAGCTGTGGGTGGGGGAGAGCCCAGGGCTGGGCTAGCAGGGGGCTGCGGGTCGGGATTGAGGGGCACCGGCAGAGCTGTGGGTGGGAGTCCAGGGCTGGGCTAGCAGGGGCTGCGGGTCGGGAGTGAGGGGCACCGGCAGAGCTGTGGGTGGGGGAGAGCCCAGGGCTGGGCTAGCAGGGGGCTGCGGGTCGGGAGTGAGGGGCACCAGCAGAGCTGAGAAGGGGACCCCAGGGCTGGGCTAGCAGGGGGCTGCAGGTCGGGAGTGAGGGGCACCGGCAGAGCTGTGGGTGGGAGTCCAGGGCTGGGCTAGCAGGGGGCTGCGGGTCGGGAGTGAGGGGCACCAGCAGAGCTGGGAAGGGGACCACAGGGCTGGGCTAGCAGGGGGCTGCGGGTCGGGAGTGAGGGGCACCGGCAGAGCTGTGGGGGGCAGCACCGTAGCAGCAGGGGGCCATTCCCAGCTCCAGGACCTCCCACTCCATTTTCAGCTGCTGCAACATTTGGTTTATTTTTAATTTTCAGGATCATCAGATTCACAGCCAGTGGGGAGGGGGGGGGGCAGCCCCTTCCCGGGAAGCAGAAGCCAGGAAGCTGTGGAATGACAGCGCATTAGAGCCGTGTAATGTCCTCATCGCTCACCATGGGCCGCTCTCGGTCCCCCTCCCACCATGCGGCCCCTCAGACGCCGACGCGGGACTGTCCCCTGCTGGCCGGAGCGGGCCCAGCCCAGGCCCCCTCTCCAGGGCTCTCTGGGGCTCCGGACAGGGCAGGTCCTTGGCCACGTACCTTTTTCATCAGCATGCTCTCCCCGGTGACCCGGTCCCGCGCTCGGAACCAGCGATCCGCCAGCTTCTCCGTGACGTAGAACTGCCGGCCCAGAGCGTAGTACAGGAAGAGGCTGCAGTTGGGCAGGGTCGTGGCCAGCTTCCGCCCATCCCGCTGGAAAGGAGAAGGCAATTTAATGAACATACCAACAGCCAGACTGGGTCAGACCAAAGGTCCATCTAGCCCAGTGTCCTGTCCCCCGACAGTGCCCAATGCCAGGGAATGAGGGAATGAACAGAACAGGGAATCATCAAGTGATCCATCCCCTGTTGCCCATCCCCAGCTTCTGGCAAACAGAGGCTAGGGACACCATCCCTGCCCAGCCTGGCTAATAGCCATTAATGGACCTATCCTCCAGGAACTTAACTCGTTCTTTTTTGAACCCTGTTATAGTCTTGGCCTCACAACATCCTCTGGCAACAGGTTGACTGTGTTGTGTGAAGTAGGACTTCCTTTTGTTTGTTTTAAACCTGCTGCCTATTAATTTCATTGGGTGATCCCCTAGTTCTTGTGTTATGGAAGGAGTAAATAACACTTCCTGATTTACTGTCTCCACACCAGTCATGATTTTATAGACCTGTATCATATCCCCCCTTAGTCGTCTCTTTTCCAAGCTGAAAAGTCCCAGACTTATTAATCTCTCCTCATACGGAAGCCGTTCCATTCCCCTAATCATTTTTGTGGCCCTTTTCTGACCCTTTTCCAATTCCAATATAGCTTTTTTGAGATGTGGCGACCACATCCGCACGCAGTATTCAAGATGTGGACGTACCATGGATTTATATAGAGGCAATCTGATAGTTTCTGTCTTATTATCTCTCCCTTTTTTAAAGATTCCCAACATTCTGTTAGTGTTTTTGCCTGTCGCTGCACATTGAGTGGATGTTTTCAGAGAACTATCCACAATGAACTATCCACCTCCAAGATCTCTTTCTTGAGTGGTAACAGCTAATTTAGACCCCATCATTTTATATGTATAGTCGGGATTATGTTTTCCAATGTGCATCACTTCGCATTTATCAACATTAAATTTCATCTGCCATTTTGTTGCCCAATCACCCAGTTTTGTGAGATCCTTTTGTAGCTCTTTGCAGTCTGCCTGGGACTTAAATATTTGGAGTAGTTTTGTATCATTTGGAAATTTTACCATCTCACTGTTCACCCCTTTTCCCAGATCATTTATGAATATGTTGAATAGGACTGGTCCCAGTACAGACCCCTGGGGGACACCACTATTTACCTCTCTCCATTCTGAAAACTGACCATTTATTCCTCCCCTTTGTTTCCTATCTTTTAACCAGTTACCAATCCATGAGAAGACCTTCCCTCTCATCCCAGGACAGTTTACTTTGCGTAAGAGCCTTGTTAAAAGCTTTCTGAAAGGCCAAGCACACTGTACAGACTGGGTCGCATTCACCCTTTGGGCCGCAGCGTTGCACTGGGAGCCCACGTTTAGCTGATTGTCCACCACGACCCCCAAATCTTTGTCAGAGTCGCTGCGTCCCAGGATAGCGACCCCCCCGTAGGGCTGGCTGCATTCTCCGTTCCTCCATGCGACATTCATAGATTCAAGGACTGGAAGGGACCTCAAGAGGCCATCGAGTCCAGTCCCCTGCCTGCATGGCAGGACCAAATACTGTCTAGACCATCCCTGATAGACATTTATCTAACCTACTCTTAAATATCTCCAGAGATGGAAATTCCACAACCTCCCTAGGCAATTTATTCCAGTGTTTAACCACCCTGACAGTTAGGAACTTTTTCCTAGACCTTCCTTGCTGCAGTTTAAGCCCGTTGTTTCTTGTTTTATCCTTAGAGGCTAAGGTGAACAAGTTTTCTCCCCCCTCCTTATGACATTTAGCCACATTCGAATGCGTATCCCCAGCTTGCCCTGCACCGAGGATCTGGCCTCTTCGTTACTTCCCACTCCCCCAGTGGGTGTGTCACCTGCAAACATTACCAGGGAGGATTTTCGGTTTCCTTCCCCGTCACTGATCAGAATGGTAAGTTGTGTAGGCCCAAGAACCAACCCTGGTGAGATTCCTCCAGAAACCCCCCCGCTCCATGACGATTCCCCAGTTACATTTTGAGACCCATCAGCCAGTTTTTAATCCATGTCCCGTGGCCGTGTTAGTTTGATATCGTGCTAGTTTTTTAGGCAAAATATCATGTGGTACCAAGTCAAGCGCCTGACATGGCCTTTGGGGGTGAAAGGAAACACAAGGGTCTACAAGCCGGCTGGGAACCACCAGGGAAGGCCTTGCGTCAAACCGCCTAGAGGGATAGCTCAGTGGTTTGAGCATTGGCCTGCTAAACCCAGGGTTGTGAGTTCAATCCTTGAGGGGGCCACTTAGGGATCTGGGGCAAAATCAGTACTTGGTCCTGCTAGTGAAGGCAGGGGGCTGGACTCGATGACCTTTCAAGGTCCCTTCCAGTTCTAGGAGATAAAAAAAAAAATATTACGTGAACCTCATGGAGAAATCAGGCTTCAGGGCATAAACCTGCAGGGTCAGGAAGGAATTTTGACAGCAGCTGTACAATTAACCAGGTGCATTATGGGGATTTGGCCTGACCGTGGGTCATAGGTGGGATGCTTGCAGACCAGGCACCAGCTCGCCTGGGCACTGGCAAATACACAGCCAGAGTCCAGCTCACCTGCTAACACAGGTATTCGATTGCTCAGCAGCCGTGTTGTGTCTGTGACTGCGAATCGCCGTACAGGAGAGGGGCATTAACCCGAGCGAAGAGCTGCGCAGAGCGCAGGAGCTCCGGGGCTGGAGAGTGTCTCGGAGGCTGGGTTACCGCCCTGCCTGGCCACACCCAGAGTACTAGGTGCAAACGCTGGCTCAAGTCACAAGGGGGAACGAAGCGGGTCAGAACATAGGAGCTGCCAGGCTGGGTCAGACCAAGGGTCCATCTAGCCCAGTGTCCTGTCCCCGGTATCCGGCCAGCGCCGGCTGCTCCAGAGGGAAGGAAGAGAACAGGGCAGGTATGGAGTGGAGGGAGCCGGCTCGCCGCTGTTTGGGTCCAACAGGGAAACCAGCAAGAGGCTTGGCGTCAGCAGCAGGCTGCATTTAAAAAAGTGCAGGACTAAGTGGCCGGGGGCTGTGGGTTGGGATGGGGGCACCGGTGGGGAGGGGGAGGCTGTGGGTCAGGATCAAAGATCGCAGAGCTGGGGCAGGGGAGGGGGGGAGGGGAGTATAGGGCTGGGAAAGCCGTGTGGCGGGGGGGGTGTCAAACCAATGAGCTCATTGGATCAAGGACTGTCCTTTCCTAGCTGCGTACCATACCTGGCACATTTGGGGCACTCCTGTAATCCTGGGGTTCTCCACCTTTTCCATACCAGGACCCCCCCCCCCATCTAGTCACGACCCATAGCAGAGAACCCCTGCTGGGGGTCACAGCTACTAGCAGGCTCAGGGACGCAGGGCAGCAGCCGGCCGTGGGCACACGGGAGAGGGGTTAAGCCCGAGCCAGGTTCCTCGCCCGCTCAGCTCCCTGCCGGGCACCCGCCGGGCGAGTTGTCGGCACTCACCATGGGCAGGATAGCCAGCCCCAGCGCCGCATGCTCCTCCACTCGTCCCAAGACCAGGCCCGAATCCAGGAGCGAGAAGCAGCCGCCCTCGGCGTCCAGGAACGTCCGTCTCAGCTCCTCCAGGAGGGACAGGCCGCACGCCTTGGTGAGCCTCCCGTAGGCGTCCTCCACGGACGTCTTAGTGGGAGCGCTGGCACCCGCGGGCCCCAGGTCCCCGATTTGCTGGGCCTGGCTGGCCGGCTCCTGGGAGACGGGCTGGCTGCTTTCACGGCCCGGGCCAGCTGAGCCAACAGAGCTCCTGGTCCCCGGCCGCTTCCCCAGCTCAGTGCCCCGGGGCCGACTCGTAACTGCCTCCTCCTCTGTCCTGCCAGGACCTTCCAGCGGCAGCTCCTCTTCCCGTGGGTCTGCTGAGGTGGGCTCTGGCTCAGGGGGGGCACACGGGGCCAGCCCGCTCCCCACTGGATGGGGGATGTCCCGTGTCCCTTCCCGGCCGATCACCAGCTCCCTCGTGCCCTCGCTCAGCGCGATGCTGCCGTCCCGCCGCGGCTTGGCTGCTGTTTCCGATGTCAAGGGGTCACGCCCACGGCCTGCGCCCTCAGCCCGGCGTGTGCCCGCCCTGCCCGCCGAGAGGCCAAGAACTGCGCTGGGAGGGACGCCCGCACAGTCCTGCTCTTCCCGGACCCCACAGCGACTCTCTGGTGGAGACACATCCCGTCCCGGCTGCACGGGGCAGAGCCGCGCCTCAGCCCAGGGGGAGCAGCCTTCTCGGATGGGGGGCTTCTCCAAGGCCAAGGGGGGAGCCGTCCCATCCTCCAGCCCTGGCTTGGTCTCTGGGGGCTCCCAGAGCTCTAGATCCAGGCCTTTGAGGCCCCCGCACCTCCCTGGCTCTCCCCAAGGCCCGCTGCTCAGCCTGGCCGGCCCGGTGGGCAGCTCGCTGGGCTGCAGTGTGAGGCGGGGGTCTCGGTGCGGGGGCGCAGAGCTGGTCCCGAAGCTGAACGGCAGTGTGGACTGGCCAAAGCCCTTCCCCGGGCAGGACCCCGGGGGCAGCTTGGGGTAGGGGGCGTTCCAGAGCCGGCAGCCGGCGCCAGGCTGGGGTCCCGTCTGCAGCTTAGCGAGGCTGCAGCAGCGGCAGCCGGCGGGAGAGGGGGGCCCCTCGTAGCCCGGCACGGGCAGCGCCCCCGTCTCGCTGACGGCCGTCTTGATGGCGTGCTGATGGCTCCGCGTCCCCCCCGAAGGCAGCAGCGCGGCGGTGAGGTCGATGTCGGTCTCCGTGGTGATGGGGGACCCGGTGCGCTGCATGGTGACCCCACACAGATGGTGGCTTCCCGGCAGGAACAGCCCTGGGAGGAGACACAAGGGACAGGGGTGACAGGCGCTGGCCTCGGGGCTAGCTAGGCGCTGGGCCTGCGGGTGCAGCCCGCTCCCCGGCTCGGGTGCAGCCCCAGGGCCCGTCACTGACCCGTCCCCTCAGCAGATCTCCCCAGCCTGGGGCCGAGGGGAAGCTCAGGGTCTGTTCCCACCCTGGGCAGGTCCCCAGCCCTTCTGGGGACGCGGTGCATTCTCACTGCTCCCTGGGTACCCCCCACCTACCCCAGCCAGCCCTGCAGCGACCCCTCTAGGGCGAGGGGGGTTTGGTCTCCCAGTCCCGTTCAGTCCTCGGCCCCCTCTTGGGGTCGCCAGCAAGGGGCCTGGCTAGTGCCCAGCGTGGGGGCTGTTTGTACGTGGACACCCACTCCCCGGGAACCGGGCAGTGCGCGACCCGCTTGGCACAGGTCACCAGTGGTGGTCCGGCCACCTGCTGCTCCCTCCCGGCTGCCCTGACGGCTGAAGGGGGCTGATTTGCGGGGAGCTGGTGGGCAACCAGGCCCCAAGGACGGGCTGCAAATGAGGGAATTCCACAAGCCTTGTCCGCACACGGACTCGGCAGAGCGGCCACAAGGGGGTGCCATTCTCACACTGATGTTCACGGGCCGGGGGAGTCAACGGGACAGCACCGTAGCCACGGCTGGGAGCCCGAGGGGCCAGGCAGGGCCTGGGGACCCCCCGCTGCCTGCCTCAGCTCCGTCCTAATGCTTTGAGAGCAAGAACAGGTGAGCTGCTGCGCCGCAGGGCCCTGCTGCCACTCCGGCTGCGAGCTTCCTCCCCACAGTGCCCTGTCAGTAGCAGGGTCAGTCCCCTTCCGGGAGCTGAGTCTCCATTACCTGGACCCGTCCCCGTCCCCGTCCCCACCCCTCCATCGCTCGCTCTGTTCTCAGAGTTTTCCCCACTGAGGAACTTACTGGATTCTCCCTGACCTCACTGGCGCCCAGGATCCGCCCCACGAGGACACCCGCTCACTCGCTCATGGCCTTGGCGCCGATCCGGGGGTCAGCTGCAGAGAAAGGGGAGTGTCAGTGGGGGAGACGGCTCCTAAGGGGTGGCCTGTGCCCTCCCTCAGCTCTGGGCCTGGCATGAGCAAGGCCTCAATCCTGCCCATCAGAGCAAGGCCCAAGCCAGATCCAGCCACCCGATGCGAGCTCCCTGGCAGCAGTGCCCCGCCAATGCCCCAGCACTCCCCAGCTCAGGCCCCTTTTCCGGGAGGCCTAGATGGGGCCCTGGCTAAGGCTCATCTGGTTCCAGCCTGATGGGAAGTGCCCGAGAATCCGCCCCCGACCCCCCCTCACACACACGGCCTATCCTCACACCCAAGTGTTCAGGGAAGCGCCCGAATCCGAGTCGCACGCCCCAGACTGCCTGCACCAGAGCCTCGCTGCCCCTTCCCCTGCACGGTTACCCAGGATCACTCTCAGTCCCTGAAAACCCCATCAGTGCCAATGTGCCCACCCCAGTACCCCAGGCTGTTGAGCAGAGCCCCATGGGGACAAAACGCCGATCCCCTCCTGCACAGGCCCTGACCCCAAAGAGAATCCCCATCCGCTGTTGGCAGTACAGGGCCAATGACACACAGCACAGTGGCTCCAGCTCCATCCAGCAGAGGGCGGCGGTGGCACAGCACCCTGGGTGGCTTATTGCCACATTCTCCCCCTACCTAGGGACAGCACTTGGCTGTTTTCCAACCCAAGCGCACAGCCCCAGATCCAACCCCCCTACCCCACTCCCCACCCCCAAACGCTGGTGCCGGAGTCTGCCGCACAGATCCAAGGGCCTTCTCTGCCACATCACCGCCCAACTGCCCTTGGCCAAGGGCCTGCACGAAACCCCCAGGCAGCAAGACCCGTTACCTCGCCCTGAGATCCTCCGGCCTACGTGCCGTAGCCCAGGCCCGAGCGCACCGACTCTGCGGCAGGCACCCAACTTCCTTCCTCTCCACCCTGCCGGGGAAAAGCAACAGCGAGACCGAGAGGGGAGGAAGTGCCGCTGCCAGACCCTAGACAAGCAGCCCTGGCTGGACGCCGCCCCACGGAGCCTGGCCCGCAGCGGCCTGTCCAGCCCCCGACAAACTCTGGGCTGGGGAAGCTGCCCGTCCCAGGGGAGCTAAGGAGCTGTGGGACATCGGTGCCAACCAAGTCCAGCCAGAGCAAGCCCCAGTCGGATGGAAAGCGAAAGCAGCTCCCGCCCGTGCGCATGTGCAGCCAACTCCGGAGGCTGGGTTTTGCCAGCTGCCCTGGCTGCGTGCCCAGAACTGGCCCACGGCTTGTTAAGGTCCCCGGGCGGCTGCATGGGCGGCGTTAGGTGGACAGGGTCGGTTTGCTGATCGCTCCCTCGGTAGTGGGATGGGGGTCCTCGTGGGTTAGTGTCCCCCTGGGACCAGTCACTGAACCGGGGCTGGGTTCAGAACACCCCGAACCGCAGGGTCATTGTCTGGGGGCGCCGGGAAAGGGGGATGGAGACCCTGCGACCTCTGTGAAGCAACGACACAGATGAGCTTTGAGCTCAGCTTCTGCGGCAGCAGCCCAGACAGGAAGGTGATGGGCCCTTTAGCAACGCCTAGGCAGACGCCACAGCAGGGTAGGGGGTCCAGGCCTGTTTCTGCCCAGATCGTCCCCGTGGCACAACGGGGGCCCAGAAAGGCCACGGGCATTGCCTCTCTAGCAGGTTGGTGTCTTCTCCCAGAGGGGCCCGGCCCAGAACGGGAACTCAGGCCTCGTTGCCTGGCTCTTCAGGTCCCAGGGGGTGGACGGGCTGAAATCCCGCTCCCTGCACCTGCCCAGCTGCCCGGGGGGTGAAGCGGGGAGCCGACAGGGAGCGAGGGGTGAGATTGGCCCAGGGAGGGATGGGCTCATTCGTGAGGTTACAGCAAACTCGGAACAGGGCCCAGCGCCAGCATCGCATGGAGTGGTGAGAAGCGCTGGGCACATAGCGCCGGCTGTCCTCGTGCTCCGTGTCCGGAGTCACCCCAACGCCTGGGGGAACCGGGAGGACCTGCCGGGCCAGCGCCCCTCACCCGATCACAGCCCCAGGCAGACGGCCGGGCTTGGCGGCTTGGATCAGATCCTGCCGCTCGGGGAGAAAGGAGCGGAACGAAGACGGACAAAACTGCTACAGTCGCTACGCTGGGCGTTCGGCCCCCTCGAGCTAGCCCCAGGGGCTCCCGCCTTCCGGGAAACATTCAGCGGAGACAAGACCGAACCGGGGCGGGGGGAACGGCAGGGAGATTTGCAAAGCCCAAGGAGGGGCAGCTTGGCTCAGCCCTCCCGGCCTGGGGCACCCTGCCACCGAGGGCTCCCTCCTTGGCAGCAGAACCGCCCTGAACGAGGGCCGCGGAGCCAGCTGGCTCCGGGCCCCAGCCACGCCCTTCCTGGGCGCCGGGGGGCTCAGATCCACCCACCCAAAGGTCTGGCAGGTCCCTGCGCTGGGCCAGGGGGACCCGGGCCTCCCCCACCAGCAATGGGAAGAGGGCGCAGCCGCGCAGCTTACCCACTCCCAGCCAGCCATCGCCGCCCTGGCTTCCTGTTCCCACCCCCGCGGCCGCTCACAAACACCAGCCGAGCTGGAGCTGACGAGCCAGCCTGCGCTCGGCCTACACGTCGCAACTCGCAGCCTGGCGGAGAGCCGAGAAGCCCCACGCAGGGAAGGGAAGGGCTAATGGGCGAGCGCAGGCACCGCGGGGGCTTCTGGCTCCGTCCCAGACCCACTTCAGCTCCTGGAGGGGAGTCGTGGGAGAGGCTGGGCCTTCCGGATGGGTGTGAATTAACACCTGGGAGTGTCAAGAACTGATGGGGCAGCTCTGCCGGTGGCGCCCCCCAATCCCGATCCGCAGCCCACTGCTGGCCCAGTCCTGGGCCTGCCTCCCAGCTCTGCCGGTCCCCCTCAATCCCAACCCGCAGCCCTTGCTAGTCCAGCCCAGGGCACCCTTCCCTGGGCCGATGCCAGGTCTGAGCAGCAGATAAATGCGCCCATTTCCCAGGTCCCCGTTCACCCCCCAATTGCAGACGGGGGGGGGGGGGGCTCCACAGCTAACACCTGGAGCTCTGGGGGGGTTCGGCGGCTACGTCCACACAAGGAGCTGGTTCCCAGCATACCGCACTGAGCTCTGCGGGTACCAAGGGCAGCAGCGGCGGAGGCTCGACTGAGCCGTGGGCATGTCCCTTGACACGGTTCGGCCGGGCTGCCACGGCCACACTGCTCTTCACCGAGGCCCGGTCCGTGAGCGGGGAGTACACCCCTCGCTCGCAGACGTAGCCTGACGCTGACCGTTCCGGGTGCGGGGGAACAACGCCCCCGGACCTCTCCAGGGGACGCAGCCCAACGCACCGGCCAGCCCTGCACAGTGCTGGAGCGCGTGCGTGAGGCCTGCCGGGAGCTGGCTGGGACCCGTGGGACGCACTCTGCGCTTTGGCGAGGGGTCTGCCCGTGTCGCCTGCCCTCAGCCCCCATCACTAGGGTCCTGTAGGCAGCAGACAGCCGCAGCCCCTGCCCCAAAGACCTGCCAGGCTAACACAGGGCGAGGGACCTGGCTCCTAAGCCACAGACTTGAGGGATGGGACCCACGCCTCCTTCCCTCTGCCGGGCTGGGGCCGTCCAGGGCCGGGTAAGTATCCGCTCAGCAGCGCCACACGGAGCCAGACGAGCACAGAATAAAGCCGGCTGTCCCCCCCACACCGCACTCCCCAGAGATGGCTGTCACCGCAGGCTCTCTGCCCCAGGAGAAGGGGCTGGCCGGGCCACACACTCACCCCTGCAGATCGGGCCCATCTTTGGCCAGGCTGATCTGCCGGTGACCCCCTCGCCTTGCCCTCCTTGTGGGTCTGCCCCAGGGGTGCCCTTGCACAGACAAAGGCTTGCTTGCTTTCCGTGCCAGTTACTGTCTAAGCTGGGTGTGGGGGCGCTGGCAGGCCGGGGAGGGGCAGGCCCACGCACAGATGACATTACGACTTCGGCAACGACGTGCGACCCCGCCGTGCGAATTTTCTCATGGGCTGGATGTGCAGGGCCTGGCCGCCCCTCCCCGGGACAGAATCCATGACAAAAGGGGCTGGGCTGCGGGGGGGCAGGAGCCTTCGGGGGGCTGGGAGAAGTGGCCCCCATCAAGCTCTGGCTGCTGTAAGAGCAGCAGCATCACCCTGGCTCCGGCACACACCTGGGTTTCTCGGCCTTTTGTCAGCCGCTCATAAAAGCCCTTGTAACTCCGAGGCCGGGCTCTTTGATGAGCCGCAGGCTCTGGTTGGCGCCTGGGTGTGAATCGTGGCTCTGACCCCCGCTGCAGAGGGACTGACAAAGGGAGAGAATGGGGGGGGGTCCCCCAGCCCCATCTCACATTCCCAGCCAGCGAATACCTCACGGGCGCAAAATCCAGGGCAGGTGCAGTGGGATCTTACCCCGCCCCCACTGCCCACGGGTCTCCCCGGCGCTGCGGAGGGGCATTCTCGCAGCGAGCAGCCCGGTCAGGTAGTGCCTGGCCCAGTCGGGAGGTGCCGTTAAGAGACGGGACAGAGAGCGGAGAGGGCATTGCCCAGGCTAATTTCATGCCCCCCAAAGGCCGGGTCTCCATGGCCCAACAGGTCTCTCTGGGGCGGGGGAGCTGATCGTGCTGGTTAGCCTGTTTCTCCTTCATTTTCCCACCCCCCGACTACACCCCTGGAGCCCCTCAACGGTCCTCACCATCCTTGCACCTTTGAAACACACGGATGCTCTTCTGTCCTCTGCCATCGCTCGGCCAAGCCAGACTCACTCAGGGGTTCCACCCATCCTCGCAGGCCCCCCGTTCTCACTGCCATTCTCAGCTCCGGCAACTGCAGGACGGAGGGGCCTGGCCCGGACAGAGTCAGGGCAGTTGTGATGCCCCCCCCGTCTGCTCCGTGCCACACCTCTGCTCCGCCCGCCCCAAACCACAGCCAGAGGGCACCAGCTAACCAGGACACAAGGACTCACTCTGCCCTGGCCAAGGGAAGGCGCTGGTGACCCGCTGGGGCAGGTTGGAATCAGCGACCTACGAGTGACAGGGCGCTGACCCCGGTCCCCTTGCCTCACGCCCCTACAGCGGCAAGCGGGGCCCGAGCCCCCTGCTCTGGGACAGGCTGAGGCAGGTGCTGACGGAGCAGAAGCAGACGAGAGCTGAGGCTCTGGGTTCCGTAGGGAAGGGCTCCAGACAACAGCCCGAGAAAGCACAGGTGGCCGACACCAGCCAAGGGTGCTGAGCTGTTCCCGGGATGAGGGCGGGATAAGAACCTGGACCGACCAGACCAGAATGAACTTACGGACACCAGCAAAGGAGGAGAGTGGGTGGATTTTATTGTACTTCCCTTCCAGGAACCCAATTTCCCAGGGTCGTGGCAGATTCTCCCCCACGAAGTTTTTAAATCAAGCTGGGCTGTGTTCTCCAAAGCTCTGAGCTAGGGATATCTGGGGGCAGGTTTCTGGCTGGCCACGCAGGTCAGACTAGATGATCACAGTGGTTCCTTCTGGCCTTGCAATCGATGACAGCAGCATTCCTCTTGCTACCCCATTCTGGCACCGCTCAGCCTCCACCAGCCCACTGCGGGTGGGAGCAGACCCCCGGCTGACGGGTAGGAGACAGCAGCCGGACCAAAGAGCCCAGCGGGAAGCTAGGTGTGAATGTGGGTTAGTGCCCCAGCGCCTGCAAAGCAGCATTGTTGCTCAGTGGCTTTCCCGTCCACGCCGACTCTCCGGGCGCTGCTGGAGAGAAATCAGCGTGTGGTTCACAAACCAGCACCCGTCTACATCATCAGAACGAGGCACTGGAGAAAACAGGAGTGGGAGAGGAGAGAGCCGCTATATGGGAGGAAGGCACGCCATGCCCAGGCTGTGAGGTCTGGTGAGCTCGCTGGTAGTTACCCCGAGGGGACCGCAGAACTGAATTCACCTGACCGCTGGGAACACTCCTGCCCTCCAGTGGCGTTACCTGTACGGCGTCAGACCGGAGTGCCTGCCACGAGCACCACAAAATAGCAGCTCCTGGGGATGCACGGGGATGGAGAGCGGGTTTGTGCGGCTCTGATGCGGAGCTACGTCTGCCGATGTGTAACTATTGCGCTCCTGGGATCAGAGGTGCCATCACACGCACCCCCTCCCCCAGGGATCCTGGCAGCAGGGCCGGCTCCAGCTTTTTTGCCACCCCAAGCGGCGAAGAGAAGGGGGGGGAAAAAAAAGCCACGACCAGCGGTATTTCGCGGGTGCTGTACAGCGCTGCTTCATCCGTCGGCAGCAATTCGGCGGCTGGTCCTTCCCTCCGAGAGGGACTGAGGGACCCGCCGCTGAAGATCCGGATGTGTCGCCCAAGCACCAGCTTGCTGTGCTGGTGCCTGGAGCCGGCCCTGGCCAGCAGCCACTGAACTACATTCCAGAGCCGGTGATACCCCAACTCCTAGGCCTGGCTGGACAGTCACAAAGTGCCACTAGCAGCAACAGCAGCCACTGTCCATCGGGGCCAGCTCAGAGCGAGCCCGGATGATACGAGATGAAGGAGTGCCCCCCTTCAGTGTCTGACAGGGAACCCCCACCCTACTAGGGCACTGGTGCCTGCAGGACTCCTCAAGCAGCTGGTAGCTTCCCCCAGGACACCCTGGAGGGCAGGAAGGAGAGGGTTGGGCCCAGCCCCATCACCAGTCCCGCTCGGTGGGCTCCCGGTAGGGCAGCCCTAGCAGCACAAAGACGTCCCTCTCGGTGGGGGTGGGCAGGACGAGGCCGGGCCCCACCTTGTGGCCGCCGGGGGCGCGCACCACAGCGGTGTGGAGCGCGTGCTCTGACAGGCTCATGCCCTTGGTCTTGGCCAGCGCTCGCATGGAGCGGTTGAAGTGGGCTGAGCCGGTGAAGTACAGGAGGGCGCAGGCGAACTCGCCGTGGGGCACCACGATGATGTCGAGGCGCCGGTGGCGCCGGCCTGGCCCGGGCAACCGGCACACGCCCAGGTACTTCTTCTGGTTGCCGCTGTCTTCTTGGCTCACCAGGTCGTCGGTGAGGAAACCTGCCAGAGGAGCAGCGTGAGAGGAGGGGCCGTGCTGTGACCCCACCCTCTTCCCTGGCTCCCGCGGAAGCATCCCATAATCCACTGTACGGGTCCCTGGGCTCCTCCTAAAGGGGGCTCCTGGGCACTGACTCTGGGTGCAGCGGGAGCAGTCGCCAAGCCGCACCCACTGCGCCGGCAGCACCAACGCTTTCGAACGAGGGTCCTGTTGGGAGCCGCCCCCGCCGCAGCACCGACCCAGCCAGTTTCTCGAGCTCTGTCCCAGGCCCCCCGAGTGAGAACGCCCCTGGGACCAGCTGGGGTCCATCAAGCCCAGCATCCTGGCTCAGACAGGGGCCAGGACCAGATGCTGCCGAGGAAGACCCCTGCGGCAGGTACTATGGGGCACCCACCCACAGGGAAAGTCCTCCTAACCCCCAAGGCAACAGACCATCCTGGATTCAGCCCTTTAGTGTCTGATCCACAGGCAGGGCAAGGCCCCGCACCGGCTGCTCGCACTGACACAAACCCCTTCGCCTCCCATCGCGGAAAGTGCCAGCCAGCCGCCCGGCTGCAAGCCACGTACCGCTCCGCCGCAGGCTGTCAAGCAGCTTGTCGAAGACGCCGCGGTGAGACTGCCCGTCAGGGTGGGTAACCAGGACGTCCACATCGCCGCAGGTGGCCTTCCCCCGTCGGTACGAGCCGCACGCCATGCACACCAGCCCAGGGTTCAGGGACCGGGCTGCTTCTCGCACCTTGGGGAAGAGTCGGGATCAGGAACCGGAGACCAGCACTCGCCTCCTAATGCCCTGGCCCAGTCTGGCCGTGGCGAGTCTGAGTTTGTGCTGCCAACCCCTTTGAGGGGGACTGGGCTGGATCGGAGTTCATGGGGCATTTCAGCAGCAGAACGCACGGAGAGTGGGGGAAGCAAAGGCAGGGTACCGGTGATGGGGAGCCCAGAAGCCTACAGATAATTGGTGGAGGGGCAGCAGACGTTCAGTTCTGCTTCCACCCGTTTCCCCGCGGCTGGCTGGGTCTGCTACTGCAGGTCTGCACTGAACCAAAGCTCTGGAGAGCAACTAAGGACTGAGCAGGCAGAGTTCAGCAGCAACTCACAGGCGGGCCAGCCGGAGAAGCAGCCCCAGCCCCTGGCTAAGCGATAAACAACCAGGAAAGAGACACGGCCCAGAAATAGCCGAAAAGCCGGAATGCCCAGGAGCTTCTCACCAAACTGCTGCCCCCCTGTGGGGGTAGATTTAACGCACCTCCGCCCCAGGCTTGCTAGCCAAGTGCACAGCCTGGCCCCTACCTAGCAGGGCTCCAGGAGAGTGGGTCTCTGGCTTGGCAAAAACGGGCAGTCTAATGATATTAGACACGTTTGCCATTAAAGTGCCATGTATCTACAGCCATGCATGGGTAGCTAGGGGGCCTCCCATCCCAAGGGATACCAATCAATCTCCTAGAACTGGAAGGGACCCCGAAGGGTCATTGAGTCCAGCCCCCTGCCTTCACTAGCAGGACCAAGTACTGATTTTTGCCCCAGATCCCTAGGTGGCCCCCTCAAGGATTGAACTCACAACCCTGGGTTTAATGCTCAAACCACTGAGCTATCCCTCCTCAAGAGCCTTACAAACCACAGAAGTTGGGATTGCTTTGCCTGTGCGCTGAAATGCAGCCACCTCTGGGGTGGAACCCGGCAGCTATTCTGCATGGGCAATGCGAGCCAGCCAGTTCTGATGGCTTCATTCCCGAAATGCTGGAGCGGTGCGAAGGGCTATTCCGGTGCCAATCACACTGACAGCCACAAATCATTCCAACACCAGCTCTTCCCTCTGCCCCGGCTCAGACAAGCCCAGCCTGTCCAGGACACAATGGCAGGGGCAGGGAAGCAGGCTGGGGCTCGAAGGGGGGTGTCAATCTCAACTGTCCCGAGTCAGTCTCCAGGATCATCCTTCATTAGGGAAAGAGAAACCCATTAACTTTCGCCCCAGAGGTGCTGAGAAGCCAGGCAGCTTTTCTCATGCAGATCGACCCCTCCCCTGCTCCCTTTCTTGCCTCAAATGAAGATTTCTAGAGAACTACAAGCCCCGCTGGAGTCTGAAAGTGCCTCAGATCTTGGTGTGAGAGGCAGCACGGACGGTGGCTAATCCCGTCATTCTCCTGTCTGTCTCCTGGGGCCCAGATCCCAGGTGGGGGGGGGGGGACGCGTAATCCCCTCAAACCAACAGCCCCACCCCTCCTCCCTAAGGGCCAACGCTACACCCTAGCGGGCTTGGGAACGAGGTGGCTGGCTCCTGAAAGAGCTCTAATCCCGCAGTGGGGATGGCAACGCCGGCGGGGGCGTATTCTTCGTGGCCAGGCCCCGTGGCCGAGTGACAGCGTTGCACTGGCCGCTGCTTCCATGGTGATCACAGAGCAGGAGGGAGCAATGACAGAGCAAGCCCTCCCCCAGCTCTCTGCTAGCGCGGGGGCAGATTGGGAATTCAGGGCGCCCCGGGCTGAGCCAGCGTCCAGGGCGAGTTAAGGCCTTGATGCAGAGGAACGTTCTGGGGGGTGCGGGAGGGGCAGATACAGCCTGTTTCCCTCATATGGGGATTTTTCATCCAATGATGCTGACCCCGGCCTGATGACCAGGAATGGCTGCCCCCCATGAAGCACTCCCAGAATCCTTTGCAGAAGAAGTGCCAAGGAGTGGGCACAATGGTTTGCGTGGCTCAGGAGGACCTGGGTGACGGCAGCTGGTTCTGTGGGAGATCAGCGACAGAGAACAGGCGCTGGAGGGTAACATGCAAACTGCCCCCTTCGTAAGTTACAGGAGGGATTAGTGCCAGGGACAGACCTGTACACACACACCCAGCCCTGCTCTGTTGGTAAAGAGCCACTCCACTAGCTCTCACCCTCCTGCCATCCTGGATTGCCAGCGCCAGGGATTTCAACCACAGAGATCCCTTTGAATCACAAATCCAGCACCCATAGCCCAGGGCTGCGGCCGTCTAAACCGCCATGGCAGGGAACATTCCCAGCTCCCATTGCTCCACGGCGCAGATTGTCAGGGAGGAAAACCAGACTCCAGCTGGCCTGGCAGTTGTTGGACTGTGCTCAGCACCGCTGCAAATCGAAAACTTGGGGCATGACACTGAACTGCTCTGTGCCCCAGGTCTGCATCTGCATTAAGCCAGGAAGGGGTGTGGGGTGGGGGGAGCAGGCATTTTGAGATCCTCAGATGGAAGTCCCTGGCAAAGCACTCAATTAACAACTCGGTCCTTGGCAGCTCCTCCGAGCAGGGCAGGGCATCTGCTGCAGGAAATGTCCTACACCTTTGCTGGACACAGGAAATGAACTTCTCAAAGACTCAAAATGAGTCTGGGTCCCGTTTTTTGTCTGTCTTTTTATTTTCATTGCTGCCCCTGCACTTTCACCTGGCTTGGGACCCAGAGTCCCAGCTCTGCTTGGGGACAGGCTGGGAACCTCCAGAGAGAGCCCAGCTCTGCAGACCCAAGAGCGTGGGAACCTTTGGGTGTCAGCCCCCTGCCTGTGATTCCCTGGGGCTGGGCTACTTACAGTCTGTTCTATTTCGGCAGCCTCCTCTCGCGGCATTCGCTCCAGGAAGTCTTCGTAGTGCTTCAATCCTACGGCCTGCTGGCGAGTCAGACGAGCCTGGGTGCGGATATCGTCCAGGGTCCGGAAGCCCTGCCCCAGAGCACATGGAGACAAGGGGATCACTGCAAGGACTTTGGGGATTGGTCCTGCTCTGAGCAGGGGGTTGGACTAGATGACCTCCTGAGGTCCCTTCCAACCCTGATATTCTATGATTCTATGACTTCGCTCCTCCAATGCCCCCACCACGGGGTCTAGGGGGTGTCACGGCTC
The DNA here is from genome assembly GCF_027887155.1 of Malaclemys terrapin pileata. Classification (NCBI taxonomy): domain Eukaryota; kingdom Metazoa; phylum Chordata; order Testudines; family Emydidae; genus Malaclemys; species Malaclemys terrapin. The sequence continues at coordinate 125,746,475 of NC_071511.1, forward strand.
AGGCGACCAAAGCCGCTGGGCCCAGACCTTACTCAGGGAAGCGACCCTACTTGTACGGCTCCCCCTGCCCGTGGGGACTCCAGTGCCCACAGGACCGTTAGGCATGCAGCTTGGACGTCACGACGACGAGTGCTGCCTCACCACGCGTCAGCAAAGTGTCGCCGCAGGCCAGCCTGTGATGTGGGTGCCAGTCTAGCACCCAGAACAAGCCTGTTCAATTCCAACATGAAACACCCCAGGCGGCCTCTCACAGGCCTAGCCTAGGTTCTAGACCCCCCCCGACTCGACAAAACATTCACAGGGCAGCCAAGCCACAGAACTGACGGCTCCCCACAGCTGTCCCATAAAACCTTATCGCTCCCACCCCTCCCCACACACCGACTTTGGTACATGCCCTAAAGGCCAACAAATACGGGCTCTGGCAAACCAGACTGGAGTGGTGAATTCCAAGGCCACAAGCCCTTCCCAGAGAGCGTCTTGCCATCAGCCCCGGCTCCTGCTTGGGCACCTCCTGTGATCTCAGCTGTGGCAGTACAGCCTAGGGAGAGGGGTCTCACACACGCAGCCCTTGAGGGTCAAACCCAACACCTTCAACCCACCGGAAACACCCAGGCAGCCAGTGCAGTTCACAGAGCCTGAAGTCACGTGCTCACAGCCAGAGACGCTGCTTAGCACGCAGGCGGCTGCATTTTGCACCCAGTGCCGCTTGCACAGGATTTAAGAAGCAGCCGTGTGCTTAGGGCGTTACGAGGGGCGGATCTTGGGGTGACAGAGCCAAGAGGGGAATGCTGAAACGCTGCCAGTGAGCACTGTGGGCAGAGGAATAGCAGGAGGGAGTCCGCTATGGCCCGACAGGCCTTCTCTGCTCACAGTGTCTGAGAGCACACACACTCCATTGGAAAGGAGGAGACAACGACCTGTTGGTACCACATCTGGGCCGTCTTGACTCCTGCTCCCCAGATGTTGGAGAAGACCTCCAGCACTGCCACGCTCTCGCTGATGTGGTCCAGCTTACGCAGGTGGCCGCTCTCCAAGATCTCCAGGATCTTCTCCGCCATCCGCTTCCCGATCCCAGGAATCTTACAGGCTTCCTAAAGGCAAACACAAAGGAGCGGCCGGCTAACGGGCAAGCTACTGAGCTGCCCCAGGGCTCAGAGACGGGAAAGCCCAGGGGGCTGGTTCACACCGCTGAGCCAGGTTCGCACTCAAGCAGTGGATGACAGCACCGGAACAGCAGGGCATGGGCTCTGCACACGGTACCTCTCGGCCAGTTTACGGCAGGCGGACAGGTCGTGGGACACAGTGTAACCGTAGAACATTGATCGGACACATCGGCAGCCGCGAATGTAGCAGGTGTGTCAGCACCTCAGACATGCATCCAGCTCTGCCACTGGCCAGTAGCTGAGGCTTCAGCAGGAGAAAGGCCCCTCCCTGCGCTGCTGCTAACTGAACGAGGCAGTAATGCGGGAAGGAAATTACTCCAAAGCTGGGCCCGCCAGCCTGCAGAAGCTCAAGGCTCCATTCCCCTTGCTATCATCTTACTCCCGCTTGAAGACTTGAAAATACCACTCATCCTCAATGAATCATATTCAGGCTGACTGAACTGGTCATGTCCACAGCCTCCCATGGCAGGGGCCAACTCCGGGGAACTGCACGTCTGGAGAGAGGACCAGGCAGCCTTGTGATTCAGGCCCAGTTCTGAGAGTTAGGACTGGGTCCCTATTCCCACCTCTCCTGCCGATTTCACCCTGCTCACAGGATAGTGGGTTTCTGGTTACCTGGTAAGAGGTGACTGGTTTGTGGTAGCTCTTGAGTGCATTGATGGCTTTGGAGTAGCCCAGAGCCCTCCACTTGTCCCCCTGGACGGTGTAGGCTTTTCCCAGCACTTCCAGCTTCTCTGTGATGTGCCGGTTGTGATTCTCTTTCTTGCTGTCAGAGGACTGAGCACAAACCCACTTGCCAGCAGCAGGGGGCACTGTGGTACAGCTGCCACTGGACAGCCCCGAAGAGGTGTCAGGGCAACGTCCTGAAATTAGTGCTTCCAGGTCTCCCTGGGTGACGCTGGTCTCTTCCCCTTCGCTTCCTTCATCATCAGAGACCCTCTTCAGGGAGAGACAGAAAAGCAGCAATGAAATAATGCCTGTGTCTCTCAAACACTTCCTTGGGACTGGCCCCAGCATTCCCTGGGGCAGGAAGTCACCACAGCACTAGGGGAGGTGGGTAATCTCCAGTGTGCGCTGAAGTGCTGTTACAGTAGTGGGAAGTGGCTGTGTTCGCTAATGATCCATGGCTGTGTATACACCAATCCCACCCCCAATCACACCTAGTTCACACCTAAGGCACAGGGGAAAGATCTGGGCTTTTGAGGTGACTAGGATGCAAGGGGTTCCACGGATGTGAGATACTAGTGTAACCAGCAGCAATGGAACGGCTTTTATGCTCTACAGGCTGCAGCCACTAGAGGGTGACATTGTCACCTAATCGGAGCTGACCCGCCAGTCAGTGGAGGGCAGTGGTACTGCACAGATGCACATGGTGGATATTCATGCAAAAACCGGTGTTACTGAAGCGTTACGGCTGCGCAGTTAAAAAGTCGGGCAATGTAAATGTTAGCGTTCAGAAATCATCCACCAGCTGCGTCGCACTTCCTGGCTATTTCATGCCATGCAGCGTGGTAGAGTTGACATTGTTGGAACATTAAGTGACAGAAAAGCCAGGGAGTGAGAAAACGTAAACTGTGCAACCCTAATATTTCACTAACACCGATTTTTGCATTTTATTTCCTAGAAAAAAAAAATGAATGAAGCCTGGAGCTCAGAGTCGGCAACAAGGCTTGTAAGCTCTTTAAAGCAACCTGTGCAAACTTAACTAGCCACACCTGAATGCACAGCACACATCCCCTCAAGTGCACACTTGTAGCCTTAGTCAGTCTGTGATTTTCAAATGCTCATCATTGTGTTCAATCAAAAACATTTTTTCCAAATCTACAAAAGAGCCTATGGGTAAATGAGGCTATTTCCAGGCTAAGATTCCAACCTCACCCTTTCCTGCTATACTTGTGTCTTAAAAGAATGGTTGAAACTTTCTTTAAAGGGTTTTTCCCCCCTCACCTAATCCTAAAGATGACTCAAGAAATGTTGCTCAAATGCTTAAAAAGACTGCTCTCCTCCACAGACCAGGCCTGGAAAATTTAATCACAGAAGGTAACTCTATGAAAAAGTTACAAGTGTGCAATCAAATCTCAACCACAGCAGATGCTGCCAAGCGACCACTATAATAAAACTCCTCACAAAGCAGGAGGTCTGCAATGGAATCCCTACGGCTATTACAATTGCCCCTAATAGTGGGGTTCGTTAATAGTGATGATTACGACGTTAGCAAGTGATGCAAATATCAGCAAAGAGAGGGGCATGCTAGAAGGGGCCTGGAGAGATTGGAAACGTGGGCACAGGAGATCGTGCCTGTAATATACCAGCTAATATATCAGGGGACAAGGAGGGAGAAACCTTAACAAAGAGGGAACCAGTGGACAGCAAGTTAGGTCCTGGCTGGTGTTCTGTGCCAGCGCATGGCCATGGCAACTGGGGGCAGAGACACCACAGTTCAGAGGAGCAGCTCACTCTCTAGGTGGCCCTGGGACATTCCTGGCTGGAGAGCATCTTACCAAAAAGATGTCAGCAAACGGGAGCGAACTCAGAAAAGGGGGAAAAGATAACGCAAGGTCTGGAGAGGCTGCCTCTGCGAGGTATTGTCCGACCCCATTACTGTAGTACCTGACACCTCGCAATCTTTAACGGATTTATCCTCAACACTCCATGAGGGCAGGGCTGTTATCCCTACTGTGGGGAACTCAGGCTGAGAGGCTAAGTGACTTGCCCCAGGTCACACAGGAAGTCTCTGGCAGAGCACAGACCTGAACCACGTCTCAAGTCCCAGGCTAGCGCTCTAACCACTGGATCATCCTTCCTTGCGCTGAGATGGACTCACAGGGAAGGAGTCTAACAACCTGATATGTATATTCCAAGGGCAAGCGATTGGGTGCTGGGAAGCAATATGATCTCTTGTAGCTGTATGGGTGTCAGAAGGGGTAACCCCATGGCGTGGGGAACTGGTTGGGGTGAAGTATCAGAGAAAGCTTCCTACTAGGGAGGTGTCTTAGGCTGGTGAAGTCTCCCCAAGGATGCAGGGGAAACACTGGAGTTTTCCGGCTTAGCTTGGCCAAAGCCCTGGGACTTGCTCGGCTGGGAACGGTCCTGCAGGGACAGACACCTAGAAGGTGTTTTCCCCCCTCTAACATCCAGGAGAGGCAGAGAGAAGCAATAACAACGCCCACATCGCTGAAAACCCCAAACACTGTCGCCGCCTTTTGGCTGGGGTAGAAACCGACACTTGTTAGCCTTGCTCGGCTAGCACGAGCCAACAGAGCAACCCCGCAGCGTGCGTTTGGGATGACACTGACCTGGGTTTGAAGGCTTCGCTCCTCCACATGTTGCTGTACTGAGGTGGCTGGGCCCTGAGGCAATATGGCTGCTGTCTGTGCTTCAGCCTTCAGCTCCAGGGCTTCCTTCCTTGGCTGGGGTTGGACAGTCTCACTGCCCAGGAGCTGCTGTTCCCCCTTTGGCAGATCTCCCTCCTCCAGGTACCTGCCGGGGGCCAACATGGAGTTGAGCAGATTCACACGCAAGGAACACAAAGACTTCTCAGCCCAAACCCAGGCTGGGAAATCCTCTCTCTGGTTTGGGGATGGGGCAAAGAGCTAGTGTTCGCTTTGCTCAGCCACGCTATAGATTCATTGCTCGGGCTATGCCTGGCTCCCTCACACCTCACTGACTGCCACGTCTACCCCTTGCTAGTCCAGCCCTGGGCTCCTCCTACACAGCTCTGTGGATACACCTCAGGCCTGACCTGCAGCCCCCCACTAGTCCATTCCCGGTCCGTTCCTGGGCTTAACTGCCAACCTGCTCTCTGCTTTCCATCTGCAATAGGCAGGAAATGGTATTTAATTGTTAATCGTTGGATTAGAAACATGCCCTTGTTATCGCTAATGAATCGGGAATGTGTCCAGCAGTTAGAGCAGGTGACTGAGAACCAGGATTCTTGGGTTCTATTCCCAGCTGTGCTATGGACTCACTGGGTCACCTTGGCACTCTGTGCCTCAGTTTCCCCATCTGTGACATGAGAATGATATTGACCCCACCAGCAAGGGGGTTACGAGGCATCATGGATGAAAGGTCTCTGGGTGGAAGGTCACGATCTCAGCCCAGTTCGGGCAGGGACAGAGTGCTGCCGGGGAGGGGGGGGGGGGCGGCTGAATACCTGTCTGGGATGAAGATGCGGTACCCAGTGGTATCCAGCAGCTTCTCCTCTCTAATGCACAAGCTCAGCCAGGCTGCCTTCACCAGCTGGATCCCGGGGGGAAGCCTGGCCAGTCTGAGGAGGCGAAAGGCCCGGTCGCAGTCCATGTCTTCTGCCACTATGACGTGTGTCACCTCCGAGGAGAGCTGGCTGCAGACGCGGCCCCCCTTCTGGACAATCTGCGTGTGAAAGATCTCTGCTCGGGCCCGCCCGATGCCCGCTGGCAGCACGTAGGCTGTGACCGGCTTCAGCCATTCTACAAAGAGGAGGCACAAGGGAGAGACATGGGAACAGCTTCCCAAACGGAACAGGTTACATAACTTGCATGGCCTTACTGGGACTGTCAGCAGTGTCTGGCCCCAGGACGACAGAGACCATGGGGTGCCCTGGCTTGACACATAGAGTTGCCTAGCCACAGCCCCCTCCCCCGGACATCAGGGTTGCTTGGCACCAAATGATCTGATAGTACTTCAGGAAAGATCTCACCCTACATCTGCAGTTAATAAACAGGGACATGAGTCTGACAGACTGTGTGGAGTGGGTGTGGGTAGTACCTTCAATGCTCCCGGTTTCCTCCTCTTTCAGCACCTTTGGAGGGACCTTCCTCTCTGAGTCATCCCTCATCTTCTTCCTCTTTGGAAAGGCTTTGACAATTCCCCTGGGCTCCATGGATTATCATTACAGGGTGTCGCCTCCCTGGGCGAGCAGTTAACGTTCCACTCACTGAATACCAAAGATAAAGACAAGAATTGTTTAGAATGCCACCATGTGGGCAAACATGTGTTTCCCTGACTGAGTTCTCAGAAACAGCTGAACCGTTTTTACTGAAACTTTCCAGAAATACTCAGCCTGAGGCAGAGAGCCGTAAAGGAAAATTTCAGCTACAGTTTGGCAAAGTTATAAGCAACTGAAAAGAGGATCTTCTAGTGGAACATGTCAGATAACTAACTGCAGGCATTGCTACCAGCTCCGCATATAGTAATCACCTTGTAGCCACTTCCCAGTTTAGACAGAGGAACAGATTCCTCCAGCACTGAAATGCAGCCACCTCTGGGGTGGGATGTGGCGGCCGTTTAACACTCAGACACCATCACTACCTAGGACAGCAAAAGGAGGAGAACCCGGTCTCCAGCTTCAGCTGCAAGTGAAAATTAGCGAGGTATAAAGTAACTAACTGAATTCGTATTTGGTCACACCACCAGAGTTAACACCCCAAAAATAACACTGGATCTTGCCTCAGGGCAGGGGCTGGACTACACGGCCTTTCCAGGTCCCTTCCAGCCCTACATTTCTACGCGACTGTGATCTTTAATGACCATCCACGAGTGATCAGGGCCTTCGTTTTCATCCCATCCAAAAGCCAGAACGCTCCGGCACCACAGTCCACTAGCACTGTGCTGGAGCTTTGATTCTCTATGGACTCTGAGAGGGTCCAATTCCTGCAGCACCTGGGTTTTGCTTAGAGATCGCTCCTCCAAGTACTGAGGCAGCCCGACCCTGAGTGACTTGCAAGATCTAATAAACCCACAGCTAGTCTGGGTCTAACAGGAACACAAGCTAAGTGTCCATACAAGGCCAACACAACCCTGCATTTGGTTTTCAACACTAGAGGGGAAGATTTAACTTAAGAAAGAAAAAGAACCTGTACATTTTGAAAATTCTACTTCATGAAAACATTTCTGTTCCTATGAAGTTTTGTCAGACGCTTCCTTTAAAAAATGGCATTCTGGGGGCTGAAGTAAAATCCTCTTGAACTCTTCAGAGATTTCCACCACGTTGCAAACAGACCCGACACTCCGGAGATCATTACGGGCCAAGAATACTAGACGTGGAGTTGCCGCACTGATCCCAGATTGGACCATACCACACCCCAGCCAGGCAATTCAGGGCGAAGAGCAAGGTGCTGTGTTGGGAGGGGGGAATGCCAGAGCTCACTGCAGGCATTTCAAAAGCAACCAGCAGGGTGGATAAAAATCAATGATTTAAAAAAATTAAAAAAATAAAAAAATCACATTTTTTTGATAAAATAGTTTTTCCCTCAAAAAACATCTAAAGATAGTTTGAATTAAGATACATTATAGCTCAAAGATATCTCATCATGGAATAGGGATTAAAAATTCTAATTCTATAGTCTGAGACAATATATTCATGTCATGTTTAAGAAAAGTTTTGTAAACGAGTTCCAATAGTTCATGGATTAGGGACCCAATCTTATGGGGTTCCAGGGGCTTCTGTATAGATTATTTAGGTTAATCTTTCTCTTTACCCAATGGGACTCAGTGCTCAGTTTAGGAGATACCATCACAGATGCTTAGTTTTGCAGTTCTCAAACTGTGGATTTGTGTCTCCAGAGGTAACATGCTTGTTAACAGCAAAAATGTTTTAAAATAAATAAATAATGTATAGAGGTGAGAAATAACAGACCTCAACCCTACTGTCCCTCTGCAAATTTGTGTACACAGAGTCAATCCCTTACCTCTCTCTAAAAGTGCAAAGTTTCAAGAAGTTCAATGAATAGAAGATTGTTGGGGGCGGAATAGATCTGGACAAGGAGAAGTCTGGAGATAAATGTGAGAAGCAAGGGACATATGCTTGTTTTGTTACAATATTGTATGTTTGCTGTTGAAGAAAAAAATCCAAAATACTTAACGTTGTTGTTTTAGTTAAATAAAACAATTTAAATGTCTGTCTGGTGATGTTCTCCTCCTAACACAGCATGGCAAGAAAATCCTCCAAATATTAATGATTAACCTGTTGAAGTGGAGATATTTATGAAGCCATTGGGAGGTGAACTATCTGCTTCAGTTACCTTTGGTAAATGAAATAACCAAACAATCATTCAGTTTCTGATATAGATGCAAAACTAATCTGAAAAGTTTTCAAAATAAATCACTGCTTAAAAATGTATAGTGTGTACCTTCTAGAAATGAAACCTACATCTATCTCTGAGTTATGAAGAATATGTATTAAGGTTATAACAACCAACAAGAATGCACTTTTATGTAGAAAATCATGATTAAATCAAGTCTTCCTGACTAGTGATTTAAATCAAACCCACCCGGGCAACCAGTGATTTGGATGCCTCTATCTCCGGGTACCAACCCTGAGACCCGCGCTCAGCACTTATTGTGGACCAGACCCCTTCAGGGGATCTCACACCAGGGATGGGGGAAGGGAGAAAGGACCCCTGGTACCCCACACTGGGGGGAGGGACCCCAGCTTGAGGGGGAAGGGGAGAAGGGGCCCCCATACCCCACATTGGGGGGAGAGAAGGGGGGAGAAGGGGCCCCAGCTCCCCAGCCATAGGGGAGGGGAGGAGCCCCGTACCCCACATTGGGGGAGTGGAAGGGGGAGAAGGGCCCCCAGCCATGGGGGAGGGGAGGGGCCCCGTACCCCACACTGGGGGGGCGGGGGGAGAAGGGGCCCCAGCCGTAGGGGAGGGGAGAAGGGCCCCGTACCCCACCCTGGGGGGAGAAGAGGGCCCCAGCCATGGGGGAGGGGAGGGGCCCCGTACCCCACCCTGGGGGAGAAGGGCCCCAGCCATGGGGGAGGGGGGAGGCCCCGTACCCCACACTGGGGGGGAGGGAGGAGAAGGGGCCCCAGCCATGGGGGAGGGGGGAGGCCCCGTACCCCACACTGGGGCGGCGGGAGGAGAAGAGCCCCAGCCGTGGGGGAAGGGAGGGGAGGGGCCCCGTACCCCACACTGGGGGGGTGGGAGGAGAAGGGGCCCCAGCCATGGGGGAGGGGGGAGGCCCCGTACCCCACACTGGGGCGGCGGGGGGAGAGGGCCCAGCCATGGGGGAGGCCCCGTACCCCACACTGGGGTGGAGGGAGGAGAAGGGGCCCCAGCCATGGGGGATGGGAGGGGCCCCATACCCCACACTGGGGGGGCGGGGGGAGAAGGGGCCCAGCCGTGGGGGAAGGGAGGGGAGGGGCCCCGTACCCCACACTGGGGGGGCGGGGGGAGAAGGGGCCCAGCCGTGGGGGAAGGGAGGGGAGGGGCCCCGTACCCCACACTGGGGGGGCAGGGGGAGAAGGGGCCCAGCCGTGGGGGAAGGGAGGGGAGGGGCCCCGTACCCCACACTGGGGGGGCGGGGGGAGAAGGGGCCCAGCCGTGGGGGAAGGGAGGGGCCCCATACCCCACACTGGGGGGGCGGGGGGAGAAGGGGCCCAGCCGTGGGGGAAGGGAGGGGAGGGGCCCCGTACCCCACACTGGGGGGGCAGGGGGAGAAGGGGCCCAGCCGTGGGGGAAGGGAGGGGAGGGGCCCCGTACCCCACACTGGGGGGGCGGGGGGAGAGGGCCTGGCCGTGGGGGAAGGGAGGGGAGGGGCCCCGTACCCCACACTGGGGGGGCGGGGGGAGAAGGGGCCCAGCCGTGGGGGAAGGGAGGGGAGGGGCCCCGTACCCCACACTGGGGGGGCAGGGGGGAGAGGGCCTGGCCGTGGGGGAGGGGAGGGGCCCCGTACCCCACACTGGGGGGGCGGGGGGAGAAGGGGCCCAGCCGTGGGGGAAGGGAGGGGAGGGGCCCCGTACCCCACACTGGGGGGGCAGGGGGAGAAGGGGCCCAGCCGTGGGGGAAGGGAGGGGAGGGGCCCCGTACCCCACACTGGGGGGGCAGGGGGAGAAGGGGCCCAGCCGTGGGGGAAGGGAGGGGAGGGGCCCCGTACCCCACACTGGGGGGGCGGGGGGAGAGGGCCTGGCCGTGGGGGAGGGGAGGGGCCCCGTACCCCACACTGGGGGGGCGGGGGGAGAAGGGGCCCAGCCGTGGGGGAAGGGAGGGGAGGGGCCCCGTACCCCACACTGGGGGGGCGGGGGGAGAAGGGGCCCAGCCGTGGGGGAAGGGAGGGGCCCCATACCCCACACTGGGGGGGCGGGGGGAGAAGGGGCCCAGCCGTGGGGGAAGGGAGGGGAGGGGCCCCGTACCCCACACTGGGGGGGCGGGGGGAGAGGGCCCGGCCGTGGGGGAGGCGGGACTCGGGGACCCCCCAGCGGAGGAACCAGCCCCTCCCCCGCCACTTACTACTCGGGCGGGCCCGGCGGAGCAGCCTGGGGAGGGGGCGGGGCCTCGCGCGCCCAGCGCTTCCGGGTCCGGCGGAAGCGAGCCGGTTGCCATGGGGACGCGGCCTAGCCGCCATGGCGGGGCCGAGCTGGCTGGAGCGGCTGCGCGGGGCCCGCAAGAGCGCGCTGCTGCAAGACGGTACCGGGGGGCCCGGGCCGGGCGGGACCTGGAGCCACGGACACGCGGGGCGGCGGGGGGCTCAGGGCGTGGGGGGTGATGGGGGCCGGGGCCGGGGCCAGGCATATGGGGGGAGGGGCTGGGCCCGGGGAAGGTGAGGGGGGAGGGGCTGGGGATGATGGGGGAGGGGCTGGGACCGGGGGAGGTGAGGGGGGAGGGGCTGGGCCCCGGGGAGGGCCAGGGGAGGTGAGGGGGAGGGGCTGGGGATGATGGGGAGGGGCTGGGCCCGGGGGAGGTGAGGGGGAGGGGCTGGGGTTGATGGGGGAGGGGCTGGGCCCGGGGAAGGTGAGGGGGAGGGGCTGGGGATGATGGGGGAGGGGCTGGGCCCGGGGGAGGTGAGGGGGGAGGGGCTGGGCCCCGGGGAGGGCCAGGGGAGGGGCTGGGGATGATGGGGAGGGGCTGGGCCCAGGGGAGGTGAGGGGGAGGGGCTGGGGATGATGGGGGAGGGGCTGGGCCCGGGGTGGGGATGGGCTGGGCCCGGGGGAGGTGAAGGGGGAGGGGCTGGGCCCGGGGGAGGTGAAGGGGGAGGGGCTGGGCCCGGGGGAGGTGAAGGGGGAGGGGCTGGGGATGATGGGGAGGGGCTGGGGCCCAGGGGAGGTGAGGGGGGAGGGGCTGGGGATGATGGGGGAGGGGCTGGGCCCCGGGGGGGGGAGGTGAAGGGGGAGGGGCTGGGGATGATGGGGGAGGGGCTGGGCCCCGGGGGGGAGGTGAAGGGGGAGGGGCTGGGCCCCGGGGGGGAGGTGAAGGGGGAGGGGCTGGGGATGATGGGGGAGGGGCTGGGCCCCGGGGGGGAGGTGAGGGGGGAGGGGCTGGGCCCCGGGGGGGAGGTGAGGGGGGAGGGGCTGGGAGTGAGGGGGGAGGGGCTGGGGCCCAGGGGAGGTGAGGGGGGAGGGGCTGGGGTGATGGGGGAGGGGCTGGGGCCCAGGGGAGGTGAAGCGGGAGGGGCTGGGCTCCGGTTCTGGCCTCACCTTGCCCCTGTTGTGCGTAGGGAAGAGGAAGGTCCATTACCTGTTTGAGGATGGGCTGGAGATGGCTGAGGAGTACGACCTGAAGACCAGCCAGCTGCTGGGTAAGTGAGAGGTTCCCTGGGCTGGCCCCGGAGTTGCCCTTAGTAACGACTCCCCCCAGCCTGGCGCTGTAGGAATATGTCGCCAGACGGGCGGTTGGCCAGGACACAGCCTTCCCCCCGGCATGTGCAGAGTCAGTTCTGCCAGTAGTGACCCGCCTGCAACGCCCAGTGACTTCAGCAGGGCCAGCCTGGCTGCGACTGAGCGCGGAACTGGGCGCAGGCAGCGCTGAGCTCCGTGCCACCCTGGGGAACGTCTCACCCAAACGCAGCACTGCTGCCCTAAGGAATTCAGCGTGGCAGGATGGCATTGCCATCTGCATTGGCCGAGGGTGCAGGGCAGGAACACGGACCCTGGTGAAAAGTGCCACAAGGGCTTCAGTTGCCTCAGGTGGTCAAGCTTTTGGTTTTGTCTCCCTCCCTCTGCAGCGACGGTAGAGTCTTGATTCAGTACCATCTCAGAAAGAAGCGCTCCCGCGGCTGAGTCGCTGACACCACTTGCTGAGTTCAGCTGCATGGGGAGCAGCAGGCCGTTATCTGCCCTTTGGGGGAAAGGGCTCTGGTGGTCATGGGAATGAGACCCCATCAGACCCCTAGTCTGACGCAGCCAAGGCACTGCCTGAGGTGTTTGCTGGGATTTTTCACCAAGGAGCAGCTTAAAGAAAAGGGGTGACCTTTCTTCTTTCCTCCACAGCTAGAAAGTGGCGAGAGAAGACTGCTCTGGGGAGCGCCGGCAAGTGGCAGGTTGAGGTGGGAGAGCCGACCATACACGCTGCGGGAGCGCTGGAATCCGAGCTCATAAAGGAAAGCAGCTCCAATGTACGTAAGGTGGTCCTGCTCACAGCAGTAACTAGACCTACAGCCTCACAAGCTGCAACCACTGAGTGGCTGGGAGGCTGAGGTTATGGCTTATCTCCTTGGACTTGCTGCCAAGGTAGAACACTGAACTCTAGGGCCACCCCTCAGCTGTGTTAGGACTCAGGTCTTCGGCATCCAGACAGTGGGGGACTGGGGAGAAAAGGGAAGGCCTTGCTGTCTCCAAGGGACTTGTAAGTTTCCTACGTGGAGGAATCTCCTTTATTGCCCTGCTGGCTGCCTCAGTTGTCTGTCCTCCATGAAGCAGCTTGAAAGGGCACCTGGAAATTCCAGTGAGTGTAAAGCACTGAGAGGGTGACCGCTCCAGTGCCTGCTATTTATATGTCCCACATGCAGTGCTTTATGCTGGTTGGTCAATCCTCCCGGGAGGCGGGTGGGGGGAGTCAGTCTTTGTCTCCATTCTACAGCTGAGGAAATCGAGGCCCTCAGACATGCCCAGGGTAGCACAAGTTAGTGGCAAAGCCAGAACTAGACTCCAGCAGTTGTGGATTTGAAGCCCATGAGGAAAGGCAGTGGGCAGTTCCTGGAGAGCCTGAGGCCAGATTTCCTTGTACCAATGGCAGCATAAGTTTCCCTGGCCCATCTACGCAGTGGGAGAGTGATTGATAGGAAACCTACCCTCACGGTAGGTGCAGGTGCTGCCATGGAAACAGGAGAGAGAGTGCCTTGTCCCAGGCTCCATATTGCCTGTCTGACACTCCTGGCCCCAGTCAGTAACCTTAGCATGTAACCTCGGGAGCCCACCCCAGCTCTCCCATCGGCCATGTCTGTATTTGCTGTAGCCCATCTTCATGAGGAGAGACACTCAGAACAGTTTCCAGTGGCGGATCCGGAACCTGCCCTACCCCAAAGAGGTCTACAGCGTCTCCGTGGAGAAGGAGCAGCGCTGTTGTGTTGTCCGTACCAGCAACAAGAAGTCAGTAAGCACAGCACTGCCGTCACTGAACTCTCCTTGCTTGTTTTGATTGGAGCGGGATAGAGCTCGAGGGGGGAATAGGTGATCAGACCGGGGAGATGTTCTCTCCAGCCTCTGGGGGAGAGTTGGGTGGCCTGAGCCATTTCTTGGGTGATTTATACACATCCCCACCACTAGTCAACTCTTGGGCTCCCCAAACAGTTCTGCTGCACCTCAGTCCTGTCCTGCAGCACCCTCTGGTTCAGGCCTGGGGCCCCCGACATACCATAGTGGTTCCTCCTTTCCTCTTCCCTAGACTGGGGTCCCCCATGAATGCACCTCAGATATAACCTAGTCAGACAGTTCACTGCTAGCTGTTCTGAGGCCAGGCTGCATGGGGAGGAGGGGGCATTATACCTTTGAAAGTGTAATGCCTCGTGCCCCAATATGGTGGAGCAAACTGCAGAGTGTGTCTGTAATGGATGGAGTCCGTCCTCCCCCAGCACGGCTCTCTTCGTGTGGGAAGGCCCTCTGGGGGCACTGCAAGGACCACTGACCAATCCCACTGCCTCCCACTGACGGTGAGCGCTGCCCAAGGAAGGGCTTCCTCTACCCTCTCCATCCTCTGACAAACCCTCTGGTGACCATGCGATAGAACTAGCGCTGGGGAAGAGCCAGGACCCCTCCCAGCCAGCTCCCTGCTGCTTGCAGTTCTCCTCAGTTCAGTAGCTTCTCCAGCCGTCCGTAACCTGGGGCTTGCTCCCTCTCCTAGATCACCGATGTAAAACAGGCCCTACCCTGATCTGGGGGGTACCCTCCTGGAGACATCCCCGTAACTTGACACGGAGACGCTAATCAAATTCAGCAAGTCAGGGTACCTGAAGCCACAGAAAGGACCATTGTAACTACCCAGATTGGGGGTGGGGATGTAGCCAGCTGCAGAAAGGTGCCTCAGTTACCCCAAAACAAGTCAACTTTCTGATCTAGAAGTAGAGAATGCAGCCAGTGGCGAAGCCAGCCCGGCTCTGTCATGGGTAGGGAGCAGCTGTCCGAATAAAAGGAAGCTTAGGTCTGTCCACACAGCAGTGAGCCCCCAGCCCAGGTAGATAGACTCACATGACCTTGGCTTGAGCTCGCACACGGACACCTACAGGGTGGATGCTGCAGCTGGGGCTCTGAGCAGGGGTGACTAGCCCAGGTATCCCCTGGAGCACAGCGTTCCCATTGCTGTTTCTAGTCTCCTCCATGTAGACATACCCCTTGAGACCTGCGGCAGCCCTTGGCTTGTTAAATAGAATTCCCTGCTGTAGAATGACATGGTGCTTTGTACACCGAATGAGACTGGCTCTGCCCCAAAGTGTTTACAGTCCGGGTTCAGACATGGGCCTGCAGTCATGGGGACAGAAGAGGAGAGTTCAGACAAGGGAAGGAGGGATGTGAATGAAAATTCCCTTGCCTTCCATGTGCGAAAGGGCAAAGTGGGGACATTCCAGGGGTTGCTTACCCCTTGTTCTGCTCTTCTCCATCTTCGAACAGTGTCGCTGGAGCCAGAGAGCAATGAGGTTACTGGGGAGAACCCCACTCTGGAATTGCCCTGCTTAGCACCCAAGCCCTCTAGGCCAGCTCCTCGTAACTGGCTGTAGGTGGCGCTGTTGCCAAATAACTGATCCTGTGACATTTAACAAGGCCTGCACTAAAGCAAAGGGAACAAGTGGCAGCCGTAACCCTCCTCTGCCAAGTTCCCCCCGCAGCCACAGAGAGGGGGGTACGGGGGGCTGCACTAGGAACAGGACATGGCCACCCCTCAGCATCTAATAACCACAAGGTCGGAAGGATGGGGGTAGAGGTGCCTGTGCTCCCAAGGAAGTGCTGAACATTTGGGGTTCTCAGCCTGGGGAGGTGCAGGCTGAATCCACACAACTGGGACTCGAGGGGGAAGAGTGGCCAGTTACTCAGACAGAACCACGTCTCAGGGCTCAACATCACGCAGCTCAGGTTTGTTCCACCTGCTCGGAGCATGGAGCAGGGTTCAGGTGGCTGCCTCCCGCGCCCTCAATGTGTTTGCTTGTAGAGGGGTTTCTATGTAGAGGCGGCACCCTTCCTTTTGCCTCTGGAGAGCTGGTTGAGTGACAAGAATGGCAACGTTTCGGCTGCAGGCCATCCTGTGCTGGTGCATAGAGTTTTGCACATGCGTGTACATTTGCCATTTTCACCTTGAAGCTCGTTCACCAGCTGGAAGGTGGGGAGGGGGCGGGCGGACAGGGACATTCACAAATGCTCGGGAGTGAGTGGTTGCGCACAGGAGTACTGAAGTGACAGGCCATTTCATTAAGCTGAAGGGAAGGATCCTCACTGAATGGGCAGCGTTAGATGACTGCTGCTAGCACCTAGAAGCATTTTTATCAGAACCTCTCCCATCAGTCACTTAACTAGTAGCCTTGGAGCTGAAATCAGCCGTGTCCAACGACTTCTTATTTCGGGTTTGAGCCGGCTCCCCTTCAAATCAATGGGTGGTCTTCCCTTCACTGGCAGCGTGCTCGGTGCTGTACAATAGGACACCAGAGCTACGAACTGACCAGTCAACCACACAGCTCGTCTGGAACTGGATCAGGCAGCAGCAGAGACAAAAACAAAACCAAAGTAAAGGCAGATACAGTGCAGTACTGTGCTAAACAAAATACTAAACAAAATAAAGGGCAAGCTGAATGTTTTTCCTGCTTTGTAAAGTTTCAAAGCTGTATGAAGTCAATGTTCAGTTGTAAACTTGTGAAAGAACCACCAGAACTTTTTGTTCAGAGTTACGAACGTTTCAGCGTTACGAACAACCTCCATTCCCAAGGTGTTCGTAACTCTGAGGTTCCAGTGGACAATCTCAGGGCCTGACTTCGCAAGAGGCTGAACACTTTTAGTACTCACTGTTTTCAGTGGCACTCGGAGATCCTCTGTCAGGATCACAAGCCTGTGGAGGACAATGTACTAGCAAAGATAATGTGCTATGCTCCAGGCAGCACATGTTCTGAAAAGGCCACTTCTCCTCCCGCAGCAGTGAGACTCTATTCAAGCCAGTATGGTTACACAGCTGCAAAGCTAGTGAGAGATCAGAATCACACCCCAAGCCCATACAGATCAAGTACATCCATGGGGCAGGGCCTGGACTGTTGTTTGTGTTTAGTGTGCGGGTTATTGTGGCAGCGAGTTAAGGAGGGAGCTGAAAGTTGTTAGCCTGCAGATGCTTCAGGTCACTCAGAAAGGGCTTACGTTTAAAACTGCCCTGTTACTTCAATGACAAGTACCTTGGCGACGTCTGAGGAACCTTGCTATGGAAATAAAGTTATAAGGATCTGAAAATTGCTCTCCTTAAAGGACTGTCAACTCCACTGGCCACGCTGCAGCTGTGAGCACAAGCCAACCTGAGTGGGATTAGCCAGGAGCTTTACAGCTGTCTGTTTTGTGCTCTGGTTTTTAAATTAGTTTTCATTTGTTTCCTGCTGACTACGGCAAGCTTGTGCAGGGAGGAGCTAGGAGAAGTAGTTCTGAAAGCAAGTTATGGAGCAGGCCAACGTCCCTTGTGGACAATTCGGATAGATCACTTGGTTCTAGGCCCCTGGTGCCCGATTCTATCCACCGTAGCCAGTGGGAGCTCCATCACTGACTTCATTGAGAAGGATCACACCCCCTACAGATGACAGGTGCGTTGGGCACAATGCCTTTGATAGTTGAATTCTTCTGGATCCTGGATCTAGACCCTACTTGACTAGTAATAAGCAGACACTGGTAAAGGAAATGAATCCACAGGTGGTTAATGCACCATCACAGGAGAGAAATTAACCATCCCAGAGTTCCCACAGCACTTCGCATTTCAGTTAACTCTTTACCCAGGGGAACACAGCAGTTCAAAGGGGAGAGGTTCTGGTGGGAAAGCAGTCGCAACTGAATGTCTGGACTCTGGCTCTAAGTCCTCAGTTACTACATTGCAGTCAAGGGTTTCGTAAATAGAATTCTCTCTCCAAGTAAACCCATTTCAGACAAGACGAGCAATGAATTCACTTAAGCAACACATAACCTCTGCCAGCATCTAGTCAAGGAGCGGCCCGAGAGTGCAGTTCCGCCCTCTGCCACAAGGGGAGAGCCAAGGGCAGAGAATGCCAGTGGCCCGAGCAGGGCTAACAAGTCCATTTGCTGGCCTCTGAGCAAGAGCCACACACCCAAGGCAAGGGGTGCTGGTAGCTTCCGCCCAGTCGCTCCCGTTCCCTCTGGCCACGGGGAAGGCTGCTCAAGTGGGATTTGCCTAAAACCTCTTGCTGTAAAATAAATCCATTAAAGTAAATTCTGAAAACAAAACCACAAAGCCGCCTCCTCCCCGCCCGCCGAACCTGATTCAATTCTTGAAGCCAGAGGTAGCGGTAATGTTACCAGGAGGAGGGGGATGGCCAGGCAGATCTGGTTTCCTTTGATCTTGTCACAGATTTGAGTTTGAGGCCAGTCAAAGCCATTCTTCTCCCCTGCTCCTTAGTCCTGGGGCAGCAGAAGGCTGGTGTTTCCATTGATGGCTCCCGAGCCCTTTCAAACAGTGGGTTTTTCTGTGTACTGCGGTTTTTGTCTAAGCGGTAACACTTCCTTACCATGTCTTTGTGTTCATCTAATCTCTGCTGTTTAACCTTTGACACTTCCATTATTATCCATGTCTGCCACCTTTCCCAAATACCGACAGCAGCGACAACACAGAATAGTTTGAGCCCTGCGGTAACAAACCGCTTGCATTCCTCCTGAGCGGGAGAGCCATTTGCCCTTTGTATCTGTTTTCACCAGGACTTGGAAAATAAACTAGCTGCACTTGGGGCAGAGGTAGAGAGACGCTGGGCTTCATGCAAAGCCAGCTTAATGGAGGTGAATCGCTCATGCTCTGACAGTAGGAAATAAACCCTTTTCCGGTCAGTTCGGGGCACCTTGGGGCCAGAAACGTGTCAGTTTCACAGGCCAATGGGGCTGCAGGCCTTGATGGAGGATGAAAGCCTGAAACCTCAACAAGGGCTGGAGGGGGGATACCCTCCATGGAGATGGTTCATCAGCCCCCA